>NW_023416324.1:132787791-133140399 GCF_014108235.1 Myotis myotis | reverse complement strand
TCAGGAAAGTTGGGACAGATACATGCAGAAGATTCAAACTAGAACACCAACTTAGACCATACACACAAAAAAACTCAAAATGGATAAAGAACTTAAAAAAAGATGGGAAACCACAAAAATTCTAGAGCAATCCACAGGCAGCAAAATCTCAGATATATGCAAAAGCAATTTCTTCACTGATACTGCTCCGCAGCCAATGGAAACTAAAGAGAAAATAAACAAATGGGACTATATCAAAATAAAAAGCTTTTGTACATCAAAAGAAACCATCAACAAAACAACAAGAAACCCACTGCATCAGAGAACATATCTGACAATGTTATCACCAATAAGGGTTTAATCTCCAACATTTACAGGGAACTCATACAACTTAACAAAAGGAAGATAAACAACCCAATCAAAAAATGGGCAATGGACCTAAATAGGTACTTTTCTTAGGAAGACAGAAGGAAGGCCAAGAAATATATGAAAACATGTTCAAAGTCACTAATCATCTGAGAGATGCAAATCACAAAAATAATGAGGTACTATCTCACACCTGTCAGAATGGCTATCATCAACAAATCAACAAACGACAAGTGTTGGCAAGGATGCAGAGAAAAAGGAACCCTCTGCACTGCTGGTGGGAATGCAGACTGGTGCAGCCACTGTGGAGAACAGTATGGAGTTTCTCCTCAAAAAAACTAAAAACGGAGTTCCCATTTGACCCAGTGATCCAACTTATTTTATTTTTAGAGAGATTGGAGTGGGAGAGAGAAAGAGAGAAAGATTGATGTGAGAGCGAAAGATTGATTAGTTGCCTCCCGCACACATGCCTACCAGGGCCCAAATTCCAGCCTGTAACCCAGGGACATGCCCTACAACCGGAATGCAACCATGACCTTTTGGTCCCAAGACGGATGTTCCAACCACTGAGTCAAATCTGCCAGGGCTTGATAATTTCTTTTAATGCTGGAAAAGAAGTCATTTTATGCATTGGTTGTACCATTAAGCTAAATAGTCTTTTAAAATATAAACCTCAATATATACCCTGGCCAGTGTGGCTCAGTTGGTTGGGCATCATCCAATGTACCCAAATGTTTCTTGTTCGATTCCTAACCAAGGCAAGTGATCAGATTGCAGGCTTGGTCCCCAATGTGGGGCATGCATGAGGCAGCTAATTGAGGTTTCTCTCTCTCCCTCTCTTCCTCTCTCCCTTAAATCAATAAAACATATTTTTAAAAACAATACAACAAACTAACCTCTATAATATGAAATTGTTCTAAGAGCTTACGTGTATCTCGAATATGTGTAATATTCTCTACCACTGTCATTTGGGAGGTTGGAATTTGGTCCAGGCTTAGATGTCAAATTGGTAAATCCTGGAAACTAAGATGGTGGCATAGGGAAACACCGAAATTGCTGCCTCCTACAACAACTTCAAAACACAATAAAAAGACAAAACGGACATCATCCAGAACTTACAGGAAGGCTGGCAGAGTGGAAATTCTACAACTAGAAGGAAAGAGAAAAGCACCCTGAGGGTCAGGAGCTGCGGAAGTAAAGTGCAAAGGTACGGAGGCTCGAGCGCGCGCGCGGAAAGGGGCTGGTACCTGAGGACACAGCTGTCTTTTTGAATTGGGAGGGAGTCACAAGCTCCCAACTGCTCTGAACTCCGGTTCCTGGACGTCTCTGGGGACCCAGGACTCATACGGGGAGAAACTGGACTGTCTGGCAGTGGGCAGAACTCGGAACTCAAGGGCAGTTTTCCCTCAGAGGTGCTTGCAGCAATTAAATTATCAGGACACTGAGACACGCGAGGCCTGAGAATCCTCCATAGTTCGTTGCTCCGCCCTTTGATTCCCTGAGACCCCGCCCCACTCAGGCTGCTGCAGAGGCTTTTGCATATGAATGCCCTGGTCCTTTGCAACCTGAAAATTACCTAACAAACTGCAGCTGGGCCACAGACCCAGAACTTCCAAGAGAAGGCCCAAGGCCCCATAGAAGCTTGCATTGCTTCACAGCTGGGCCTCATCAGGGCACCTCCAAACTCCAAAAAAGGAAGGGGAATCTGCAGTTCTCTTCATAGCTCCTGCTGGGTAATCTCCAAGAGCCAGTGTACCCAGTGGTCAGAGGGGGACCATCTGGATTAAAACTCCTCAGATCCATAAGGGACACACTCAGGGGACAGACTCAGTGAGCACCAAAGCCCCACTGAAGCAAGTCTTGCCCCAGAAGGGTGTCTTCAGCACAGAAGTTCTCCCACTGCAGACACAGCTGATTCTCACTGCCAATTGGCCTGGAGGTCAATTCCTCCCAGTGATCCTACAACAATCAAGGCATAACTACAACAAGACTGTGCACACAGCCACAAAGGTGTGCACCAAGAGTGTCCACCTCAGGTAACTGGGGAGGCTGAGCCACTGGGCCCTACAGGACACCTAGCACACAAAACCACTCTACCAACACAGGGAAGCATAAAAGATGCAGAGACAAAGAAACAGGTCACAAATGACAGATATGGAGGAAAGCAAATGACTGGATATAGAGTTCAAAACCACGTTTATAAGGTTTTTCAAGAATTTTATGGAAACCGCCGATACATTTAGTGAGACCCTCAAGAAATCTAGTGAGACCCTCGAGGGTATGAAAAAGGACCAACTAGAAATTAAGCATACACTGACTGAAATAAAGAATAATATACAGAGATCCAACAGCACACAAGAGGATCCCAAGAATCAAGTCAAAGATTTGAAATACAAAGAAACAAAAAATACCCAATCGAAAAAGAAAAAAGAAAAAAGATTCCAAAAATATGAAGATAGTGTAAGGAGCCTCTGGGACAACTTCAAGCGTACCAACATCAGAATTATAGGGATACCAGAAGAAGAGAGAGGGCAAGATATTGAAAACCTATTTGAAGAAATAATGACAGAAAACTTCCCCCTACCTGGTGAAAGAAATAGACTTACAAGTCCAGGAAGCACAGAGAACCCCAAACAAAAGGAACCCAAAGAGGACCACACCAAGACACATCATAATTAAAATGCCAATAGCAAAAGACAAAGAGAGAATCTTAAAAGCAGCAAAAGAAAGACAGTCAGTTACCTACAAGGGAGTACCCATACGACTGTCAGCTGATTTCTCAACAGAAACCATGCAGGCCAGAAGGGAGTGGCAAGAAATATTCAAAGTGATGAATAGCAAGAACCTGCAACCAAGATTACTTTATCCAGCAAAGCTATCATTCAGAATAGAAGGTCAGATAAAGAGCTTCACAGATAAGAAAAAGCTAAAGGAGTTCATTACCACCAAACCAGCATTATATGAAATGCTGAAAGGTATTCTTTAAGAAGAGGAAGAAGAAAAAGGAACTCTTACCATTTGCCACAGCATGGATGGAACTGGAGAGCGGATAAATACCACATGATCTCACTCATTTGTGGAATATAATGAACAACATAAACTGATGAACAAGGACTGATCCAGAGACGGAGAGGCATTGATTGGACTGTCGGGCCATGGAGGGAAGGTAGAGGAGGGTGGGGGTAAGGGGGAAAGATCAACCAAAGGACTTATATGCAAGCATATAGGCCTAATCAATGGACATGGACAACGGGGCGGGGGGGGGGGGTGAGGGCATGAGCGGGGGGGGGGGGGGGTAGGGGGTATAATGTGGGGATAAGGACACATATGTAATATCTTAATCAATAAAAAATATATTTAAAAATTAAAAAAAATTGGTAAATCCTCTTCCATTGTGTTTCACAGGAAAACAAAGCTTTTAGCATTTTTTATGTAAATTAAACACCTTATGATTTCCCCACATTGCCAGGAAATCTTGAGACTCCACAACTTGCCAAAAGCATAGTTTTCATTTCTTCATTATTACATTTGACACCTAGTTTGAAAATTATTGTAATTTTATTGACTACTTACTATAGAGAAATATGCAGTCTTAATCTTAGTATATTAAAAATAAATGGTGGTGAGGACAATAGCATTGATTATTCAATAATGTGTATATAACATACTTGCCACCAAAGGGATTCTTTCTTGTGTGAATTTTTTACTTTAAATTCACTTTTAGCCAAGGATGTGAAACCAAGAATACAGATGGAATCTTTTTTAGGGTCAAAGGCTTTCTATTTTTCATTCTTCAAGATTCATGGTTGAAAGCAGTAAGGCAAAGTTCCCTATTGGTCAAGAACAGCAGTGGCATTAGGGATCCAGATATTGACACCATTATTATGAGCATTTATAAGCATAAAATTGACTTTATGCATTTGTCTAGTAGTGTGTTGGCGTGTTTTCAAGCATGAAAAATACTGCCCTAGGTTAGGTGGGGTAAGACCCAGAGGCAGGGCCTATTAGGGGTAAAGAAGACTGCAGAAGACTAACTCATGGCCTGGCTCTAATGTAACATATGGTTTGGGAATAAACACATATTGCTTGTAAGGGAGTTGGCATATTCTGTGGTGGGTGGGATGTAGAATGGAGCAATTGTATAGAGGTCAAACCCTGTATAAATCCCACCTATTTCTAGAAGATACAGCCTCGGGCCTAGAATAGAAGCCTGAAAAATAAGACCTTTAGGCTTGATAAGAACAAGATTCTTGACAAGGGCCAGAGGCTTCCAATTTTCCCAAGCCTCTGGGGAAATAAGGAAAAGAGTAGCAAAAGTGACAACGGCTTGTTGTAAAAATATATGAGACTATTAATAATAGTGGGGGATATTTAATAAATGTTAGGATTGTAAGGAATTATGAGATGTTTTCAAATCCACACATACTCACCAATATACAACTCACATATATTTATGTTTGTACAATAGTTAAATAGTTAATAGGATAAAAAGAACAACACTATTTTCTGTGAGACAAGCATGATTGTAAGCCTAGTTTTCCCTGGTACTGCCTAGCCCAGCCGTGGGTAAACTACGGCCCGTGGGCCGGATCCGGCCCTTTCAGCTGTTCTATCCGGCCCGCGGAGCCGAAAGAGCGGAGGGTTCTCTTGCTCTCCCCTCCACTCCTTTACCAGCAGCAGTGTTAACATGTATTAGTTCACACAAACACTCCATCCATGCTTTTGTTCTGGCCCTCCGGTCCAGTTTAAGAACTCATTGTGGCCCTCGAGTCAAAAAGTTTGCCCAACCCCTGGCCTAGCCTCACCATTGGGCAGATTTAGTAATGTGATTACCCTAGACACATAAAATAATTGCCTTTGTTTAGTTCAAGTCCTCTCCTCTAGTTTTGATATGGAGTAAAGGATTAAAAGACTTTCAAGTTCATGGCAGAGTTTCCATTGGGTAAAAGGAATCACTGTGGTCCATGGATGTGGCAGTCCTGCAGTGCTATGAATACTAGCTGGAGCCTGGAGTGCACTGATGTCATGCACAGGTCATAGAACACTGCTGAAACCATAGCGATGATTGGCATCATAACTGTCCTGTTAGTGTCCTAGGCACTCGTCAGAATAGTGATTGGTGAGGGAGAAGTCTCTCAAGTGACTTGTTAGTAATTGTAATTTGTTTATATTAATTGTACTTATTTTAATTTGATTCTTTGTCATCATCAACTTACACTCTGAGAGTAGAGTTTGTGGAGAAAGGTACTTGATTTGAGTGACTCTTTACAGAGTTGAACCATGAAACATAAAGAAAAAAAGAAACATCTGGAAAGTAAGTATTTCATCAAAACTGCAAGGATGTCAAGAGGTATGTGTTAAGCACATACTCAAGGCATAGGGTAATCAGGTAATGTTTTCTAAAGAAAGGGGGAGAGAGAATTCCTAGTTGTCATGAGGAAGGGAAGGAGAGAGGGAGAGATAGATAGATGGGGAGAGAGCTATAGAGGAAGATGAAGGAAGGGAAAAGAGGAGATAGGAAGGCAGGGAGGGGGAGTAGGAGAGAAAGTTTGAGAGAGAGACAGAAAGAGAGGAAATGAGAAAAAATAAGGGGAAACAGAGAGAGAGGAGGGAAAGGGAGAAGCAGGAAATAACTTTGAACACTTAAAACTGGTTGTGTAACAAGAGAATAATTTCAGAAATGTAGACTATTAAGATGTAAATGTGGGACTCCTATGTGGAATGTAAGAAAAAATGGGATGCACAAACACACAAAAACACAAACAAAACACTCTTTAACAATAATGATTAAAGCAAAGAAACAATTTGGCTCTTCCTGGGAAAAGTGGAAAATTGAAATAATTTGGTTACTATGGAGATTAAAAGTAAACAAGTAACCACTAGGTAGAAGAACCATTGTTCAGTGGTGGGAGGGTGACAGCTTGGAGCCAACCCCAAAGTTCCAATGGTAGCTCACATCTAAAGAGGACTGATATTTCTAACTTGTTTGGGATTTCGGCATCCTCCAGTGGACCTTCAGAAAAGGCTGTCTTCATTTCACTTTCAAAAACTATTAGTGCATGTTTAGAGAGGTTATTAAACATAAACTATGAGACATTCAAACTTACTCACACATACACACATATACTAGCAGAACATAAATAAGTCAGAGAAAAATAGAAATTAATCTAACATAATTGCTCATAAGTTATGTACCCGTTCCAAAAACATATAATATCTCTACTTCATTAGAGTAGATAAGCCTTTAGTGCAGTGGTTCTCAACCTGGGGGTCGCGACCCCTTTGGGGGTCGAATGACCCTTTCACAGGGGTCGCTTAAGACCATCAGAAAACACATATATAATTACATATCGTTTTTGTGATTAATCACTATGCTTTAATTATGTTCAATTTGTAACAATGAAATTGGGGGTCACCACAACATAAGGAACTGTATTAAAGGGTCGTGGCATTAGGAAGATTGAGAAACTGCTTTTGTGACTAACATACAAATGGATCTCTTTTCTTGCTTATATGACAAATCAGCACCTATGTGCTGGCCTCAAGGCAAGTCTCTTCCATGAGATAATTTATGGGCCTGAGCTGAGGTAAACTTTGTTATCATTAACATGCAGCTTTCAAATAGACCCCATGATATCAACATCCCATCAGCTAGGAAAGGGAGGACCATGGAGGAGCACATAGGAGGTGTGTGAGACAGTGTCTGGAAGGGGCACATGTCATTCCGTTTGTACAAACATAATCACATGGTCAAAACTACCTGCAAGAAAAGCTGATAAGTAGAATATAGTTGTATGTCCAGATAGAAAGGAGACAGAAGACTCTGTTCCATTTAAAAATAGCCTTCTTTGTGCAAACCCATGTATTTATTGTCACAGTAAATTTGACTGCACATACAATACTTTTCATAGAAGCCATGTTACCCTGTCCAGGAAGGTTGAACCCATTTGTGTTCACTGAACTTTTCACATAGTAGACCCTTTTAATTAGTATTATTGTTATATAATTGTATTGCTTTATGTCATTTTTTTACTTTATATTTATTGTTTGCACTATTACAGATGTTCCCATTCTCCCTCCCCCATTCACCTTTAGCACCTCCGCCTACACTGATGTCCTTTCTTCTGGCCATCACAACACTGTTGTCTGTGTCTGTGGCTCATGCATATATGTTCTTTGGCTAATCTTTTGACCTTCTTTCATCCCATCTCCCCCTCCTCCCCTCTGATATCTTTTAGTCTGTTCCGTGTATCCATGCCTCTGTTTCTATTTTGTCAGTTTATTTTATTCAATAGATGCTACCTGTGAGATCATATGCTATTTGTCTTTCCCTGACTGCCTTATTTCACTTAGCACAATAATCCCCAGGCCCATCCATGCTGTTGCAAACGGTATGATTTCTTTGTTTTTTATGACTGCATAGTATTTCATTGACTAAATGTACCACAGATATTTTTAAAACTTATCTCCTGATGTACACTTTGGATGTTTCTATATCTTGGCTATTGTAAATAATGCTGCAATGAACATAAGGGTGCATATATTCTCTCAAATTGGGGGTTCAATTTTCTTAGGATATATTTCCAAAAGTGAAATTGTTGGGTCAAAAGGCAGTTGGATGTTAAATTTTTTGATGAACTCCATACCTTTTTCCCCAGTGGCTGCACTAGTCTGCATTCCCACCAACAGTGCACTAGGGTGCCCTTTTTCCACATCCTCACTGACACTTGTTGTTTATTGATTTATTTATGGTAGTTATTTTGGCAGGTATGAGGTCATATCTCATTGTTTTTTGTGATTTAAAAAATAATATTTTTTTAGATAATGGAAGAGAGAGAGAGAGAGAGAGAGAGAGAGAGAGAGAGAGAGACAGAGAGAGGTTGTTGTGAGAAACTTCTATAGGCTACCACCTGCACACTCCCCAAATTGGTATCAAACGCCCCAACCTGGGTATGTGCCCTGATTGGGAATCAAATCCAACCAAATGAGCCATACCAACCAGGACTCATTGTGGTTTCTCTGTGCATTTATCTGATGATTAGTGATGTTGAGAATTTTTTCATTTGTTATGGGTCACCTGTATGTCTTGTTTGGAAATGTGCCTATTCAGGTTTTTTCCATTTTTAAATTGGGGTTTATTCTTTTCTTCCTGTTATTAGTTTTATAATTTATTTATTTATTTTGGAAATTATCCCTTTATGTGATGTAACATTGGTAAATATATTCTCCAATACAATGGGTTCTCTCTTCATTTTGTTGATTTTTTTTTTTTTTTTTGCTGTGCAGAAGCTTTTTCTTTGTTTAAAGGACAGATAAATACACAAATAACAAACATGGACCACATCTCTATATGTGTAATTTCTCAGCAAATTTGTAGCACTGACACAAGGCAGTGCCCTAACTCCAGGCTGGAAAGCATGGGCAGCTTCTTCAGATGACTTATCCTGCATCTCTTTTAAAGACAAGCTAACTGTCCTAACAAGTTTGGCTCAGTGGATAGAACTTCGGCCTGTGGACTGAAGGGTCCCAGGTTCAATCCTGGTCAAGGGCATGTATCTTGGTTGTGGGTATATCCCCAGTAGGGGGTGTGCAGGAGGCAGCTGATCAATGTTTCTCTCATGGATGTTTCTAACTCTCTATCCCTCTCCCTTCCTCTCTGTAAAATAAATTAATAAAATATATTTTAAAAATAAAATAAAAAGACTTTAAAAAAATAAAGACAAGGTAACTGGTGCTGGTAAGGATGGACAATTGAATAGGATGCAAAGTGAAGATGGGATCTAGACAAAACCCAGAGCTGTGCTGCGTGTTGCTGCCCATTAGTTGACACAAGGAGTGGGATGGGGAGGACTACGGGGGAAAAGTGGGATATATGTAATACTTTCAACAATAAAGAATTGCTTTGAAAAAAAACTTACCATTAAATAAAAAACTCAAATGCATCTGCATCATCTTTAATGTGATCAGCAGTGGAAACATTCTAAGGGAAAAGCACTTACAAGGACTGGCGCAAACCTGAAGAGAGCAGTGGAGAACGGTATTCTGTTTGAGGAAATAATAGAAGAGGGACTAAGTGAATTAGAGTTTTTCCAGAGAAACATGAAAGAATATGTTCCTGTGACCTGGAAAATGGCATGTTATATTACCAGGAACGTGTGAAAGCACTAATAATTTAAAACAGAACAAAAGTGGTAGGATACTCAAGAACTGACTTGAGATAGAGTACAGACATACACAAGTCGAAGACTCAATCACATTCAGATATGTTCATAGCTAATATTTTACATTCACAGTCATCCCTTATCAGACCTATTTGCACTCACTCTCCTATCATTCATTTCCTTATAGTCTTCCACAAGGCATCTAAATTCTCCATGCTCCATTTTGTCTGTACCACAGAAAGATGAAATGTCTCTGACTCCTAACACACTAGATGAGTATCCTTGTTTTTAAATTTTATGGAAACTGAAGGGCACAATATATGCTTTGTGTCTGGTTTCTTTCTCTCATCATTGTATTTGTATAATTTATTCATGCTGCATGTGACTTCAGTTTGTTCATTCACTGTAAACCATTGCGTGAATGTAATTTCTTTATTCATCATACTTTTCTGAGCAGTTGGGTGCTTTCTGTCTGAATTACTTGAAAAGGTGATGTTTTGGGCATTATATTACACGTACTTTTCAATATAGACATTTCTGTCTGGTGAATACTTAACATTTAGACTGCTAGGCCTTAGCTTGCTTATTCTATATTAGCCCTTTCAGAACTCAGTTTTTCACCATTTGCTTTCTAATGCAATCTCGTGTTACTGCACACCTAATTTACACACTCTTCTCTGCCCTCTCTGCCATTTTTTTCAAAGCCCAGGATTCTTTCTGCTATACAACTTGGTTTTCACATCCTCAAATTCTTTAATTATTTCCTCACATTTTTACAAGTACAAAAGTTCGACTAACTTCAAAGATAATATTCTCAGTAGTAACACTCCATATCTAAACAACATGATATGTAAAACACACACAAAAATCCATCAGTAGAGGAAAAGTAATGTATACAGATATATGTGCTTAATTAACATACAGATACAAAGCACACAGACCATCCATGTCACACAAAACTTATCCCATATTCACATTTGCAAACAACAAATCAATCACAGTATAAAATCTTAACCCAGTTTTAACCAACACATTATGAACTAAACACCAATCACATTATGCTCACTATACCATACTGCTAAAAATGTGAAAAATGCATTTACTGGAAACCTTCATGAGAGATGATGATAATCTTAAACAGTTAAATAATGAGCATTGAGCTGTGTGAACAATGAAACAGAAACAGTGACATGAGAACAGTGAATGGTTAATTTATTCAAAAATTATCTTTTCACATCTCTCTATATATGTAGTTCAATATAGATATCAATATAAATAGATATACATGCAGAATGCTTCATAAAACTCGCACCACATATTCCTTAATTGTGCAATTTTTCATGAGAAAATTGAGTTTATATCCACATTTTAGTTCATGTATACTGTTTTCCAGGCACACTTCTGAGTATATGATAATCCATACACATCAACAGAAATATCACATACAAGATACCCAATCCCAGTGGCAACCACCAAACACAGTTTTAATAAGTATTTAGACTTTAGAGTAAATGACATTTTATATGGGAAAGCCATCTTAATTTTTATGAAAACAATAATCATGTGTGGTAATAATGCCTGACATGTAATGTCCACCCAACATGTAGTTTTTGAAATGGTACAGACCCCACAAAACGCCACATCTCAATGTTCTTTTTTATTCCAGGCCTCTGCAAAGCCCAACAGGATGCGCCTCAGTCATTTGTGGAGGCCCCAGGCTGTAGTCAGGCAGCAGGAGAAAATACATCCTCCTCTGAATATTTCAGCTGTGTGTCTTCACCGTACAAGCTTGCCCATCATGAGGAGGATGGTAAGGAATATACAAAGGTGGGATCTGAGCTTGGTCAAGAGATGAAGCTGAGCTGCTCAGCCCAGTCTCTACTAATTTCACTTTCCCATCAAAAACAGGAAAGGGATTGAGGGCACACAGACTAGTACTCTGGCTTCTGCAGAGGGACAAGTAGGCAGTGTGCCTTCAAGGACAGGGCAAGGCCGCTCAGCACACATTTCCAGCATAACAGCACTGGGGCCGCTGTGGCTGAGGTAGTGGTCAGTGCTGATATGTTTATGCAGTTTTACTCAGAACCTGCCCCTCAGGTGAGCACAAACTGATATTCTCCTCACACACTCACACATCTGTACTCCTTCATACCAGGTATGTCCCTGTTTCTTTTAACTTTTTCTCTTAAATACACAGGACTTCATTCCACACTTGTCTTCCCATTCTCCAGTGGCATTCCTTAGGTACACTCTTACCTTGATTCCTTCACCCATTCCACACTAAATCTAAAAATAACTTACATTTAATAACACAGATAATCTTTTTTAAATACCTCATTCTAGGTCAAACACTTGAAAATTCATGTGTCTTAAAGGAAGTGAACTTTGATCTGCTCTCTTTCTAATCCACAAGCCACTTCAGCCACCAAGACTTTTACCATTCCCTTTTACACCATCAAAAACACTCATGGGATATATCTCAGAACGTCCATACAACTCACACAAACATACATACAGTACTATATCTTCATAATTATGCCATGTAAATACTTCAAATAAAGCATACCTGACACATAGTTATACCATGTAAACAGCTCAAGTGAGGCATATCACACAGAGAATTCTGAAATATCACACAGAGATGTACTCTCACTCTACATGCTCACATAGGGCATGGCCATCTTACTTCCCACAGCCCCCTGCCCCCCCCGCCCCAAACACACACATTCGAGTTTTCTTATGTTTGCAACTATCTTTCCTAGGATTCCATCAATTACAACAAAATGTTTCCTATCTTGGAGCCCTTAATATGCCCTTGTCCCAGTCAGCACGGAAACGGAAGATCATGGAGGGGCACATAGGAGGTTAGTATGGCAATGCCTGTTAGGGGCACATGTAATTTCCATTCATTTTTCATTGTACAAATGTAATTTTATAATGAGAACCTGCAAGGAAAATTGATAACTAAACATAGTTGTATGTCCAGGTAGAAAGGAGACAGCAGTCTCTGTTCCATTTAAAAATAACCTTTGTGCAAACCCAGTCACCCATGACACATACTGACACAATGCCTATTTCTGTACATTTAATATTTTCATGGGAAACATTTTACACATTTCATGAATAGGGGGCTGTGTGTTCACTGAACATGTCACATAGCAGACTCTTATTGTTTGTTTAATAGACAGAAAAATGCACAGATAACAAGCATGGGCCGCATCACTATTATTTTTATTTAATTTCTCAGCAATGTTGATTTTAAAAGAAGATAGTTTGCAGCACAGACGTAAGACAGTGGCCCTAAATAAAGGCCAGAAAGCATGGAAGGCCTCTTCTTTGGACAATTTATCCTCCATCTCTTGTAAAGATGGGCTAACTGGTGCTGGTAGGGAGGGACTATTGAATAGTACACAAAAGGCGTGGGGATGTAGACAGGGCCCAGAGTTGAGCTGAGTGGTTCTGCCCATTAGTCAACAAAAGGCTGCTCAGTACAAAAACTCAAACACTTCTGCATCATCTTCAATGTGATCAGCTGTGGATGAAATATATTCCACGGGAAAACACTGAAAAGGACTAGAGCACGTGCAAGGAGATAGTGCCGAACAGCGTTTGAGGAAATAATAGGAAAGGACCTAAAGGGATGAGAGTTTTATCAGAGAAAAATGGAAGAGTATGTTCCTATGAGACAGACAAGGGCATGTTATATTACAGTGACAGTGTGACGCTCTAATAACTTAAAACAGACACAAGTGGTAGATCCTCAAGACTGAACTTGACGTAGAGCACAGAGACATCCAGTTGAAGATCCCTTCACATCCATATATTTTCATAGGCAAAGTGTTACATTCGCAGTCATCCCTTATCAGTCGTATCTGCAGTCACTCTCCCCACCATTCATTTCCTTATAGTCTTCCACATGCATCTGCATTCTCTACGATCTGATTTTGCCTGTACCATACAAGGAGTTATAATTTCTCTGACTTCTAACACACTAGATGTGTATTTCTGTTTTCAAATTTCATGTAAATAGAAGGGCACAATATATACTTTGTATCTGATTCCTTTTTCTCATCCTTATATTTGTGTGATTTATTCACGTTGCATGTGATGTTAGTCTGTTCATTCTGTATACCATGCATAAATATAATTTCTGTATTGATTATACTTTTCTGAGTATTTGGGTTGCTTTGAATCTGGGATTACTTAAAAAGTTGATGTTCTGAACATTGCATTTCTGTTTGCTGAATGCTTAAGGGTTAGACTGCTAGGCTTTAGCTTGCACATTCAGTCTAATCCCTCCAAAACTCAATGTTTCACAACTTGTTTTCTAATGCAATCTCGTGTTACCGCACAGTGAACGTACACACTCTTCTCTGCGCTCTCCAACATCTTTCTCAAAGCCCAGGATTCTCTCTCTTATACAGCTTGGTTTTCACATCCTCACATTCTTTAGTTATTTCCTCATACTTTGCAAATGCATTAATTCCACCAATATTACAGAGAATATTCTCAGTAATAACATACCATACCTAAACTGCTTGATGTATTAAACATGCAGACAGATGCGTAGCAATAGGAAAGCAATCTACACACATAAATATGTGTTGAAGTAACACACAGGAACAAAGCATACATACATACCATGCTCATTCAGAAAGAACCCATCCTATATCCAGATTTTCAAACAACAAATCAATCATACATTATTAAATTTTAACAGTTTTTTATTTATTATTATTTATTTATTTTTACTTTTATTCTTTTTTTATACTTTTTTAAACCCAGCTTTAACCAACAAATTATGAACTTAAACACCAAGCATGTTACACTCACTATATCATACTGCTAAAAATGGGAATACTACATTTACCACACAAATTTATGAGACATGATGATAATTTTAAACAGTTAAATAATGAGCATTGGTCTTCCTTAGCAATGAAACAGGAACAGTGACAAAATAACAATTAACAGTTAATTTCTTCAAAAATAAATATTTATCTCTTTACATCTCTCTATTTATATCTCAATATAGATAATATGCATGCAGAATGCTTCTTAAAACTTGTACTATACATCACCTATTGGTACAATTTTTGATGAGAAAATAGAGTTGATATCCATGTCTAGTTCCTACGTACTCTCCTTCAAACATTGTTCTGAGTGTTTGATGATCCATATAGATCACCAGAAAAATCACGTACAAGACACCCACTCCCACTGACATCCACCAAACACACCATTTAATGTGTTTACTTATAGTTTGGAGTAAATGGAATTTAAATGGGAAAGTCTCCTTAATTTTTGTGAGAGTAATTGCCATGTGAAGTGCTGATGCTCGGCATATAATGCCTGCACAACATGTAGTCTTTTAATTGGCACAGACCCCACAAAAATGCCTCATCTCAGTGTTCTTTTTTATTCCATTGCCCAGGACCCGGCAACATTCAAAAGGATGTGCCTCAGACTCGGTCATTCATGGAGGCCCCAGGCTATAATCAGGCAGCAGGAGAAAATGCATCCTCCTCTGAATATTTCACCTGTGTTTCCTCACCATTGAAGCTTCCCCGTCTTAATGAAGAGGGTAAGGAATAAGCAAAGGTGGGACTTGCGTTTGGTCAAGAGATGCAGCTCAGCTGCTCTGCCTACTCTACTTAGTTCACTTTCCCCTCAAAACCTGGAAAGTGCTCAGGCAGATGACTAGTACTAAGGATTCTGCAGAGGGACCAGTAGGGAGTGTGCCTTCCCAAACAGGGCAAGGCCCCTCAGCACAAATTTCCAATATAGCAGCAGTGGGACAGCTGTCGTTGGGGTCGTGGGCAGTGCTGACATGTCTATGGGAGTTAACTCACAACCTTCCCTTCAATGAGCACAAACTCGGATCCTCACACACACACACATCTGTACTCCTTCATATAAGCTGCTAGTTGCTCAGTGCATGAAATTCCTGCAAATTAAAGGGGAATTAATTAGAGGAAATATTTTAATATTGCTATTTGCTCTTTCTCTATAATAGAAGTGTCAGATATGACAGAAAATTAGTAAAATGTATATGAAAATCTCCCTCCTGTCAGAGTCTGGGGCATGCTGTGAGACCCAGAGACAAGTCCCCTCCTACCCATGAGAGCCTTGAAATAACGCGAGACCCTGAGGTGGCTGGCCCCACCCCATCAAGCCCTGCAGGGCAGGAGGTGCAGCCACAGGTCCCCCGACCTGGTACTCAGGCAGGGGGTATAGTCTCATGTCCCCTGACCTGTCCTCAGGTACCCCAGCCTGGCTTAGAGGGCGTGAGGGCATCAGGGTCCAAGGGTGTAATGACCATTTGCATATGAGCTCTTTATTATATAGAATTTCCCCATTTCTCATTCTTTTCATTTGTTCTCTCAAATACACAGGTCTTTATCCACCATCTCTAATAGCATTACCTAGGTATACTCTTACCTTCATTTCTTCATACAATCATTTTCAGACTCACCCATGTACACACAAATTCCATAAATAATTCACATCCCCATCACACAGATAACATGTTTACATCAAACTCTAGAAGACTTTCATGCCCTAAAGAAATTGAATTTTCATTTGCTGTGTCTCTAGCCATATGGCACTTCGGCCACCAGCCTTTCAGACCTTCATGAGCTGAACATTCTGAGAACTCAAATACATCTTCACTAACATTCTCAGTCTCGCAATCTCATAGTGATACCTGGTACCATTCCTGCACTGCTCACATGTGCTGTCATAACACATAACAAACATGCACACACTCATTAGCCATTGCCTTTAAGCAACATCAAAAAACATTCCCAGATATGTCCCACAATATAATACAACTCCACAAGTACATACATATAATCCTACATCCTCGTTCCCACATAGTTATAACCATGGAAATACCTCAGATAAACCACACTACACACAGAATTCTGAAATATCACATACAGATGTACGTTACTTCACCTGCTCCCGTAAATCATGGCCATCATACCTCCTACAGCTGTCACACAAACCATTCTAATTTTTTATGTTTTAAATTTTCTTTCCTAGGAATCAAGGAGAGACCTGTACCCAAGGACTTGGTGGAAACAAAGAGTTCCTCTGACTATTCATATACCTACAGTTCTTCACTTTCAGCTAGTAATAAGGAGCCCTTTATGTCCTCAGTACATGGGACAGATCTAAGGGTCATGAAAATTTACTATACGCATGTACAAATGAAAAGGGGTGTGGCTGTCTTGTGCCAGACAGAGGAAGGATGGGAGCCTCCCTCAAAAAAGACCAAAATAGAAGAAATGACCTATACTGAAGGGGTTGATAAAAATGTCCCCCTCTCTCACATGCCTGGGAAGAATCTCCTAATTGACCCTGAGCCCAGCGTAGACAGTCGAGCCCAAGAGAAGAGGGAGAAGGCTGACTGTCCCACAAAACCTCCAATTCAGGTGGTGCATCGCAGGGTCTCATTGCGGAAGGCCCTGGAGAGCGGGTTCAGGTGCATGGCTTGCTGCCACGTATTCCCTACCTTGGAGCTCCTTCAGGAGCACGTGGAGAACGGCGTCAGGGAGGGCTTCAGCTGCCATGTGTTTCATCGCGCCATGGCTCGTATGAAATACAAAAGGCTTAAGAGGAAGAACAAGAAACTTATGAAAGCAACATTACGTTGCCAGGAGGAAAAACATTTTGACACGAAGACCAACTTGAACAACTAAACAGACTGTTTTTCAGCCCCTAAAAGAGAGGAAGGGAAGCAGGTTAGACTCCACCGAGGAGGCTTCATTCCCTTCAACAGACACAGTATCCAACCTATTTGCCATTTCTAGCACCACCATCTCTGCGACCACACCACCCATCTGCACAGACAGCCCTTTTAATGCTAAGACCGAGGGACCAGAAGACAGAACACACCATCCCAGATACTGCCTTACCCTCTCTCCTACTGCTTTTATTATACCCACACATCTACCATCCGTAAACCTGCTTGATGCAAGAGTGTAGACACTACAGGATTTAATAGTACAGATTCTAGTACCCCTCCCTGCACTGACTCCCGCATTTCCATGATATTGGTCTTTTTAAACTTTTTACATATTTTTCTAAATTCCTTTCTTTAAATGAAGATATACCTCTTTCCAACATCTCCCTATCATATATTCACTTGCATGATTATTTGCCTGGAAGATAGGTATTATTGAGAGAAAATAAGGTATTGCAGGAATGGAATCAAAAGCAACTATAACCCACCCCTTACTTTCTGTGTACTGTGGGCACACAGGTGCATATACACTTCTTATGCATACATATCAATGGGGAAGGATGGAGCACAAAATGAGCACTTTCAAAATATTCTGATATGACTATATATATCCAAAATGTCACAGTGAGTATTTTTGCTTAATAACTTTAGAGGGGTAAAAGCTATCAATTTGAGAAAAACACAATTTGCATGTTTAATTATTTGTAGGTTTTTATGCTTGTTTAACTTTACACATTTTCAAAGATCATTTTTAATTTTTGTGTTTCTACAGAGGCTCAGAAACAAACAAAAAATAAAATTAAATAGTTATGTAACATTCACAAAACTATACAGGAGACGGGAAATTCAAATAGTTCCCATTTTACATGATGATCTTTATAATTTGGAGCATCTATTCTTCTGAAATTATTAAAGCTTAAAACTGCACTGTGGCATTTTGCACAACTGTATATACATGTATTATCTTGAAACTGTTCAGTTTGTGCTCCATCTTTCCCTCTGCAAATGCATGTATAAGAACTGCATACGCACCTGTCTGTCTACAAGTTCAAAGAAGTTAAGATATAGATTATAGTTGCTGTTGGTTTCATCTTACTAGTATTTTTTTCTTCTTCCTTTGAAAAGAGGCTTTATTTTCTGGCCAAATATGTTGGCATTTCTGCCAGACCAGTCAAGTCATTACTTGTCTACCTGCCTTGCATCAATGCACCTAAGGGTAAACATCCATCCATGCTTGACCAATCTGTACCGATAACTTGGAAAATTAAGTCAGAAGAGACGGAGATTGAGGGGTGACGGTGATGGTGGTGGTGAGTTATCCTTTGTCTGCAACTCCAATTAAGGTTTTTCCACCGCTAGACTTGCTTCAATTCCTCTCTTTTGAAAGACCAGGCTGTTTTAAAATTCCTCTATTTTGAAAGACCAGTCTGTTTTAACAATTCCTCTATTTTGAAAGTCCAGGCTGTTTTAACAATTCCTCTCTTTTGAAAGATCAGTCTGTTTTAACAATTCCTCTATTTTGAAAGACCGGGCTGTTTTAACCTGCCACTAAGCCTTCACACTAACTTTTCAATAAGTTCTTGACTTTTTTCCTCTATTAGCCTAAGCCCTTTACTATTGTTTGTGGCCTAATGCTCCTTAGTTGATGCAAATTAGCTTTAATATGATCATTCTTCCATTGTGATAGTTGAAATTATATAACTGAGAAAGGGTAACGCATTATATTTTACTGATTTATATTGAATAAATAAGAGATATGCATATAGTCAGTATGTATACTTGACTAATTAGAAAGTACATTAAGTAGACATAGTACCCAATCTTGCATGCATTTCTACCACCGTCATCTCTAATCCATACCAGCAATATTAGCAGATAATTCCTTTAATACCATTTTCCACTTTTCTGTGGGAGAAGAAAGCAGACAAGACCATCCCAGATACTGCCTTACACACTATCCAACTTTATTACACCTCCCACATAGACCAGCCAAAAATTCATGCTTAATGCAAAGAGTTTTGCATTAAGAATTCTGCATACAGAATTCTGCATACACAATTCTGATAATACAGATCGTAATACCCCTCCCTTGCATTCACTCCTCACATTTCTATGAAAGTGGTCTTTGTTAAGATAGAATGTATTAGAGCATAGCATGCAATTGCAAAGTAATATGTATTTATCTGTTTCACTAAGAATATTGTTAAATGGGAAAAGGGAATAAAATTTCTTACATGGTACCAATTCTTTTTCTTGGAATTTACTATTTATTCTTATAATCTATCTGATAGCAAATATTTATAATATCTGTATATATCAAGTTTTTTATTTGTGTAAAAAATGTATAAATATATATATATATATATATATTAGATAGATAGATAGATAGATAGATAGATAGATAGATAATTCTTTTGAGATTCAAAATCCTCCATAAGCTTGTCTTCATTTTCTTCCTCATTGCAGTATACCTAACATTAATTATACTCCAAAATACTTTTTTTTAAAAAGTCTAGTATTTTCTACAGCAGCTACAAGAGAGTGATTAAAGTATCTAAAATTATGTTTTATGTTGTAAGGGTAGCTTTAATTTTCTACAAGCAGAAAATTGAGTCCTTTCAAACCATTCTCCCATATTACTGTGTTGTGCCTTTCTTTTAAATTCATAGTAATTTTTATATTGTATGATTTTTATTTATTCTTAGCATAGCAGTGTTTTGGAGGTGTTCTCTTACAGAGAGAATGACTTAGAGTTTGCTATTTTTCATTCCTAAAAGTCAAAGGATTCATCAATTCGGGTGCGCATGTACAATGCAATTGAAACTTGGTGGCCCATGTGCAGAAGTCGGTATTTTGTGGAAGAACCACACACATGGGGCCAAAGAGCAGCATGTGGTACGAGCCCCGGCTTGCTGAGCCGCAGTGTGCCGACCACTGCACTAGGTGTACCGGTTAATAAGGGCGGTTTTTGTAATCAAGGAAGACATGATAATTTCAAGTGAAACATCAAAAGTGCTTTATTGGAAGTAATGTCCATTGCTAGCTACACATTACTCCCATATTTCAGATAATTTATAGATACCATCCCAATAGAACTTTTCTTGTTTTGAGGCAAACCAGAGTCTGAATTTCCACTTCTTCATATGTTTTGAAGTGCTGCTCAAAAAGTGTGTGTGACATCGATCAGAACAAGTGGCAATCTGAAGGAGCAAGGTCTGGTGAATACAGGGGGTGGGTTAATACTTCCCAGGCAAGATCTTTTAACTTGTCTTTAACTGGTTTTGAAGTGTGTGACGGTGCATTATCATGAAGCAAAATTAGTTTGCTCTGTCTTCTGGCCCATTCTGGTCATTTCATGATCAAAGTGTGGTTCAAATTGATTATTTGTTGTGGGTAGCGATCAGTATCAATGGTTTCACCTGGTTTAAGAAGCTCATAATACACCACACCTTCCTCATCCCACCAAACGCAGAGCATTGTCTTCTTTCCTTTCCGAAGCGATTTGGCCTTGTGGTCGATGTTGATGGTTGACCTCGATCAACCCATGATTTTGTGCATTTGGGATTCTCAAAATTAATCCACTTTTCATCGCCAGTCACAATTCGATGCAAAAAAGACTTTTGTGCCATTGAAGCAACATTTTATTGATGACTTTTCAGGTTTTCATTTGTCTTTCCTTCAGTTGACATGGCACCCATTTTCCTTTCTTTAAAATCGTTCCCATTGCTTGTAAATGATCAGAAATTGTTTGCTGAGCAACGTTTATTCTTTCTGCAAGTTGTTTTTGAATTTGACACTCATCTTTATCCAATAATACTTGTAATTGTTGGTCTTAACACTTTTTCAGTTGACCTGGACATTCTTTGTCTTTCACTTCGAAATCATCACTTTTAAAGCATTTAAGCCAGCATTCACCATAAGCTTCCTGAAGTATATGATAACTTTTTTTCAAAATAAATGAATTAAAACTTCCCGCAAATGCTCTTTTTTGGCACAAAATTCAACATTTTTAAGTATACAAATATCTATAATGTTAACACCTTCAGCAAATTTGACATGTGACGTTTTGAAGCTTGCTGTCAATACAACAAAATAGCATGCATATCAAATCGCATATATATCAACATACGTGTAACTACATCTATTGAAAAAAATCTGCATTATTAACTGGTACACCTAGTATATATTTGCTTAATCAGTTCACCTCCTTTTTTACATAATCCCCTTACCGACTTCCCCACTGATAGCTGTCAGTGTGTTCTATGTTATCTATTCTTCTGTTCTTTTTTGTTTGTTAAATTATTTTGTAGATTAGATTCCACATATAAGGAAGATCATATGGCACTGTCTTTTTCTGATGGACTTTTTTCACTTAGCATAATGTCCAGATCCATCCATATTGTCACAAAAGATTTTCTTCGTTTATATGACTGAGTGGTATTTCATTATGTAAATGTAAAACATATTTTAAAATTTATTTTTTATTTTTAAAAATTTTTATTGTTGAAAGTTATTGAATAAGTCCCCTTTTCTCCCCATTGACCCCTTCTAGCTTGCCCGTGCCCCCTACCGGAGGCTTTCATCACACTACTGTCTGTGTCCATGGGTTATGCATATGTGCATACAAGTTCTTTGGTTGATTTCTTCCCACAGACACACCCACCCTTACCTTCCCTCAAAATTCCAAAGTCTGTTCCATGCTTCTGTGTGTCTGGATCAATTTTATTCATCAGTTTATTTTGTTCATTAGATTCCACATATGAGATCATGCAATACTTTTCTTTCTCTGACTGGCATATTTTGCTTAGCAAAATATTCCCCTGATCCCTCCATGCTTTCTCAAAGGCTAACAGATGCTTAAGTTTTACTGCTGTCTAGTATTCCATGGTATAAATGTACAACAGCTTTTTTATCCACTCACCTATTCATGGGCACTATTGCTATTTCCAGATCTTAGCTATTGTAAATTGTGCTTCTATGAACATAGGGGTGAAGATATTCTTCATGATTGGTGTTTCAGATTTCTTCTGATATAGTTCTAGAAGTAGGATAACGGGGTCAAATGACAGTTTCATTACTGTTCTTCACAGTGGTTGCACCAGTCTGCATTCCCACCAGCAGTGCACAAGGGTTCCTTTTTCTACGCATCCTCTCCAGCACTTGTCGTTTGTTCATTTGTTGATGATAGCCATTCTGACAGGTGTGAGATGGTACCTCATTGTCAAAGATGACATCCAAATGGCCAAAAAAACTTATGAAAAGATGTTTAACATAATAATCACTTGGAAAATGATAACTTTGTTTTATAAAAATAAAATAAACAAACAAAAAAACAAAAAATAATAAGTGCTGGCAAGGCTGTTCAGAAATTGGAACTCTTGTGAGTTGTTGGTTGTAATGTAAAATATACAGCTGCTATGGAAAATATTATGTCAGTTCCTCAAATGTTAAAAATAGAATTACAATCTAATCCAGCAATTCTATTTCTGGGGATGTATCCACAAGTATTGAAAGCAGAATCCCAAAGAGATATTTGCACATTTAAGTTCATAGCATCACTATTTATATTATCTAAGAGGTAAAAGCAAACCAAGTATTCATTGACAAATGAATGGTTATATAAGATGTGACACACACACACACACACACACACACACACACACACACACACACACAATATAAAACAACCTTAAAAGGAAGGAAATTCTGGCATGTTACAACATGGGAAAACTTTAGGACATTATGCTAAGTGAAATAAACCAGTCACAAAAGACAAACACTGTATAATTGCATTTAAATGAAGGATCAAGAGTAATCAAATTCATAGAGATAGAAAGTAGAATGGTGATTACTAGGAGTTGGGGTTTAATGGGCATAGAGTTTCAGTTTTACAAGTTGAAAAAGTTCTGGGAGTGATTGTATAACAATGTGAATATAGTTAGTATTACTGAGCTGTACCACTTAGAAATGGTTAAGATAATAAATTTTGTTATGCATTTTTACAATAAGAGAGAAAAGGAGAAGACAAAAAGAATCTTCTGTCTCTTTACAGCTTCCTCAAACATTTTTATAGTATTTTGTTTTCAGATCCGTATATTTCCATCTGACTTTTGTTCATTTCTGTATTTGAGTAGCCTGCTCTAATTTGTCCTCTTGCTGAAAAAAACAGAAATTTAGCTACTGATTCCTTATAAGTATATTTTCATATTTTTACTTTTGAATTTAAAGAATTTATGAAGTATATAATATATAGCATTATATATTCATGTTTAGGATATTTGATTACAGAGGTAAGTACTCTAACTTGAAAGAAACAAGGTTAGTGAATATAAATTGATTTAATTGATAGAGAAAACCCAGCTGTTTTCTCTACATCTTATTTGTAAGATATAACAGACATAATTATTCCAAGTAAATTATATAAAAAAAATAAACAATTTAAAAAATAATATCCTGAATATTTCTTTTGCTTAACTCATAAATATTTATATTTTTTAAAAATCTTCACAAACTGTTATAATAATCACCACAATCAAATTTAACTAGATAAAAAAATATTAACATGGTGGGAAGAGAAATAAATGTGTGTAAATGATATGATTTGCTTTATATAACTTTATTTCAGGTAATTTTCCATTTTTAACTTGATACTTTATCAAAGTACAACCTGTCAGTTTCAGTTAATTTTTGTCAGTGAGCCTCAATAAAACATGACTGTGATGCACAACAGATGGTATTGTAATGGATTGTCTAATTGTTTCTATTAGGTACAATTTTTTAATGTAAAATAGTTACCAAGAAGAATAAAAATTATACATTCGTATTCCTAAAACAAAAGTAATACAATTAGGTGAGTCGATTCAGCTTTTAAAATGTGCAAAATTGCTCATTTAACAATATGCTAACTAACCTGAGGAAACCCAAGTGATCAAAAAGAGTAATGCAAAATGCACTTCAGTGCAGACATTACCTTGTAAATTCAAGGGACATATAATTAGAAAATCATTATTTGAAAACGTTAAATATTTAAGATTATTTGAATATGTGGATATTGCTATATCTCTATAATAGGCTATTATTTTATTTTATTTTATTTTATTTTATTTTATTAATTGATTTCAGAGAGAGAAAGTGAGAAGGAAAGGGATAGAAACATCAATGATGAGAGAGGATCATTGATCAGCCCCCTCCTATATGCCCCCTACTGGGGATTGAGTCTGCACTCAGCAACCAAACATGTACTATGAGTAGGAAACAAACTGTGACCTCCTGGTTCATAGGTCAATGCTCAATCATTGAGCTACACCAGCTGGGCAAAAATAGGTTATTTTAATAAATATAAATACTGATTTCTTATTTATATAAGAGAAATGTAAATACTGAAGTAAAATAGCTACTGTTTAATAACGAATAGAAAAAATCAAAATTATGTGAATTTCATTATTTAAATCTATCAAAAATAAGAATTTCTGCAAGATCTTATGAAAGCTAAATTAAAACTCTGCCCTATTTTAAACATCTAAAATTTTTTAAAATATTTTAAAACTGGCATTGAAATAAACAGTATATTTGTGTATTTTTTTTCTGGAAATTTGCCCAAAAGTTATAAGTATTTAAAAGGTATAGTCTACTATCTCGCAGAGTAAAAACATAGAAAGAGCCAAATTCTGGTCTCTTGAATGAACATTATATTCATTAAAGCAGAATAGGAAATTGCAAATCTGAATGAAGACGCTAGCGGTCTAAATTATGTGTGGTAGTCATATTTCTAAGTGTTTCTCATGTACTACTTAACTTAATCTTCATCACCTCATTTAGAAGATTTTCATCTCTGTTGATAGAGATATCAGCAAGACTCAAATAGATAAAATATCTCACATTACACAAATGATAGAAAAGTGAGAGAATAAGAATTCATCATAAATGATTCTGTCAACTGGTTTTCACAAGGTGATAGTCTAGAGAAATTAGAATGAGTCTGTTAAGGAGGGATAAATATTTAAGTGGAAAAAATGCTCATTTGGGGGGTTATTTTGTGAAGTCAAAATTTCTTTAAATAGCATTGTGAAATGCCTGCTCTCTGAACCCAGCATTAGAAAACAATTCATGTGAAAATGACAAAGCTTTATTTTTGAATTTTAACAAATCCTTGTTATAATTTTTTTAAAAAGAGCAAAGAATTTCTTAGACTTTATTTACATCAATTTTCATCCCCATCACTAATCATAATGAGAAAGCATTAATCCTGATGGTAGTTCCCCTTGAACGCTAATGAATTCCCTATATGTTTATATGACAAATTTGGCTAATACAAAGTGCAATAAACTAAGTTGTTAGAAGATTTTTTTTTTCTTTTTAGTAAAGTGATACTAATAAAAATGCAGCTCAAAATATTGACTTTTTAATTTTAGTTATTTTGTCAGAAAATTAGTCACAGATGATAACTGGAGACCAAATTTGCAGTGTAAAGGTCCTAGAATTTTTATCTTTGACAAATAATTAAAATGAATAAATACTCAAAATGATCATAGTGAAGCATCTAAAAATCATAATAGGCAGTCAATATATTTTTATACTTTTATTTCTGATGTATTATTTGTAATGTGCAGCCATACCTCAGAGGTATTGAAAGTTGGCTTCAGATCACCTCAATAAAACAAACATTGCAATAAAATGGGCGACACATTTTTTGTGTCTCATTGTATATAAAAGTTAGGTTTATACCATGCTATGTCTATTGTGTGCAATAGTATTATGTCTTCAAAAACAATGTGCATACCTTAATTTAAAAAATACTTTATTGCTTCAGCAAGTCATAATATTTTTGTTGGTGGAGGGCCTCGCCTCTATGTTGCTGGCTGCTGACTGATCAAGGTGGTGGTATAGCAATTTCTTAAAATAAAACAACAATGAAGTTTCCCTCATCAATTGACTCTTCCTTTCATGAAATATTTCTCTGTGAAATGTAATGCTCTTGATGGCATTTTACCCATAGCAGAAGACTTTTCAAAATTGCAGGTAATCTTCTCAAACACTGTTGCTACTTTATCAACTAAATTTATGTAATATTCTAAAGACTTTATTGTCATTTCAACAATCTTCACAGCATCTTAATCAGGAAATTTCATTTCAAACCCATTTTATTTATTCATCCATGATTAGCAACTCCTTATTTGTTGCAAGTTCTTTTATGAGATTGTAGATATCCAGTTACATCTTCAGGGTCCACTTCTAATTCTAGTTCTCTCGCTGTTTCCACATCTGCAGTTACTTCCTCCTTTTCCTTTTCTCCGCTTCACTGCATGAATCAGATGATACATGTGTAGGCAGTTTTCTATATCACTAACCTGTTTCATTGGCCTATTTAGTAATTTTAACAGTTTTACCACCTAGTTTTAATTGATATAACTTTTTCAAAGATTGATGTCTGATAGTAAAATTCTCCAGATTTGTTCTTTTAGTAAGCAATTGTCTTCACTTTTGGGGGCTATTTTGAAAATCTTTATTGAGCTTGCTGTGATCTATGAAATAATTAGGGGAAATTGATATTTTTATAATATTAAACCTTATCAATGTGCACGATATTTTCCTTAATTTATTGGTCTTATGATTATTTTCTCAATTATGTTTTCTAGTTTTCAATATCAAAATTGAGAAAATGCAGGGTATGTCAACAGTAGGTTTAGAGTTGTCCCTAAGGAAAATAATACAATCTAATCTAATAAAAGACAAACATGAAAATTGACAGTACCTTCGCTATGCCTTAAGCCATGCCCACCAACCAATCAGAGTGGCTATATGCAAATAAACACAGCCAAGATGGCGGCTGGCAGCAAGAGAGCTGGAGCAAGCAGGAGGCTTGATTGCTCCAGTGATGGAGGAAGCCAAGCTTCCTGCCTGCTGCGCCGGCTCTGAGTTCCACTCAAGGCAACAAAGTTTCAATTATAGAAGATAAATAACCCCCAGATACCTGCTTTCAGCCAGCCGTGGCCACAGAGCTGGAGCAAGCAGGAGGCTTAGGTTGCTCCTGGCAATGGAGGAAGCCAAGCTCTGAGCTCTGAGCTTCACTCAAGGCTACAAAGTTTCAATTATAGAAGGTAAATAAATCTCAGAATAAAAAAAAAAAAGAAAAGGAGAGGCTGGGAGCTTCTGTCATCAGGGGTTTGGGCCAGCCTAAAAACAGCCCTCAGCCATTCACCCATACTGGTCAGGCACCCCAGGGGGACCCCCACCCTGAAGGGGGTGTAACCAGCTGCAAACAGCCATCAGCCCCTCACCCAGGCTGGCCAGGCACCCCAGCGGGATCCCCACCCTGATCCGGGACACCCTTCACGGCAAGCCAGCTGGCCCCCACCCATTCACCAGGCCTCTATCCTATATAATAAAAGGGTAATATGCAAACTGTCCCTAACAGCAGAACCACTGAGAATGACTGGTCACTATGACACACACTGACCACCAGGGGGCAGATGCTCAATGCAGGAGCTGCCCCCTGGTGGTCAGTGCTCTCCCACAGGGAATGCTCTGCTCAGTCACAAGCCAGGCTGATGGTTGCCAGTACAGCGGTGGTGGTGGGAGCCTCTCCTGCCTCCTCAGCAGCGCTAAAGATGTCCAACTGCAGCTTACACCTTTTCCCTGCTGGCAAGTGGACATCCCCAGAGGGCTCCTGGGCTGCCAGAGGGATGTCTGATTGCCCGCTTAGACCCAATCCCCCAGGTAACGGGCCTAAGCCAGCAGGTGGTCATCCCCTGAAGGGTCCCAGACTGAGAAAAGGCGCAGGCCAGGCTGAGCCCACACACCCCCCACCCCCAAGTGCACAAATTTTTTGCACCGGGCCTCTAGTAATTAATTAAAACAAAAATAAACTCTGTGTTTTGTGTACTCACAACTATAAACCTACTTTCCCCCACCCTATATTTCATTAAATGTGCACCTTGGGATTTGCAATTGAAAATGATATCATTTTAATATTATACTTCTGTTGTGTTTTCTATACATTCAGCATTTGATGCCTACACTTTTAGAGTTGTTATGTATTCCCATTGGATGAATCCTGTTATATGATAATATTACCAGTTTTTTGTTGTTGTTGTTGTTGTGTTTTGTTTTGTTTTATTATGGTTGGCACACTTATATGGTATCTCTTTTACATTATTTTTCTTTAAAGCTTTGTATCTTTGTATTTAATGTGTATCTCTTATAAACATCACACAGTTGAGTTTTTAGTGTTTTGTCTTTTTATTTGTTTACTAGAGGCCTGGTGCAAGAAATTCATACAGGGGGGCTCCCTCTCCAATCAGGGATGCCTTGGGGGATGTCCGACTGCCAGTTTAGAATTGATCCCACAGGGATCAGTCCTAAACTAGAAGTCGGACATCCCTCTCAGAATCTGGGACCGCTGGCTCCTAACTGCTCACCTGCCTGCCGGCCTGATTGCCCCTAACCCCTCTGCTTGCCTGCCTGATAACAACTTAACTGCTCCCCTGTTGGACTGGTAGCCCCCAACTGCCCCCCACCACTGGCTTGGTCACCCCTATGTGTTCTCCCTGGCCGGCCTGGTCACCCTCAACTGCCCTCCCCTGCTGGCCTGATTGCCCCTAACCCCCTGCCCACCTGATCTCGCCCCCGACTGCCCACTCCGGCCAGCCTGATAACCCCTAACTGCCTCTGCCTCAGCCCCACCACCATGGCTTTGTCCAGAAGGAAGTTGGACGTCCAGAAGATGGACAGTCAATCCAGTCTAATTAGTATATTACCATTTTATTAGTATAGATAGATTATATAGAATAAAATTGCTTAAATTGGGGAAGAAGCCTTTTTCAGCAGGAGGAGATGCTCTTGGCAGACAGAAATACATAATCCCTATATCTTGGCTGATAGCCAGCCATATGCACTATACTGCCAAACTGGTTATTAGAAAATTGAACCGCTTTTTACACCTTACACCAAATAGCTGTTGCCCTTAAAACCCCTCCTCAGCCCCCACCTTAGGTTCTGTCTTTGCTTTTCACTCAGATTAGGTTCTGATTGGTCGGTTTCTATGCCAGTCAGTTTCAAAAGCTCCACCTCCTAGGCAGCCATTGGCTTCTTGCAGTTCACCCGGATTTGGTTCTGATTGGTCGATTCCTATGCCAGTCAGTGTCAAAAGCTTTGCCTCTTAGGCAGCCATTGGCTCTTCTGGGAAATCCAGAATGACCCTGCTGACAGCTGTCTCTCTCTCGGGGACTATCTCTGGGCTTGATCTGCAGTCTCTGCAGTGGCTGCTGATCAGGCTCTGCCTCTCTCTACAGTCTGCCGGGGTCCAACCCCAGCAGGTCCAGTGGTTCCCAAAGGCGTAGACGGAGTCGGCGAAGAAGGAAGGACACGGAGACAGTGTTCAGTTGATCAGCAGCCTAGCCAGGATCTCCAGCCAGGATCACCAGCCAGGATCTCCAGCCAAGTTCTGGTCTGGATCTCCAGAGAGGTTCTGCTGTTTATTGTTTTGTTACATCCGTATTTATACCAGTTGATTTTAATCCTGTCAATTTCTATTACAAAGGTTAGGGCGTTTCTTATCTCCATTCCAGGGAGTAAAGATTATGTGGCTTAAGCATGATTGTTTGTAGTGATTAACTGCCCGCCTGGCACTTAGTTAAGGAGTTTCATCCCCTCCCTGACTTCAGGGAAAAATTCCTACCTGGGGAAACAACCTTTCTCGGAGAGGTGACCTTGGTTAAAACACACAGCGCTAAGGGGAGCAAACATATTAAGAACAGTATGCTATATACGCCAGGTCCCTTGAAACATATGCTGTGCAGATGTTTCTTTCCTGCAGCGACTGTGTCAAGCAGCAAGGATGGACTGGCTTCCGGCAACAGTCCTCTCTCTGAGCCTGATCTGCAGCCACTGTGCCTGCCTCACTCCGCCCGCCCACCCGCCTGCTGCCAGTCTTGCTGTGATAGGAGTCTGTGGGCCATCAGGGGAGGGACTGAGAGGTGCTCCATGCACTTCCTGGTGACCGGTAGTCCCTGTGGTCCTTTAGGTCATAATGGCCCTAGACTATTATTAGTATAGATTATTCTAATCTTACAATCTTTGCTTTATGGTGGACTATTACATCAACATAGGATATGTTGGGTTTTATAGCCACTACCTCACTTTTGTTATCTGTTTATTGCACTATTTCCGCCCCCCCCCACCTTTGTTTCTTATTTCTTGCTTTCTTTTGCATCAATCAGGTATTTTCATATCGTTTTACTTTTCTCATCTATTATCTTGTCTGTTCTCTGTCCTTAGTTATTGCTTTAGTTGTTACTCTAGAGCAGGGGTCCTCAAACTTTTTAAACAGGGGGCCAGTTCACTGTCCCTCAGATATTCCACACATGCGCACTGCGGGCCCGTTACGAGTTGGCTGCTAAGCAGGACAGGCAGCAGCAGCAAAAACACCCGGCTGGCCGGATAAATGTTTTTGGCGGGCCGCATGTGGCCTGCGGGCCGTTGTTTGAGGACCTCTGCTCTAGAGATTACATATTTTAATCTTTCTGAGCAATGACTAAACTTTATAACAATTTAACTTTTTTTAAAATATATTTTATTGATTTTTTACAGAGAGGAAAGGAGAGGGATAGAGAGCTAGAAACATCGATGAGAGAGAAACATCGATCAGCTGCCTCCTGCACACCTCCTACTGGGGATGTGCCCACAACCAAGGTACATGCCCTTGACCGGAATTGAACCTGGGACCTTTCAGTCCGCGGGCCAATGCTCTATCCACTGAGCCAAATCAGTTAGGGCAATTTAACTTTTTTCCTTCCTACTTTTTGTGCTGCTGTTACTGTGAAGAAAGGAATTCATAACGGAGGCCTGAGGCTGCTATCTTTAGAAGGGCCTGCTCAGCTGACATCTGGAAACTTTGATTCTGAAATGCTCCCTAACTGATGTTGTTTCTCTGTGCCTACAGTGTGATTTATAGTGAACATCTGCTTTCCTCTGAGAGTCCAGTAGTTGAGCTAAGTATGCCCACATGAAAAGCTCCCAATAAAAAATCTAAACTCTTTGTCTCAAATGGGTCCCCCTGGGCAGAAATACTGCACTATGTTGTATTTTCTCTGTTGTAGGGGTGGTACTCTCATTGGAGAAAGAGAGTATAGGAAGCCTATTCCTGGATTGCTCCAGTCTCTGCCTATGTCTTTTTCCCTTATTGACCCAGCTGTGTATCTAGTGTTACTGTGTTTCAGCAATAAATATGAGCCAAGGGGCCAACTATACGCTGAGTCTGTGAGTCTTTCTAGTGAATTACTCTACATGTGGATGGTCTTGGGGATCCCCAGACAATTGCTATATATTTTATGTGCACATATGTCATAAACTTCATAAGATTTTATCATTTACTTAAAATGTCATGGTATTGCAAGCTTCCTTTGTCCTTCTTTTATATATTTCCCATTGACCCATTTGGGATCATTTATCTTCTGTCAGAACTCTCTTTAGTAGTCCCTTAATACATATCTGTTCTCTTAATTTTTATGTTTGGAAAATGTTATTATTTTACCTTTATTTAAGAAAAATATAGTTGCTAAGTGCAGGATTCTACACTAGCAATTTTTTCCCCCCATCACTTATGAAACTAATGATGATTTTTCTACAAAAGGTTTGAACTTTTCTTTTGTCTTTATCAGCACTTGATTATGATTCAGTTACAAGTGGTTTTCTTTAAATTTTTTTTAGTTAGGGTTTAAAAATTTTATTTAATTGGTGATTTGATGTATGCTACAGACCTATAAATGTAAGTTTCATGTATTTTTATTATTTCATATTAACCAATCCAGTGTCTTCATGGATTATAAATTCACATTTTTAGGTTAGATAGTTAATAATACTCATGGACTCATGGGGTTCTTTGTGTTCATTTCTCAAGTTGCTCCTTTCCTGACAAAATGTGTATTTACTGTTAATTGTTTTCTTATATTTTCACATAATTTATTTTTAAATAAATCACTGTAGAACTGATTTCCCTTAATTTTATGTTTCCTTAATATATTACAATTAATTATGCATAAATATAAAATTAGCATTTAGAATGCTTATGAATAGTGCTTTATATACATATCCACATGTTTTGTATTTTTACTTTTACACTTAATCATTTTAGAAAATATTAATCTTCTTGTATAAAGATACATAAAAATTCTTATTTTCAACTAACTGAAAAGTAGCATGTTTCTTTTAATTTTCAGAATGGTGGAGATTTATTTATTATTATGTTTTAATCTTTATTGTTGAAAGTATTACATAGGTCCTCTTTTCTCTCTCATATACTCTCAGACATCAATTTTTGAGAAAGTTATATCAATTAAAACTAGGTGGTACGACTGTTAAAATTACTAAATAGGCCAATGAAACAGGTTAGTCTTCCAGCCCGCTCCTGTCCTTCCCCGCCCAGGCCCTCACCACCCCATTGTCTGTGTCCAAGGGTTATGCATATATGCAACAAGTTCATTGGTTGATCTCTTCACACCCACCCTCCAATGCCTTCCCTCTGAGGTTTAACAGTCTGTTCATGCCTCTATGTCTCTGGGTCTATATATAAACATATTTATAAAATTATCTTTAATTCTCTACTCTTAATTAGAAAATTCATGTTGCACATTTACTAAGTGAGTTAAGAATTGTGAATGCTCATCGGAAATACATAATCCAAAAGGAGTATCTGAGATAATACACATTGTTTACTAAACACTAGTCTTTTTAAAAAACTTTAAGCTTTCCATTGTATAACTGCACAGAAGTGAAGAAGCAATTTTACAGATAGCATTGTATAAATATGACTTTCATAGTTTGATTTCTCCTAGTTTATAATATTCAATAACTTCAAATGCTTAACTCTTGTATTTGAAGATCTTTCAAAATAAAAATTCAAAAAATATAATTATGACCCATTTTCTATATGAATATATGTTATTTATATACCTTCTACAAGAAATATAATCTGCAATCCTCTTTGGGTTCTATGTGATTAAAATAATTGCCAGTCTGCATTCTCAAATTCTTAGATTATTGATGAGACAAATTTTCAAAGTATTGTACATTTTCAATCATGTTAGCCATTTACCACAAAAAAGTATGATAAAATGAAAGTAATTTCCTCAAAAATGGCTAAATAAAAATATTTTGATTATAAAGTATATTAAAAATTATAAACTACAAAAAGAGAACCTAATTATGAATTTACCAAAATATATATCATAAACCAACTGAAATAAATCTAAATAAAAAAATAAAACAAAAACATTAATCTTATAAACACAAAAGAGCCTCAGACTCACTCAGATTTCACATGATTTGAGTTAAGTTGTAAAATAAACCACAGTGCCAACTTCCTGTCCCGGCATACTGCTCTGTGGTTACTTTCCTTACTCCCCTTGAACTTTGATATCTCATCTCCTTGGATATTCTTCTAACCCTGCTCTGTCTTTGACTTTTCCTAGCAGTCCACCTTCCATCATGTGAGTACCCTCTTCATCTTAACAGCCTCTAAAAATTATGATAGCTTGTCCCTTGCCCTTAGCCCCTGTGGGTGCATTATTTGCTTTGTCAGATTTTGCCACCTCACTTGATCACTCTATCATGCAGAAGATGTTTTTATTCTACTAAAGCTCTGACCTCCATATATTAAGCTGCCTTTCCAAGTAGACACACCCTTCTTCACTCTGCTTGGTGTTCGCTGTTCTGTTTTGAGCATTGTCACCATTTGTAAATGTCCTTCCAAGCTTTCTCGGTTCTGACACAGGGATCTAGGACATCATGGTCCCCTCCAGCTCAGCACGATAAACTGCCTTGCATGGCACCATCTAATATTTTTCTTGATTAGATGATAATGACATCGATTTCAATTTCCTGATTTTGTAGATTAAATTGTGATTATATAGGATAATTTTCTTATTTAAATTAAATATATAATAAAGTATTTGAGGATACTAGGCACCATTTTGCAACTTGATCTCAAATGTTCCAAGGAAATGAAGAGGAAAATAGGTACTGCATTTTTATAATAGGCAATAAACAATATTAGACTATTGTCATGATTAACATGTTATGATAGTTTTGCAGAAACAAAATGAACAAGTTTATTTAATTTCGAAAGCCTTTTTGCCTAGCATTTTAACTCTGTGCGAATGCTGTAAATGTATTGAAGGGAAAAACTCAACACTTTAAGACTTAAAACCTGCCAATTTTATCTCACCAGTCCCATGTAACCACCAAATCCTCTGCTATTTTCTCTCTTCCACAGCAGCAATCATTTAATTGAGCAAAATCTGAATTTATAACCTCTAATTTTGTTATTCAAATAAATTCAGACTATGCCTTTGTTGCAATTGTTACTGTACCCATAGATCACCAGCTGCAAAACTCAGCTCATCTCTCCATAAGTCTCCCCTGCCCAGTACTTTAGCCCAATGTTTCTTTGGTATCTCTTTTATATCTCTAAAAAGATCATGTTAATGGAGAAGTTTGACTTTTTAAGTTCCTTTTAGTGGGAATGATGTTTTCCTTTCATTACTCAAACAACTTAAAATTGAAAGTCCCAATTTCTAAAAGTTTTACCTCATTTTCACACTACACAAACTTGGTTTCTTAAGATTTCCAATACAAAAGTAATTTATGAATTATGATAAAAATTAACTGTCTTCAACATTCTGCCTTTCAGATATATAAAAAATTATAAATCAAAAGATAAACTTTAAACTTTACGTATGATATGATACAAAAGCATCTTTTGGGAGATTGGGGGAAAAGGAAACTCAATCTTGAGATTGTTTCTATGAAATATAGATATTCAGGATAAAATAGAAATGAGTTAGTATATACTACCTATCTTACTAGCATAATATTAAAAGCAGTGTTCTCTTATTTGATTTCATAAACATTTTAAATTACTTACATAGTTATATCTCAATTTGTTTCCTCTCTCTCTCAGTGTTGCCAGAGTTGACAATAAAATAAATAAATACAGCCAAGCTAGTGTGTCTCAGTGGTTGAGTGTCGACCTATGAAAGAAGAGGTCATAGTTTGATTCTGGTGAGGGCACATGCCCTGGCCAATCCCCCAGGGGGCGTTCAGGAGGAAGCTAATCAATGATTCTCCCTCATCATTGATGTTTCTAACCTTCTCTCCCTCTCTTTTCCTGCTCTCTGAAATCAATAAAAACATATTAAAAAAATAAATACATACGGTCAAATTTGAATTTTAAACTCAAAAAAATTCTTATAGCATATGTATGTTCATGAAATAATTGGGATATACTTAAATTTAAAAAGTGGACTTTGGCCTTAACTGGTTTGGCTCAGTGGATAGAGCGTTGGCCTGCAGACTAAAAGGTCCCAGATTCGATTCTGGTCAAGGGCATGTACCTTGGTTGGGGGCACATCCCCAGTAGGAGGTATGCAGGAGGCAGCTGATTGATGTTTCTCTCTCATCGATGTTTCTGACTCTCTGTCCCTCTCTTTTCCTCTGTAAAAAAAATCAATAAAATATATTTTTTAAAAAATAAAAAATAAATAAAAAGTGGATTTTGCTTAACTAAAATCCACATTTAGCCCAGTGCTTTATATTTTATCTGGCAAACTTACTCTCTCCTTAAGGTCAGAAGTATATATTGGTCAGAGGAAATAAGTTTTGTGAAGATAATGGGTGATTTAAAGTCAACTTATCCTATATAATAAAAGCCTAATATGCAAATCAACTGAATGGCAGAATGACCGGTGGAACAACCGGTGGCTATGACATGCACCAACCACTAGGGGACAGACACTCAATGCAGGAGCTTCCCCCAACCCGCAGGCCTCAGGCCAGCCAAGGTGGATGCCAGTGGGGGCCCCCCGATCACCCCGCCGGTCACCCCATAGATTGGCCCTGATCCCCAGTCAGTCCTAGGGACCCTACCCATGCATGAATTTCATGCACTGGGCCTCTAGTATAAAATATAAATTGCCAGAAAAAAGCTGATAGTTAATAAACCTAAACAATAGAGAAGAACCAGAAGAACAAAAATGCCATCATGCAGAATACAGTGGGCTTCAAAAACTTTAAAGATTGATAAGGAAAACCCTGGGGGTGGGGGGAGAAGTTTAGTATATCTTAAGTAACACAGAAACATTATATCGATATCTAATGCCAAGCCTGACATCATTATAGGATTGTTTAAATATACTTTAGTAAAAATACAAATATAGTTCCAAGCACTATCTAATTTCACACTCAGATGCAAATAAATGAGAGCATAAACTGGGTGAGTGTAAACAGGCAGAAAAGTAAAAGCAATTTTCATAAGGTTGTAGTGTGTTTATTACCTGAAATATCAGCATGAAATACAGTTAACTTAGTTGATGAGCATGTTAACTGATTTGATTTACATTAGCTATGCTCAGTTACAAGGCTGTGGCTTCCTTTAGTCTATTAAATAAAGGCATTTTGCATCAAACAATTTTGTGCTAGGGACAAATTTAGGTTAATCAATAAGAATTAGTTTCTATTTATGGTGCTATAGCTTGCAAGACTTTAAAATCAACATTCATGAAACATTCTGATTGTGAATTTTGTTCGCTGGCCTACTGTCAAAGATTTTTTTCTATGTTCTCAAAATATAATTTCTTAAACACTTTACTTACTCCATAGTTATTTTTTTTTCACTTATTTTTATGAACTTTGAATTACCTGTGGCAAATTTTCTAATTGTTTTCCTCACTACTGTAGTTCCAAATCCCAGTATGCATATCAACCATCAATGTTCCTTCCAACTTACGAAGAAAATCTATAGGCTTGAAATTCCCATCTTCCTTCCTCTCCAATTGAAAATATAAGTGTAATAAAATAATTTTCACTCTTTTACACTTTTATGCTCTGCAGTATTTCCTCCATGGACAAATGAAAGTGGGAAAGTTATAAAGCATAAGTCATAAGGTATAAGGTATAATAAGGGCTAATATTTTTTGGTACTTTTTACAATGTAATTTTATATACATTATCAAATCTAATAATAATGTATAAAATTTGCTATTATATTCAGATCAGGAACTAAGTATCACAGTTTAAATGACTTGCCCAAAGCCACACAGAAAAAAATTAAATTTGAATTTAGGATATTTGCAAATACATAGGCTTACTCAGAGATCCTTGACCACACTGAGTATAAGTTCTATGCTCAAAATGTTAAATTTAACTAGATTGGAATAAAAATATTTATAAATGCTGCATTAGAAAGGAAGAATGAAAATGAGTATAAAGAATATTGTAGAACAAATCTCTAAGTTTATAAATTTTAATATTGTTTTATTCAGCAACTATGCAAAGACAAGGAGTTATTCATTAATTCAATTATCAATTTCTTCACGCATCCAACAGTCATGATGGAACATGTAAAATATGTAAGATGCCTGAGTAGAATACATATTTACCTCTTGAGGGGGTACTGAGAGGATAGAGGGTTAAGGCATTTATTCTGAAAGATACTTCTCTAGCCTTGACAATTTTCTTTAATGTCAAGAACCTATCTATACACCAGGAGGAAAAAAAGTCTACAATTAATAGTAGTGAGAAAAGATTATACCTATAAATGAAGTTTTGATACTCAGTAAATAGAGATCAAAGAAGTAACTTAATGCACTCAAGGTGAAAAGCTGAATTCTTTCATTTCCTGGAATTTGTACTTGCTGTTTCTTCTACCTAGAATTCTTGTTCCTCAGGTATAGGTGGTTATTTTTTGTTTGCTTGTTTGTTTGTTTTATTTTTTAAAAAATCTTTATTATCGAAAGTAATACAGATGTACTCTTTCCGTACCCTTCCCCTTCCACCCGGTTCCCCTCCCACCCCAGGCCTTCACCACTTTATTGTCTGTGTCCATAGGTAATGCATATATGCATATACGATCTTTGGTTATTTCTTCCGGCCCTCTCACCCTCTTTCCCTCAGAGATTCTTCAATCTGTTTCATGTTTCCATGCCTCTGATTTTATTTTATTCATCAGTTTATTTTGTTCATTAGATTTCTTGTTCATTTATTTCTATATTCAACTGTTGATAGATATGTATTCATTGCCATGTTATTGTTCCTATTTTTCTTCTTTCTCCTTTCTTTCTTTCTTCTTTCTTTCTTTCTTTCTTTCTTTCTTTCTTTCTTCTTTCTTTCTTTCTTCTTTTCTTTCTTTTTTCTTTTCTTTTTTTCTTTTCTTTTCTTTTCTTCTTCTTCTTCTTCTTCTTCTTCTTCTTCTTCTTCTTCTTCTTCTTCTTCTTCTTCTTCTTCTTCTTCTTCTTCTTCTTCTTCTTCTTCTTCTTCTTCTTCTTCTTCTTCTTCTTCTTCTTCTTCTTCTTCTTCTCCTTCTTCTTCTCCTTCTCCTTCTCCTTCTCCTTCTCCTTCTCCTTCTCCTTCTCCTTCTCCTTCTCCTTCTCCTTCTCCTTCTCCTTCTCCTTCTTCTTCTTCTTCTTCTTCTTCTTCTTCTTCTTCTTCTTCTTCTTCTTCTTCTTCTTCTTCTTCTTCTTCTTCCTCTTCTTAAAGAATACCATTCAATGTTTTATTTAATACTGGTTTGGCAGTGATGAACTCCTTTAGCTTTTTCTTGTCTGTGAAGCTCTTCATTTGATCTCCAATTCTAAATGATAGCTTTGCTGGGTAGAGTAATCTTGATTGTAGGTCCTTGTGTTTAGTCAGTTTGAGTATTTCTTGCAACTTCCTTCTGTCCTGCAAAGTTTCTGTTGAGAAATCAGCTGACAGTCATATGGGCACTCCCTAGGTAACTGCTTTTCTCTTGCTGCTTTTAAGATTCTTTCTTTGTCTTTAACCCTTAGCATTTTATTTATGATGTGTCTTGGTGTGGGCCTCTTTGGGTTCCTCTTGTTTGTGACTCTCTGTGCTTCCTAACTTGTAAGTCTATTTCTTTCAACAGGTAGGGGAGGCTTTCTGTCATTATTTCTTCAAATAGGTTTCAATATCTTGCCTTCTTTCTTCTCCTTCTGGAACCCCATAATGCAAATATTAGTACCCTTGAAGTTTTCCCTGAGGCTCCTTGTACTATCTTAATTTTTTTTTCTCTTCTGATTGGGTGTTTTTTACTCGAGCTGGTTTGGCTCAGCGGATAGAGCATCAGCCTGTGGACTGAAAGTCCTGGGTTCAATTCAAGTCAAGGGCACATGCCTGGGTTGTGGGTTCAATCCCCAGTGGAGGGCATGTAGGAGGCAGTTGATCAGTGATTCTCATCATTGATGTTTCCATCTCTCTCTCCCTCTCCCTTCTTCTGTGAAATCAATAAAAAAAAGTTTCACTAAATCTCTTGACACACTCATTAATTCCTTTGAAGCTGTAATTAATTCCACTGATGCTCTCATTAAGATCCTTAAGAAACCTTATAACCATTGTTTTGAACTCTGTATCCAGCAGCTTGTTTGTTTCCATTTCTCCCATTTGTGACATGTTTCTTTGTCTCCACATTTTGGCAGCTTCTCTGTGTTTGTTTCTATATATTAGGTAGAGTTGTTATGTCTCCTAGAATTGCTAGAGTGGCCTTATGTAATAGGTGTCCTATTATATGTGGTTCTTTTGTCATAGTTTCCAGGCCAGAGCTTTAATATCCCTCTGCTAAAATGTGGCTACCACTTCCACAGTTATTTCCATGCTCTATAACTCTCATTATCTCACACATAGATATTTATCTATTTTTATTACATTATTTTCTGTCACTTGCATAAAAGTTCTATATGAATATGGTGTTTTTTTTTATCACTGTCTTATCAGCACCTTGAAAAGTGTCTAATATAGCATAGTTGCTTAGTAAAAATATAGCAGATTTAATATTTTAGAATAGAGGAGGGATTGCAAGACATACAAAAATAATTCAAAAGAAATTCAAGGGAAATTATGATGTCTCATTTAAAATTCCCCAAAGAGGGATTTGCAAGTCATCCCAAAAATGGTTTTGAATTTTAAGAGTGGCCAAGTTTAAGTGGCATCCTATTTAACCCATGGATGCCGTAGAGTTATGGGGATTGTCAAAAACATAACACCTGACTCTGGGAAGATAAGATTGACAGCATATATACTCACAGCACAAATGCTGCACACACAACATGGGGGTTACACTGGTAACAGAGTGGACTAGGGACTGTGGGAGGCAAGCTTTGTAGTCCTACTAAGAAAGTGAGGTTTTCCCTATTTTCCAGGGGAGGATGTGATTGGCTTGTTTGGATAATTCCACAAGCTGCCAGGGCATGGAAACTTCCTTCTTAAGGATAAGCAGGAACTCTGACTTGTCCCTTTAATTAGGAGGCTTGTTTGGCTGGGGGAGCTTTTCTGCATTAACAGAGTACAAAAGAGAATCTGTGGTTAGGTCATTCGAGGTCCTCCAAATTTTAACAGATAGCACGTCAGCACATGTTATGGGCATTAAATTTAGTGTTTACACCACAAGCTGATAAAATAAGCTTCTTATATTTTTGCATATGTTGGGTTTTACCTTCAGGACAGGAGAAACTCAAGGGTAGGATGAAGAATCAAATTTAGGATCCCCTGTTATGTTGTCAACAGTGTTTTTTCTTGGCCAGTAGTCCACACAAATATGTCACATTAGCCAGCTATTACTTAGACTTGAGGGTGAGAGAGGGGAGAAGGAAAAAGAACCTTGTCAGTTAAACTTTTTTTTTAAACTTATGCAACTTTTTTTATAGAAAGTAAATGTTATTTCTTCTACGAAGGAAAAAAGCAAGTTGTTTTCAGACTTTCTTATAATACTAATGCTAGAAGAAATGGAGCAACAACATTTGAATTTTTAGAGTAAAAAAAAGTCTTACCTACAAATTTAAAAATCCAAATAATTTTTTTGCTGTGATGACAATAGAAAATAATTTACATCTATTAGTGGTTTAGAAAATATAACATCTCTTTAAAGTGTCTAAAATAGTTGAAAATACCATTCTGATGAAATACATATTAATCAAAATAACCAGCTAAACTGTGGGGGAATGTGAGTTATTCAATGGAAGATAATGAATAATGAAACAATTAGACTTAGAATAATATCCATGATTATAAAACAATGTAAAAATGTTTATGGAAGGTTTTCATATTCACCATTAGATTACTTGACAAGAAAATGAAAAAGAAATACCCACCTATAGATATACTCAGCTATTCATTATGATATGTAGCTATTTATATGTATACAAAATATGAGCTTATATAGATAATACATACTCATATTCCTGAAATAAATCCACCTCAATATTACTACCTAAATATTTTGACATAAGATTATGGATCATTTTATTTTGATCATTTTAGTTTTCTGCACTTCCAGCACACACTTTAATAAGAAACATGTTTTAATTTCACAAGCAAAAAAATGACTCTTTTGTTTTCTTATAAATATTTTATAAAAAATTTGTTTTCTTCATCTGCTGCCTCAATTTTTGTTCAAATCCCTTCTACTGGGTTTCTTAAATCTGTGGGGGACAGAGATTACTCATTATGATCCTGATGGAAATGTTCTTGGTATAAGAACATCTAATCCCTTCATCATCATTCCTGGGCTCTTTGATCATTGGATCCCACAGGAGAATTGCTCCTTACTTCTATTCCTCCAAGGCCCCCACCCCACCCAGTAAATATATAACCACCAATTTAAAAGTCTGTTTTCAAAGTTCCAAGCGTTTTTGCCATCACTTAACTGCAGCTGAGAGAGCCTGGGGATAATGCCACCTGAGGAAGTATTTGTAGCTGAGAGGAGCTGACTTGGGATCTCTGGGGAGTAACTGATCTTCCAAAGAATCCACTTTCTCCCTTTCCTGTTTGCTTGTGTGACTTGCGCTTAGCTCAGAGATGCCTATTTTAATGAAATGTGTTACTTTCACAGTTTGTACATATTGTGAGAAGTGCTTCTCACCATGTGAACTTCACTGCATCGTTGTGCTTGGAAGTTTAAAAATAAAAATTTTAAGATGAATAAGCACTCAAATAGTCTTGAAACTCTTACTCTTTCCCATCGACATTTTTAAAAAATTACTGTAGTCATAAGAATACTGACATACCTATAAGGTTTTACTAAAATCAACATTCTGTGTTAGCCAGTAATTAATTTACTTACAATCATTTGATCTCTCATACACAGAGTATAAGTAAACTTTCTTTGGCATTATTTGCTTTATGATTTATTGGCTGTCAATCCAGTAATTAGCAAAACAAACTCAGTTTCAGATTAGATGTCTGAAATGCCTGTGGAATGGGCCAAAAGCAGCCAGACATATGGTAGGAAAAAGGAAGTAGCCTTGCAGATGCAGATATTAGTTGTTTTTGAAAATCTAATTAATCTATTTCTAATATTTATTAGTTTCAGTTGTTCAGTCACCAAATCATAGCTTAAAAGATGAACTATCAGGTGTCGTGGTCCCCTGATTCAACTAAAATATCCTACAATTCTCAACTCACATTTTCCCAGGAACTCACATTTTCTAATATCAATAAGAAGAAATTCTAACATTCCTCAAATCTTTTGCTCACATCTCACTTTCAGCTGGTATATCTGAAGAAAAAAGGAAGGAATCTTTTTTTTATCAAAATTATAACAGATCTATAGATGCAAGCATATATAAGTTTATCTCTTTTCCTTTATTTGTCTACTATGGTCTATTAAATCCTATATTAGGGACTTCATCCCTTTAATGGCAATCTTTTCAGAAACTTTCCACTTTTTAATGGAATCATATGTATATTTATTCAAACAAGTTTCAGTATAGAACCAGAGAAAAAGTGCCTTTAAGGGATAGGGAAAAAAACAATTTTAAATGATGATGAAGCCAAGTGTAGGATAGGAATGATGGAATTCAACACAAACCTGAGAGTACATGACATACAAAGATATTGCATTGCATTTTTGAATACTCTGTTATCTACAAAATATATTTGAAGGGAAAATTCATCCTGTAGAAGGCAAGCTTAGTCTCATATATCCCATAGTAAAAATCAAACAAAAAAAGAATATAATACATATGTTTCTTCATAGATATAACACTATTTATATAGAAACATAACTTTTTAAATCAATCCCCCTAAAATGTTTTTACTAACACTGGACCAAATATTGTTACACGTCTCTACATTTTATAAACCTTTAAACTTCCTTGTTTTAGTAACTAATTTCGTCAAACTAGAAGCATGGAAATCAAACTTTATCCATTTTTTCACTTAGTTACCACATGCAACAAAACAAAATTCTAGTAGATTCTAAGTTAACAATATATTTTATTTGACAATGATATATATGGTAAGAGGCTAATATCCAAAACATATAAAGAATTCATACAACTTAACAAAAGGAAGACAATCCAATTTAAAAAATAGGAAAAGGACCCAAATCAACACTTCTCCAAACTGGACATAGAGATGGCCAAGAGACATAGGAAAAATGCTCTAAGTAACTGATCATCTGAGAGATGCAAATTAAAACAATGAGGTATCACCTCACACTTGTCAGAATGGATACCATCAACACATCAACACATGACAAGTGCTGGTGAAGATATGGTGAATGAGAACCCTGGTGCACTGCTGGTAGGAATGCAGACTGGTATGGCCACTATGGAAAACAGTATGGAGTTCCTTGAATAAAAATTAAATATGAAACTGCCATTTGACCCAGTAATCCCACTTCTAGAATATATCTTAAGATACCCAAACCACCAATCAGAAAGAATCTATGCACCCCTATGTTCATAGCAGCACAATTTATAATAGCTAAGATCAGGAAACAGCCCAAGTCCCATAAGTTGATGAGTGGATAAAAAATCTGTGGTACATTTACACCACGATATACTTTGCAGCAGTAAAAAAGAAGGATATCTTATCCTTCGAGACAGCAGGGAGGGACCTGGAGAGTATCATGCTAAGCAAAATAAGCCAGTCAGAGAAATATAAGTATCACATGGTCTTACTAATAAGTGGAAATTAAATTGATGAACAAAAATAAATTGATGAACAAAGAAGAGCCAGAGACATAGCAACATGGAACAGACTCTCATATCTCAGCAGGGGTCGAGGGTAGGTGGAAGAAATTAAGGAAAGAACTTGTATGCAGATATGCATACCCTTGGACACAGACAATAATCTAGTGAAAGCCTAGGGTGCAGGCACGTGGGAGTTAGAAATAGTCAATGGGGTGAAAAAGGGGACATCTGTAATACTTTCAACAATAAAGACAAATTATATATATATATATATATATACATATATATATATACACACATATATATATATATACACACACTCATACATAGCTACACTAATAAAAGACAAACATGCAAATTGACCATACCTTCACTACACCTTAAGCCACATCCACCAGCCAATCAGAGCGACTATATGCAAATTAACCCAATCAAGATGGCGGCCGGCAGCCACAGAGCTGGAGCAAGCAGGAGGCTTGGTTACCCCAGTGATGGAGTAAGCCAAGCTTCCTGCCTGCTGTGGCTGGCTCTGAGCTCCACTCAAGCCAACAAAGTCTCAATTATAGAAGATAAATAAACCCCAGATACCTGCTTTCAGCCAGCCGTGGCAATGGAGTTGGAGTGAGCAGGAGGCTTGGGTTGCCCCTGGTGATGGAGGAAGCCAAGCTTCCCGCCTGCTTTGGCTGGTTCTGAACTTCACTAAAGGCTACAAAGTTTCAATTATAGAAGGTAAATAAATCCCAGAATAAAAAATAAATAAATAAAAAAAGGACAGGCTGGGAGCTTCCATTGCCAGGGGGCTTGGCCAGCCTGAAATTGGCCCTCAGCCCCTCACCCAGACTGGTCAGGCACCCCAGTGGGGACCCCTACCCTGAAGGGGGTGTGACCAGCTGCAAACAGAGATCAGCCCCTCACCCAGCCTGGCCAGTCACCCCAGTGGGGACCCCCTCCCCAAAGGGGGTGTGACCAGCCTGCAAACACCCATCAGCCCCTCACCCAAGCTGGCCAGGCACCCCAGCGGGACCCCCACCCTGATCTGGGACACCCTTCAGGGCAAACCAGCTGGCCCCCACCCTTGCACCAGGCCTCTAACCTATATAATAAAAGGGTAATATGCAAATTGACCCTAATAGCAGAATGAATGGGAATGACTGGTCACTATGACACACACTGACCTCCAGGGGGCAGATGCTCAATGCAGGAGCTGTCCCCCTGGTGGTCAGTGCACTCCCACAGGGTGAGCTCTGCTCAGCCACAAGCAAGCTGATGGCTGCTAGCATAGTGGTGGTGGCGGGAGCCTTTCCCGCCTCCTCAGCAGCACTAGGGATGTCCGAATGCAGCTTAGATCTGCTCCCTGCTGGTAAGTAGACATCTCCCGAGGGCAGCCATGCTGCCAGAGGGATGTCTGACTGCCAGCTTGGGCCCAATCCCCCAGGAAGTGTGCCTAAGCCAGCAAGTGGTCATCCCCTGAGGGTCCCAGACTGCGAGAGGGCACAGGCCAGGCTGAAGGACCCCCCCCCCACTCTGAGTAAACAAATTTTTGTGCACTGGGCCTCTAGTATAAAATAAAAGAGAAATATGTAAATTGACCATCACTTCTCAACACCGCACAGCCAATCAGGAGTGAGTATGCAAATTAACCCAACAAAGATGGTGGTGGCCCTGTCCCTTGGCCCCTCTGGGCCTCTGGGCAGCACGCCTCCTCAGGGCCTCCCTGCAGCACTCCACACCTGTAAACCATCCTTGCAGCCTCCCTGTGGCCAAGCCCCCAGCCTCACAGGCAAGCCTCTGGTGCCTGAGGTCATAGGTCCCGGTGTCTGGCATCTCCCTCTAACCTATCCGTGCCCTGCTGCTCTGGCAAACAAAATCCTAGCATTGGAGCAACCTCTCAAGTGCAGACGGGTGCAGAAGCTTGCTCGGAGAACAGTTAGCACACCCCCGGTAGCCCCGGGCCAGCCAAGGGGCAATGGTGGTGGATGTGACGGCAGTGGCAGGTGGCTCAGCTTTGTTTTGAATAGATGAAAGAGGACACCTACATAGTAACCCAAATGATCAGATCTCCCTCCTCACTATCTCGCCAAGTCAAGAGGGGAGGGGCGATGGTCATGGAGGAAGGGCGGGTGGGCAGGAGGAGGATGGTGGAGGAGGAAGAGGATGAGGAAGGGTGCCAGTTACATCCCACTTTCACAATGGGAAAGTGAAATGCACTAGCACATCCAACCTCTCCAGTTCTCCCTGCTGCACAGGCTGCCGGAGCAAGCCCTCTGCATGCCAGCAGCAAGGGGAAGGAAGGCCTATTCTTGCATGAATCTTTGTGCATCAGGCTTCTAATATATATTTATTTATCTATATCTATCTATATCTATCTATCTATCTATATCTATATCTATATCTATATCTATATCTATATCTATCTATATCTATATCTATATATATCCGGTGCACAATATTCATGCACGAAGGGGATGTACCTTAGCCCAGCCTGCACCCTCTCCAATCTGGGACCCCTCAGGGGATGTCCAACTGCTGGTTTAGGCTCCATCCTGAGGAGATCGAGCCTAAACCGGCAGTAGGGCATCCCTCTCACAATCTGGGACTGCTGGCTCACAACCACTTGTCTGCCTGCCTGCCTGATTGCCCTTAACTGCTTCTGCCTGCCAGCCGGATCACCACCTAACCACTCTCCTGCCGGCCCAATTGCCCCCAACTGCCCTCCCCTACTGGCTCGGTCACCCCTAACTGCCTTCTTCTGCCAATCTGGTTGCCCCTAACTGCCCTCTCCTGCAGGCTTGGTTGCCCCAACTGCCCTCACCTGCAGGCCTGGTTGTCCACAAATGCCCTCCCCTGCCAGCTATCTGGTGGTGGCCATCTTCTGACAACATGTGGACAGCCATCTTTGACCACATGGGGGTGGCCATCTTTTGCGCGGGTGTGATGGTCAATTTGCATATTAACTCTTTATAGTATATATAAATTCACGAAATAGATAAATGTATATAAATAAACTTAAGATATACATACACAAAATTAATATTATATATATTAGAGGCCTGGTTTATGAAATTTGTTCACGGGGGGCTGGGTGTGTCCCTCAGCCCAGCCTGCACCCTCTCCAATCTGTGAACCCTCAAGGGATGTCCAGGATCGGCCTAAACAGACAGTCAGACATCCCTCTCACAATCCAGGACTGCTGACTCCCAGCTGCTTGCCTGACTGCCTGCCTGATTGCCCCTAACTGCTTCTGCCTGCTAGCCCGATCACCTCCTAACCACTCCCCTGCCAGCCTGGTACCCCCCCCCCAACTGCCCTCCCATGCTGGCCTGATTGCCCACAACTGCCCTCCTCTGCCGGCAATCTTATGTTCACATGGGGGTGGCAATCTTTGACAACGTGGGGGCAGCCATCTTGTGTGTTGGAGGGATGGTCAATTTGCATATTGCCTCTTTATTATATAGGAGATTATATATATATATATATATATTCTGACACAACAGTATGAATCCTCCACTGACCAACTTCCCATTGAAACTAAGAAAAACTATAAAAATTGGCCATTTAAAACCTCTGGAAATGGTCCCAAGAATAAAATGCAAATAAACATCTATTTAAGAATATCTTCAAAATTGGTTTTTAATAAATGTGAGAGTTTGTGATATTTGAATCAAAATCACTCCCTCATCCCCCCCCCCCCCGAATTTTAATAATGCGTGAACTCAACTTCAGACACTCAAAATAAAAAAAAAAAAACAGGGTTCACTTTCTTCCCAGATCTTAGAGGGAATATTTTTCCTGAGAGAAATAGATGTCAGTATTTTTCATCTGGCTTCCAGATGGGTTCTAGAGTTCATTTCTGGGTGAAATCACAAAACAAATCTGAATAAATGTAGAAGAATAGAAAAATGCAAAGTATGTTATCAGACCACCATGGAAGTAAATTAAAATCAATAGTAGAAAAAAATTGAGAAACCCACAAATATATATAAATTAAGCAACTTATTCTCAGATAACCAGTGGATCAAAAAGTAACTAAGAGAAATAAAAAATACTTTGATTTTAATGAGAATAAAGACATGGCATTATAAAACTTATCAGATGCAGGTAAAACAGTGCTCTAATGGGAATTTATAGATGTAAATGAATGTATTAAAAAAAATCCAACAACACACCTCACCCTGGCTGGTGTGGCTCAGTTGATTGAGCATTGTCCAAAAAACTGAAGGGTCACTAGTTTGATTCCCAGTCAGGGCACATACCTAGGTTTCAGGTTTGAACCCCGGTCAGGGTGTGTGCAGGAGGGAACCAATTGATGTTTCTTTCTCACACTGATGTTTCTCTCTCTCTCTCTCTCTCTCTCTCTCTCTCTCTCTCTCTCTCTCTCTCTCCCTCTCTCTCTCTCCCTCATCAATAAAACACAGTAAAAGAAGAAAAACCTCAAATTAATAATCTAACCTTTCAACTATGATACTAGAAAAGCAAGAGTACAATAAACCTAAAGCAATCAGAAGAAAGGAAACAATAGATATTTTTTTAAAAAAAATTTTATTTTTTTTAATAGGGGAGAGCGCGAACGCAGTCCCCCACTACCACAAATTATGCAGTCGAGTTTCCCACATTTGGGGAAATCGCAGGGGTCAGCACATCCGGAGTGCAATGGATAAGCCTCGCCCTGGGAAAACCACCTTCGTGATCATGGTATCTCCCCTGCCAGGTAAGTATGGGAAACAATAGATATTATAATGAAAATGGATGAAGTGGAGAACAGAAAATAGAGAAAATCACTGTGACCCAAAGTAGTTTCATTGAAAAGATCAAGAAAAGTAACACAGCTTTACCTAGAATGACCAAAAAATAAGAGAGGACACTCTGATTACTAGAATCAGAAATGAAAGATGGTATACTACTACTTACCTTACAGAAATTTTAAATTTTTTTTTTAAAAAAATACTATGAACAAAAACGAAAATAAAGGAATTTAAAAAAAGAGAGAGAGAAAAAAAAAAAAGAAGGGAAAAAGTGGCCGGAGGGAGGAGGATGAAGAATACTATGAACAAAGGTAAACCAACAAATTAGACAACTTAAATAGACAAATTGCTTCAAAACTCAGTGGTTTATAACAACCACTTTATTTAGTTCAAAGTTTTGCAGATCAGAATGAGGAAAGTTGGGCAGGGATGTTCTCACTTAAGATCTCTCACAGAATTATAGCCAGATGTGTATGGGGCTGTAGACTGAAGGTTTGCCTTGTTTGGGCATTCTAGATGACTCCCCACGGGCCACTAGGACCAGGCTATTGATCAGAGTGCCTGTAGGTGGCCTCTTCAACCTGAAGATCCTAAGAGAGTCCATCTTCCTCTATAGTAGCTGAGTTCCTCCACGTAAAGCTTCTCCCAGGGCTCCTAGTGGTTGTTTGCACTTTCAAACCGGATTCATGGAGAAGGTCACTTCATACTGTGTTGCCCCAACTTCAGTCTTACACTTAGCAATACAAACTATCTGCTTTCATCCTTATGTCAACTGGAGGGGACATGTGGAGGTCAATCCTTTCTGCTTCAGCAGCATACCTCAGACATCTTGTCAGTGACGAGCTCAGACCTAAGTATCACCCTCTTTTGCAAACCCAAAACCACCTTCTAATCATCCCATTGAGGACATCTTGCCGGAGGCATACAACAGAATCCTTGTCTTCCTCTAGTCTCCCTGGAAATTTTTTACCCCAAGTGTCTTAAATAGCTGTCATGGATCTAACAGCAAATAAATTGATGTGTATGTTTTAACTTCATTTTTATTGTTGACACTATTACAGATGTCCCCATTTCACCCTGCCCCCTTTGTGCACCTCCACCCAGCCCCCAGCCCCTTTTCCTTCTGGCCATCGCCACACTGTTGTCTGTGTCTACAGGTTATGCATATACTAGTATATTTTTCTTGATAGAAATATAGAAAATTATGTTGGAGCTAGAAATACTGAAGGCATTTTTATTTTATTTTATTTTTTTAAATATATTTTATTGATTTTTTTACAGAGAGGAAGGGAGAGGGATAGAGAGTTAGAAATATCAATGAGAGAGAAACATCGATCAACTGCCTCCTACACACTCCCCACTGGGGATGTGCCCGCAACCAAGGTACATGCCCTTGACCGGAATCGAACCTGGGACCCTTGAGTCTGCAGGCCGATGCTCTATCCACTGAGCCAAACCGGTTAGGGCCTGAAGGCGTTTCTAAAATCATAGCTCTCATTTGTGTTAGTGCAGTCTCTGGAGCTTTCCAGTATGTGGCATTGATGTTTGGCCAAGAAACATAACTGGGGATAGGAAGGTGGAGGGGGAAAGTCTTTTGGAATTCCATCTCACTTAACTATGTATTGAGGTATTTCATAAGGTTTGTTGCAAGAATGTTTTCTGCTCTTAACTTTTTGAAGCCACTAACATGTATTATATTCCAATAAATCTATTCATTTTTTTGATGTAACATTGATGTTACTTTTCCAGAAGTAAATTACCTCAAGAAAGGAGTTCACATTCATCATTACTTCTTTGATCCTGTTTAACTTTAATGCTTGTTTGTATATCTGGGGTTGCAAAGGGAGATGCTGTTGAGTTACACTGTTTGGCTAAGTCACTTACCACATGTCAGGTTGGCATTTTGCACAGCTGTAACTTTAAAGCTTATATTTTACACACTCTTAAAAAAAGTAGACATCCTCTCCATTATATACTTTTTGTAAAGGTTAAGTGCGCAGTGTTTCACTTTTAAGGTGTTTCTTGAATTGATAACAAAGCTACTCCCATTTTATCGAGATGTCAACCATAATACATGGTTCATTAAAAAACAACCCCACAGTCCTTTTTGCTCTTAATGCCTCCCATTGGTATTTTAAATAAAAACCTATGCTTGATTCCCTCACATGGAAAATGTATTGTTATGGACTTTTCTGTGTAACAATCAGGCATTACAATTCACCTACTTGCACACCAAAAATGATTTATTTTTCTATAAAAATTAGGTCAATCACTGGCCGGGGCTTAGATATGTATGCTTCTGAATGTCTACCTTTGACCAACCACAAAAGAGGGTAGAGCACATAGTGCTATTCATCTCCCATAATGCTAAACTCTGTATGTTAGCTAATTGTTTATAGTTCAGAATACATCGGAATGTATTATAAGTAATGCTTTATTTTTTTTTTTTTGCAAAGTGTAATAAAACGGAATGTTACAAAACTACAAAATAGGTTTACTGTGAAGATTCCTGTTCCTGTTTAATATCAAGTAATAATATTAAAATCACGCACACATACTGGTTCATATAAATGACAGTTCTTTGAAGCTCAAACTTAATATGCAAATAAAACATTGAATTCAGAGATTCTCAATAATCCCAGCTCTATGACAGATGTTGTCCTGTTTGGGTCCTGGAAATGAATGCAAATGAATGCATTTATTAAAGCAAATTGATATTCAAACCTCTAAATGAAGTTTCTTTCTTTCTTCCTTTCTTTCTTTCTTTCTTTCTTTCTTTCTTTCTTCTTTCTTTCTTTCTTTCTTTCTTTCTTCTTTCTTTCTTTCTTTCTTTCTTTCTTTCTTCTTTCTTTCTTTCTTTCTTTCTTTCTTTCTTTCTTCCTTTTTTTGTATCTAACAATAACAACAACCACAACAAAAAGCTCTATTTTTTTGTGTGTTATTTTAATATTGTTATCTGTTTTTCTCTTCTGGTCACTGATTGACCCAATCGTGCTAATTTGGGTTTGTGCCATTGTGAAACAAGGGTAGATGACGTAGTGATACTTTACAGATTGTTTGTCATTACTTAAGTAGTTCATGTACATTTCAGTTTAACACTCTTCAAGTGCAGTTTATAATTAGTGAAAATATCGGTGTAATTATACCTCCTTAATTGCTTGTAAACATAAGAAAGTAAGCAGACCTATACCAACTAATTTCCTCCACAATCTGTTTATCCTTTCCAGCTCTTACTTTCCCTTTCTCTATCCAAAAGATTTGGTACTGTAAGGAATATTCCATCTTTCCATTTCAGGGACTATGGGGAATGTCTGAGCAAAGTGGACATAATTTCTTCTCTAAAATATTTTATTTTTGAAAATGTTGACTGATAATGAGTATGTATTTTTTGTAACCAGAACAACAAATCTTATTAAAAATCTGTATTTTGCATAGTGTCAAGAGGTACACTAGCACCCGTTTGGCCTTTGTTATGCCAGCCACATCTTTCACTTCTTGGAACTATAGCATTTCTCTCCAAATTCCAAGAGCAAGATGAAAATTGGTTGATTTGATACTTTGAACTGTTTAAGCAAAGTATTGGCATGGTTTAATACAATTCTGTAAAAGGGAAGATAAAAATACAATATGTTTAAACTTTAAGGATTTGCAAGTCTTTATTGTTCATTAACTGTGACCTACAGGAAAGAAATATTAGGGTTGGTTTCACATATACTCTTGAAATGGGCAATATACATTGGAAACAGGCTTTCAATGATATCAACCATAGTGAACTCCATGAACGGTGGCAGTTTGTTCAACTTGGAAGCAGTTCTGATAAACCTTTTGTAACCAAAGAGCTGGAGTTTTATTGCTATTTTACTTTTTTTAAATGATATTCACATTAAGTCTCATCTCATAAGTAAAGTTAAAATATGACAGTTTTAATTTGATCACTCAATTTTATCCTTTCTTTTCACAATTTCCATGATAGCAATAAGCAATAAGATATTTTTACCAAAAAAAAGCTCCACTATAATGACTTCAAAATAACGTTGATCTGCCAATATGGATCTTCAGAACAAAGGCTCATTATTAAAATAAATGCACATATGAAAAAATATATTTAAAAAAATCTAGAGAATATGTGAACTCTCCTCAGAAAAACCTGTTCAGAATCGCATCAGTCATTAAATCTTCCCTGGCCAGATGTTGCAGCTCTTTGAACAGATTGCAATTCAAAAAAAACCTTCTGAATAAGACAAACTAGATTAATTTACAGATTTCAGAAAAGCATCTCCTTAAAATATTGAGACAAATCTCCAGATATTTTGAATTACTAGATGTTTGTAAAACATGTCTATATTTAATCAAAATTTTGGTACCACATGGTAGTATGATGACAAAAAGTCTAAACCGGGCTCTGAAAAGGCTGGATGGGACCGTCAACTGATGTTAATATGACAATCTATGGGGCTCAATTTCTACTGCTTGTTAAAAATATGTCACTTCTAAGCTTCTGTTAAATTCTGTATTTACATATTATTTACATAAGTAAAGCCAGAAGAATGAACATGGATTCTAAATGTACATTTGCTGTGTTGAGTTATGGTTTCTGTGTACGGATACTTATCAGTATAGAACCAACTCCTATCACTTACTGTTCTTTGTACATAAAACTGAACAGGAACCAGTGGGACAATTATAGACTTTGAAAATTTTACACTAATATTGACTTCTAATTCTAGTTATTTTTAAGATTAAAACGGGTGCTATCAAATGCGATATATTAAATATGGTGCCGTAGCCAACTAAAAACATCTTTTCCAGCATATACCTGTTATCTTACCTCTTCTTAAAGTAGATTTTTTGAAATCATCAGAGATTAAATAAATGGTTAAAGTATATAATACACACCTCAGTATTATTTATAGTAACAAAAATAGTTTTCCTACTAGAGAATGGTTTAAAATATTGTTATATCTATATCATGAAATAATTAGTAGGCATTAAAATAATGTTTTTGAATCATATTTAATGGTATAGAATGTCAACAGTACACTGTTAAAGAGATAAAGACAACAAAACTCATAGATAATATCATATCAATTGTGCATCAGTGTGTGTATATGTGAATATTCCAGGTAACATTTTAATTTTCTTATGGTATTCCTAAACTTTCTATGCATTTTTGTACAGGCCTTCAGCTTGGATTTATTTGGGTATTAGGAAATTAAGTTGGAGCAAAATACAGCAGGACTCTAGTTATAAGAAGGAAAGAGTTCAAGTGAAAAATATGTAGCAGTGGTGCTTAGCAGGGTGTGACTAGGGGGAAACCATGACACACATTCCTGCAACTTGTGAACAATTCCCTAGGATCAGCAATGCTAAAGCAGGGTAAGATAAAAAACTGAAAATTCTGCATTCACTCAGTTTGAGGGTTTAGATGTCAGTTCAATATTATTCAAATGGTGCCCCCTGAAACCTGGAGAACCTGAACCCATGCACGTTGTACAAAAATCATGGAGTCATTTTGTTTCCCAAAAGCAAATTGCCTGAAACATATTTTAGTATTTTTTCCATTATCTCATTATAGTAATCTAATTTAGGAAAGTTACAATGTTACATTATTTCAGTCCATGGCCTACACTTATTTACTTCTACTGAGTTAGTGACAAGGCTTTGTGTTCCTAAACCATGAACAATAGCAACCCAACTTAAGTTTTTCCCGGGACTTACTGGTTATTCCTATTTTAAAAGTTACAATAATATACAAGCAGACATGACCTAATCCTGGCATACATTTGATATGTTTAAAGCAAAGTGAGTATGAAAATGCATTGATATTTGTGATGAACAGTTTTAAAGTCAGTCAAATCTCAGTGACCTAATTGTAGCCTCGGACACACTTTCAACCACAGCTCAGGGAATCTTACTAATCCCTTCATCTAATGGTGCTCAGGTTTTAGAGAATGTGTTCCTGCTTCTGACTGTCACATGAAATTTAATTATGTTTGATAGCAAATTTATTCATGAACCCGCGTCAAGAATCTTTTAGGAATTTAGAGCACTCTTTCTGTTAGTTCTATTCGGGAAATAAATTTACATAAAAGATTATTGCTTTAAACATACAGAAATGGAGCAAACACAATTACAGATTTTCAATCATGACTTTAAGACAAAACAAAAACACTAGGATAGACATTTGTTATTAGGAAAACTCAGCATTTGAATTTTGCTGCATAAAGATAAATCATTCTTTTTATAAAATGCATGAGCTTCCTATCTTCAAAAGTCCCTGATTAAAACTTATAACACATCATTCCTTCTATTCTCTAATTTCTACATTCTTGAATATACTGTCTGTCCTAATGTCAATCATCATGCCTCAAAGTTTCTTGAATGAACTTTAAGACTCTTGTGTTAATGTCAGCTTTACTCAGTTTTCTTCTGTCTGACCTGCTATATTCACTTTTGAGTATTTTCATATCCCATCCATGTGGCTTTTTGGCTTTCAACAACTGTAACATTTTTCTCCAACTTCTTTATTTCTTTACCCTAGGCCCCGTGCACAGATTTGTGTACCAGTGGGGTCCCTCGGCCTGACCTACACCCTCTCATAATCCGGGAACCCTTGGGGGATGTTGGCGAGCCAATTTTAGTTTGCTTCCTAACTATAGCTAAGGTCCAAGGCACTCCTAGACAACAGCAAGCTTAAAAACTCTAGGCAGAGCATGCCTTGTGCAATGAAGGAAGAGTATGGATGCCAGTGTGTCTGGAACAAAATGATGAAGGTGGGGAAAAATAGAATACAGTTTGGAGAGGTAATGAATATTCAATCATAGAGCATCTCATTGAGTACTTATACTTGAGCAATCTGAGAAACCATTGTGGGTTCTGAATAGAAAGATAGGGTGACATTATCTTTGAATGCGGTACTCTGGCTGCATTGTTGAGGATCTGACCAATCATTTAACTGTTCTGTAGCTGGACTTACATATATTTTATTGTGAAATAACAATGTCACAGATATTTCAGAGACAGAGTGAAATTTCACTAAGGTAATTTATTATATGAGCCAGACAGACTTCTAGACCCATAAGAGAATATGGAAAAGTTAAACTGTGTCTGCAAATATATTCAAAGATTTGACAAAAAAATCAATCCCAAATGAAGTTTAGTTCAATGGGAATATATGACTACCTAAAAAATCATATTTTTACCTAAAGCTTAGCCTAACCAATAAGTTAAAATGAGATTGAAAATAATTGGATTCTACTTTACTTTCAGGGGAGATTTTCTATCATTAAGCACTTCACTGGCAATAATATTTTGAATGAAAAGAGAAAAATTCAATTCGCTTTTAAAGAAAAACATCAAAGGACATAAAAATTCATAAACATGTGCAAAAGACTTCTCTGTCCTACCAGCTGGGAAATTATAAAGAACATTTTGCACAAATTTTATTGCAGGTGGTAGAGCTGAAAACTCTTGGCATTCTGATAGTTATAAGAGGAATAAATGGTATATTCACAGAGCTTTGGTAATATGCAGAAATATGAGCATGCTGTTTATTTATAGTCATATCTGTAATTTGCTATAGTTTACAATGGTATGAAAACAGCTGTTAAAGATAAGCGTCTATAGAAAGAACAAACTGCATCACATATAACTAATATGTTCTTTTTTATTAAAAGCAAGAGGTCTGAAATAACATATATACAGTTGCTATGAATTCATATGGTCCTTTTAATATTAAGCTATTAATATTCATTAGCTTATAGTTGTTTTCAGATTTCTTATTGATTCCCTTTCTGTTTGTGCTAAGCCATCTGTTATAAACTTAGATTTATTTATAAAAACACCTTCTGCTTGGTTAGAAACAATCAGAATTTAGGTTGTAATGGCATTTCATATCTCCTTTGAGCCTGTGGAGAAGGAAGCCTCAAGTTGACCTTCATGGACTTCTTTAAGGAAGGCTATTATTGAACTCCTGTGCTTGATACGGTGATCTAATTCCACGGAATAGTCAAACTGAAGAAGAGGGTAATCATATTTGGAAAAGGGTGGGCTTATTCATCCAACAGGAAATAGGGAAGGGGAAAGCAACATTACAGATGATGTTTTCATTTAGCACAAGGTGAAAAGAGCTTCAAAAAGTGACACCGGTTCAAAGTCCTTGAGGAACAAAATGTTTATATTAATTTATATGTAAACAAACACAAAACCCCACAATTTCTACACTACACTCTGTGTTGTAAGTAACTTGTCACTGCTGAGCAAGTGACTAGTTTGTATCAAGTTTGAGATTTCTGTTAGAACATGCCGGTATATATTGTTCATGTATAATATTTAAACTATAATTATAAAATATGCATCGATTAGGAAATACCCTCTATAAAACAACTACAAAACAGCAAAAGGCAAGTGTTCTAATATCCTCATGGAAATAAATACAACATATTATGGGAGAAAAGAAGAAAGGTAGGTTAAGAACATATACATATATATTTTTGGTGGGGTTTAGCAATTAATTGATTGATGGCAACTTGTCCAGAGAAATTTTACTGAGTTTCTGGCCCAGGACTTAGATTGGGGCATTTTAACAAGTGGATGAAGATTGAGGTAACCAAGACATTCAAAAGAATCAGAAAGAAAGTGAGACAATTCAGGAGGGAATGATGAGTTAATTGGCAGGAATCTTAAAATACTAAAAGCACCTAGAGTCCTCAGTACAATTCTGAGGCACATCGTTTGCAAAACCACTTTTCTACAAATTCTCACTTAACTAGTTAAGAATTAAAAATAGAAATGTTTGGTACCATTAAAGGAAACTAAGAAAACAATGCTATTTATAATTTTATCAATTAATTAATAAACAAAATATCTAGGAATAAATTTAACCAAGTAGGTAAAAGACCTGCACTTGAAAAATTATAAGACACTGAAGAAAGAAATGGAAGAAGAAACAAATAAATGGAAGCACCTACAGTGCTCATGGATAGGAAGAATTAATATAATTCAAATGTCCATACAACCCAAAGCAACTTACAGATTCAATGCAACTCCTACCAATATACCAAAGGCGTTTTTCCCAGAACTAGAACAAATGATCCAAAAATTAATATGGAACCACCAAAGACCCTGCATAGCCACAGTAAACTAGAGATAGAAGAACAATGTTGAAGGTATCACACCACCAGATACCAAAGTATATTACAAGGCTATAGTAATCAAAACACCATGGTACTGCCATAAAAACAGATATATAAATCAATGAAACAGAATAAAAATGCCTTAATTAAGGATAAAAGCTTAAATGTAGTGAGTGATTGTCAGACCTATGAAGAATTTTTATTCTATACAATTTATTATCATAAATAATTTTTGATATAGTGAATGCTCTGGTTGATTATTACAGTCTAAATTGTTTTGGACTTCTCTCAGCCTATAGTATGTCTTAAATCACCTTAATATTCACACCCATAATTCATCATTGTTCTAGGTTATCACCTTCTCTCACATTCAATACCATGCATTAATAAAAAATATTCAAAGCTTAGAAATAAATGATAAATATGATTATCAATGTCATACTAGAACTCTGCCTATGAAATCACATAAGGATTAATTGATTAGAAAAAAATCTATTTTTTTAACTTGTATTTGCTACTTGCTTGTTAGTAAACTCTATATTTAGTTAATTTATTAAAAAATTGTAAAATAAAAATGATTTCTCGTGAGGTAGAGAAGATATTTCTAAAGTTTATGGCTTCTTCTCACTGGTCAGTTTTATCACAATGAGCAATCTTATTCTATCACTTTTGTTTTTTATTTATGTCCTCATTTATACCAGATTTTTTATCTCTGATTTAATCCTCAACAAGTTAAGTAAATTTTAGTTATATACTAACTAAGTCCTTATATAAGAATCATAATTTCAACATTTTGATAATTAAGCCTTGCCATACCTTGAGACAGTTCAAGGGGATGCTGAGGGTGTGGAATTACTTTCAGGTAGGCACCATGGACACAAGTTTAACTACAGGGGGTCCCGCAAAATGTATACACTCACTCTGAATAATTATAAAGGCAGTGTTTGTTAAATACATTTCATTTCCAAAACTGGGCTATCAGCTGTTAAAGTGTGTATACATTTTTGGGGACAACCTGTATTTTAGGTTACCACCATTCTTTTGTAACTTGATTATTTATTTATTTTGTAAATTGATTTTAGAAAGAGGAAGGGAGAGAGAAAATAGAATACATACTAAAGTGGCTGGGTAGTTCAGTTGGTTGGAGCATCATCCCTACACCAGAAAGGTTGCAGGTTCAATTTCTGGTTGGCGTGCCTATGGAAGAGAGCCAGCCAGTAGATACTTCTCTCTCACATCTCTCTCTCTCTCTCTCTCTCTCTCTCTCTCTCTCTCTCCCTCCCATCCACTCTCAAAAAATCAAAATTTATAAAGCTTCTAGAAGGAAAGAGGAGAAATCTTTATGACCTCAATTAAGCAAAAATATCTCAGATAAAACATCAAAACCAATCTCTAAGTAGGTGCATCATCATCAAATGAGAAAAAAAGAAAAAAACATTAAAGTTGATGGGAATTGGGGAGATGCAAATCAAGAGATAAAATTTTAGGTTCAGTAATAAATTTAAATAGATACATCAAGCAAACAAAATTTATGAATCTATAGCTGAGAATATAGAACTCAACTGGAAAAAAATTAGATTATTCAGTATTCGATGAAATTTAAATTTATGATGTCCTAACACAGAAGGTTGAATGTCATAGACTCATAAAAATTATAGATTTTTGCCAACACCAGACATAAATATTGACTCTGTTGACAAAGATATATACATTCTATTTTGAAATAACCCAAATCTTTCAAACAAGACTTTAGGAAAAAATATTATTACTCCCACTTTATTATGCATGTGGTTTTGAATTAATGAAAAGTTCTAAACAACTTGTGTGAAAACATTCCTAAAGGAAGTCATTCGCTTTTGGTGCTCCTCTATTTCATATATAAAAATATGCATGTCTACCTCCTGTTCTCCAGTCGGCTTTCTCAAAAAAGAAAAAAAAATACCATTAACTCCCAAGTGTACACGCACTAAGAAATATAGACATACTGGTAGATCCTTATAAAAGCAATTATTTCTAAGTAGTGAATATCTCCTTTACCTTGTAGCATGTTTACGAGGAAGTGAGTCCTAGATCAGTATTTACACTCTGGGACTCAGAAAGGAAGTACTGCTCTTATCAACTTCTTGTGTAATTTAAGAAAAAATTAACTTCTTTTTTTTTTTCTGACCAACAATTTGTGCATCATTGGTGGGTTTCAAATCAATCTCTCTAAATATTTTCTCATTTTGGTGTTATAAGTGGCAATATATATATATATATATATATATATATATATTAAAGTATCTGTATAGTATATATATCTATATATATAGACCTCTATATATCTCTCTATATATCTATATATAGATATATATATAGATATATAGATATCTATATATATAGAGAGAATATATATAGATATATATATTCATATTTCATATATAGAGATATATATATTTCATTTAATTCTATTAATGAACATACACATTCTTTATTATATCACATAGTCATGCCAGAGAGATTAAAAAGCTATAAAATAGATGTTTCACTCACATCAATGCTGTTTTCTCTCTAGAAGCCAATTTAAAAACAAACACACACATATTCTCAGGTAAGGATTAAAAAAATAAACAGAATTCCAACATCACCTCTTGCCTTACATGTTCGATTCTAATCAAGTCACCACAAAGGTTTTTAGGATGGGGGGTTTGGGGCATAGAACAGGTTGGGTATACCTGCAGAAGAACTGTGTGGCCCATTAAACTTTCCACCGAGCAGAGGCAAACCCTAAATACAGCTCAGTATGGGTTGCCATAAAAATAATATCTGAATTTCAAAAGGAAAGTTATTTGTGATAAGTGACCACCATATTAACCTACAATCCCCTTTTCTTGAAACTACACAGTTTCCATGCCATTTTTCCTTAAAGGCATTTAATCTACATTCATATTAATATATTCAAAGGAGGAAGTCAGGTGCTGACCTGCTGGGGGGTGCAATCAATTGGCTTCCCCTTATATCTAGGCAGTTGTCTTTATTTGTCATCTCATTTCAAATCCATATAATGTGCAAAAGCGAAGCAGCATGATTCAGGTGTAATATTTATCTCATAATACATTTTTTTAAAAAATTAAATAGTAAATACAGTCCAAAAATCATAAACCTAATGTGAGTTATAACTGGTTGGGTCATCAGGGACCACTGTGGTATATTTTTTTTCTTCAGATCAAATTTTTAGGTAAAACCCATAAATCAGCATAGGACAATTTCTATTCTTTGTACAAAACAGGTTTGAGGGGTTTTCCTACATTTGCCATTAATTAAACCAGACATGAGAGAACACTAAGATTAGTATTATTTTGCTCTGAGATGCTCTTAAGAGAACAAAATTATTGCATCTTTCTGTGGGATTACAACCCACATGTGTCTGTCCTTCCTATTTGCCATAAACTCCTTTTCCCGTGTATTACCTGTTTTAACCCATATTATTCTTTCCTTATGGGGTACTCTGGTTTAGACATAATGCTTACAGATAGACAGACAGAGAGAATAAGCCATAGCAGTTGGCCCACCAGGTCCTATCTTTATGCCATTTCCAGAAAGAAATCATAGGATGTGATAGGTAAAATAATAATAAATGAATAAATAAATAAACAAACAAACTGTTCTTGCCACTTGTAACAGTCACAGTTACACCAAAATTAACTATAAGTGCAGAAATTTTGTCCCACCCTAAAACTCATTTAAAAATATTCACCCACAATGGGAAACAAACATGATGCATCCTGAAGCTGGCCACTACTTCACAAGGAAACACAGCTAGTCTCTTGACCACACAAGATCTCTCTGAACAGGTTGTCCAACAACACCATCCTCAGAAAACCAAGAAGGAGAGGAATGAAGGAGGAATTTATTGGCTTCCTCCCATCTCTTATCTCCATTTTAGGGTCATGAGAATCCCTTTGCAGCAATGAGAAAGTCTTGTCCCATGTCCTGCCACCTAGTATTTGAAATAGAATCTAGAATAGCAGGAGAAGCCAAGGACTGCAAGTGTTGACTTCAGTGGTGATACCAGTCGATTGTCTTGGTGTCAGGTTGGATCCCGCATCTCAGGAGCCAGGAAGCAGTTGGGACTGATAGAATCCAAGTAAATAAAATCATTACAGTACAACAAAATTGGAGGGCTTTTACCAGATATTAAGTTAATCTTCAGCTCTAGTGATTAGCATCTTATGGTAATGAAATAAGAAAACAGTCTAAAAGATTAAAATAAAAAGGTCTTGAAAAAAGCTAGACATATGTGGATGTGATTTTTTACAGAATTAACTTTTGTGGTGCTTGTAATGCTCAATTTCTTGATCTGGGTATTAGTTAAAATCATATTGACTTTATTTGTTAAACTGTATTTGTCAAGTTGGTTTTGTTACTTGTGTGTTTAAGTACTATATTCAATTTTAAAATATAGTAAAACTAATGCAAAAAAAAGAAAATTAACTGACAAATTTAGCAAATAGATATTGTATCTTGTGCACTGATATTGTTCTCTGTCATGGCATATGTAGATATGGCTGTTACATCAGGACAAAAAAATCAAGTAGGTGAAAAAAATGTTGTAAGGTTGGAGAGATATAAAGTTTTATAGGTGCATTATCAGTCAACACATCATTCCTATCATCTGATCATAACTACTGTTCCTGTGGAATCCTTCCTTTATTCCTTTTAAATTGTCAAGACATATTCATTTAATTAACTCAGCAAGACTCCCAAGCCTTTCTCACCACAGCTTTTAAGTAATACAATATATAATATTATATATGGAATAAAACCCACTATTCAAGTGCTATTTAAAAAGGTGATGTACTGTTAAATATATTTTCTTGCTGTGGCTATACATTGTTAACAGTAAAGTGTGTATGTTTACCAGGAAAACTATAGTCTGGTATACCAAATTGATAACCTATTTCCTATGCCAATCTTTAGTTGTATTTTCCACATTTGCTTCTGAAACTATATAAACAGAGCATAATTTAAAGACTATAAATGTTAAACAACACCTATATGTTGTTAACACCCTGTGGCGACGCATAGGAGTTCATGCACAGTAAAATGATGGCCCCTGAGCAATAAGAATTCCACCTTGCCCTGACCGGTTTGGCTCAGTGGATGGAGGGTCGGCCTGCGGACTGAAGGGTCCCAGGTTCGATTCCAGTCAAGGGCATGTACCTTGGTTGTGGGCACATCCCCAGTGGGGAATGTGCAGGAGGCAGCTGATCAATGTCATAGATGTTTCCAACTCTCTATCCCTCTCCCTTTCTCTCTGTAAAAAGTCAACAGAATATATTTTAAAAAATAAATAAATAAAGTGCAGAGATCAATTAAAAAAAAAAAAAGAATTCCACCTTGAACAATCTTAAGATTTCTTTCCTATTGGCAGGAGCAGAGAGTGGAGTGTCTTCTCATAGTACTGGTTTCACTTGATTTAGTTTCAACTGTGCACAGCCTGAGTGTGTCCATCCCTATTCATTTCATAAACTCACATAACTAATTCTACGGATCTGACTCAGGTATCCCTTCATAGACTTCCAATCTCTTCTTAGTTGGCAACTTGGTCTTTTGGAGGACATCTATATGAATCACCTTGATTTTTTTCTTCAAATTCCCACTGTGGTTTCCGTAACTGAGTAACTTACACAGGGTTGGAGTTTGTCACCTGGTTCGCTAAGACCTCCTTGTCTCCTGCTAAGTGACCATCCCACCATCCGAACGTCTGACCGGCCAGTACCTCTGACACCCACTGACCACCAGGGGGCAGATGCTCAACACAGAAGCTGCTGAGCTGTGGTGACTTGGCAGCACTGGTTCTCAGGTGATGCACCCTGGAACCAGAGAGGAGGGAGCCCGATTCCTCGTGGGGCGCATGATCCCCCCTTCTGTGTTGATCCTGGGGCACGGCCAGCCCCGAATCTGGTTTACTGCACACTTGCATTTGCGTTCTACACCCTGTAGGATAGCAACTTTGCAGAGTGCCCTCTCATACTCTGGGACCCCTCAGAGGATGTCAGAGAACAGGTTTCGGCCCGATCCCCACAGGCCAGGCTGAGGGACCCCACATCCCAGAGGGGCCCTGCTCACTCCGCAGATACCCTTTGAGCCACAATGCTGCCCCAGGTGCGGCCAGCCCTGGAGGGACCCCAGGAGATTGGCTCCAGGGCGTATTAGGCCCATCTTGCCCTGTCCTGCCCTGCCGGCCACCACCCAGGAGCCACTGCATTAGTTAGTCCCTGCACCAGAGCCAGCTCCATAAACTGGAAGACCTGAGCATGAGTTTCTTTCTTTTTCTACCCCACCCCTCACTCTGCAGATGCCCTTCAAGCAGCGACGCTGCCCCAGGAATTCTAATTAATTTCCTTTCAATGTGCATGAATCTGTGCACCGGGCCACTAGTTATACTTTAAGGCCAGTGGCTACAGCATAAGAATCTGCAGAGGTCCAAACACTGTTCTCAGAGTGGGAGACAAATTCCACCTGCACGTGGTAAATAAATTGCTTGGAGCTTCACCTAGTATGAACTCTATGTTCCCCATTAGGATTTTAAATGGTCTACCAGGAATATTGCAACCAATTTCCAAAATAGCCATTCAAACCTCATCTCTAGGACACTAATTGTTTACGAAACAAGAATGGTTGGGTTGCTGGAATGGAACGCAAGGTGCCGACCACAGTGGGATGGGGACAGGGAGATCCCTCATGGCTCTATTACAAGACTCTGCAGGCAGTGAAGAAACCTTGAGAACTAATACTGATATTCTCCTGTCAGGGTTCTGAATATATTATCTTCATTTTATGTATGAGTATTGCTGTGCTGCTCTTCCCTATTGGACTTTCTCTAACATCACCTGAGACATGATAGATATTTCTGTTGTCAGAATTATCTGATATCCTTCAGTGGCAGCAGCTGTCTCTTGCAACATCCAGTAACAAATTAGAAATTGTCTTTTAAATAAGCTATAAAAGTGTCTATGTCAAACCATTATAGAGCTCAAGACATAGGAAGTTTTGGATGAATTAATTTATGCCAAACAATTCAGTCTGCATGAGTTCTGATTACAAACACCACACGCTTAAAATCTTATGAGCTATTGAGTTATAACATACCAGTGAGAGTTCCTAAATATCTGCCTTTTGTTAACTTTTTAAATATTCCTGCTCAGAACCCAATTATGATTTAGGTCTTATTTTAGAGACCTTATATACTGAAGTCAGCAAAATTTCTAAGGGGGATTTGGGGTTAATTAGACTCCAAATATTCTCACTGGACACTTGTAATATTTTTACCAGTAAGTGGTAGTTAGGAAACAATATTTTTTCTTATATTTTTAGGGATAACCATGGTTGCATTAGCACACATATTTACTCAAAATTTCACAAATTGGGTTTAACATTTATGTTTAGCTGTATCCTCCAGCCAGACTTTTTTGCCACATGGATGACTCCAATCCATAACTCATCACACAGTTATCTGCATGAGGAGTTAACAATGCAGTGCACTCACTTATACTTAATGAGTCTCAGGTCAAGTACCTACAATACCAGATCAAGACTCTTCTGGTGATTTCAAATATCTTGAATCAAGACCATAAAGATATAATGCTTATCACTCACATATTTACAACAATAATACATTTTGCTAGCTCTGGGCTATATTGCAGACTTCCTTAATGTTCTATTAAAATGTTATTCAGATATTTCTGAATAAAAAATGATGTCAAGATAAAAATGAAAGGAATAGCATTCCTTTCAACTTAAAAAAATTATTAAAGAGGAGAAACGTCATTGTCATCTTGTTGGGTTAAGACACAAAAAGTATAAAAATTGAGGCAGTCTAGAGTAAAGAAAATAAATATGAGTTTTGAAATCTGACATAGGTCAGCTTCTCTCTTGTCTATATCACTTAGGGACTATGTAACATGGAGAAAGTTAATTGAACTATCTTCATGCGCATACTATATTTACCACTTTATTTTGTTCTTTAAATGTGGGTGATAATACATATTATCTTGTAAGAGTATTCTAAGAACTATAAAAAACTTCTGGAAAGTGTATGTTCTAAAAAAGTAGACATCACTCAAAAGTTTGGTGTTACTAGTATTAATAAACTAAGATGGTACTTACATGGGTAAAAATAGGATAGACTACTTAGAAATAATCAATTAGTGGACTTACTTAAATAGCCAGTCAATTCTGTTGTTAAATGTATCTTAAAAAGACAGGATCAGTTGGACATTTTAATCAAATAGATATAGATTATGTCAGTATCTAAAAAGATAGAGTTAAATATTAAACTCTTGGGGTTCATATTTTAAGCCAAGTAGATGTATTTTTTCAATTATTTTTTAGTGCCTGAATTGGTTTTAAATTTATGGCCTTTTAATATTTTATTATGGCCCTATAAAAATTAACATCTTGAAATAGCACAAATATTAAATGATACTATTTTTACAAACTTATCATTCCTACTTTTTTTTCCAAAAACTTGATTAAGTAAAGTATTATGAAATGAGATCAAATCATGCTGGTATAACTCCCTAATATTATTTTAGATAATTGATTTGCAAAAGAATCATAAAGATTCCAAATAGAAGAATATTCTTTTTTTTCCCCATAGCATCAACTTTATTTTTTTATTTTTTATTTTAAATATATTTTATTGATTTTTTACAGAGAGGAAGGGAGAGAGATAGAGAGTTAGAAACATCGATGAGAGAGAAACATCGATCAGCTGCCTCCTGCACATCTCCTACTGGGGATATGCCCGCAACCCAGGTACATGCCCTTGACAGGAATCGAACCTGGGACCTTTCAGTCCGCAGGCCGATGCTCTATCCACTGAGCCAAACCGGTTTCGGCTCAAATTTATTTTTTAATCTTTATTGTTGAAAGTATTACATATGTCCCCTTTTCGCCCCCATTGACCCTTCTAGCCCATCCCCACTCCCCTCTCAAGGCCTTCACCACATTATGGTCTGTATTCCTGGGTTATGTATATATGCATACAAGTTGATTTCTTCCCACCCACCCTTGCCTTCTCTCTGAGATTCTACAGTCTACTGAATCAATTTTATTCATCAGTTTATTTTGTTCATTAGATTCCACATATGAGTGAGATCATGTGATGCTTGTCTTTCTCTGACTGGTTTATGTCACTTTGCACAATACTCTCCAGGTCCCTCCATGCTGTCTCAAAGGTATGAAATCTTCTTTTTACTTGTGTAAATATACCACAGTTTTTTAATCCACTCATTTACTGATGAACACTTAGTCTGTTTCCAGACCTTAGCTGTTGCAAATTGAGCTGCTATGAACATTGGGGTGCATACATTCTTTCTGATTGGTGTTTTGGGTTTCTTAGTATATATTCCTAGAAGTGGGATCATTTTAAAAATAGAAGTTCCATATTTAATTTTTTGAGGAATCTTTATACTGTTTTCCATAGTGACTGTACCAGTCTGCATTCCCACCAGCAGTGAACTAGGTTTCCCTTTTCTCCACATCCTTGCCAGCACTTGCCATTTGTTGATTTGTTGATCATAGTCATTCTAACAGGTGTGAGGTGATACCTCATTTTCATTTTCATTTACATCTCTCTGATGATCGGTGACTTTGACCATTTTTTCATATGTCTCTTGACCATCTGTATGTCCTCTTTGGAAAAGTGTCTATTTAGATCTTTGACCATTTTTTTTTTTATTAAATTGTTTGTCCTCCTTTTGTTAAATTGTATGAGTTCCGTATAAATTTTTGATATTAACCCTTTATCAGCTGTATCATTGCCAAATATGTTCTCCCATACAGTGGGCTCCGTTTTCATTTTGTTGATGATTTCTTTTGATTTAGTTCCATTTGTTTATTTTCTCCTTAGTTTCCTTTACTCTAGATGTATCCACAAACATGTTGCTATAAGAAATGTCTGAGATTTTAGTGCCTATGGTTTCTTCTAGAATTTTTATGGTTTCAAGACTTATGTTTAAGTCCTTTAACCATTTTGAGTTTATTCTTGAGTATGCTGTGAGTTGGTGGTCTAGTTTCACTTTTGTGCATGTATCTGTCAATTTTCTCAACACCATTTATTGAAGAGACTATCTTAACTCCATTGTATGCTCTTGCCTCCATTGTCAAGTATTAATTGAGTGTAATGGCTTGGGTGGATTTCTGGGGTTTCTGTTCTATTCCATTGATCTACACGCCTGTTGTTATGCTAGTACCAGACTCTTAGGAGTACAGTGGCTTTGTAGTATAATTTGATATCTGGTATTATGATCCCTCCAACTTTGTTCTTCTTAGTCAAGATTACTGTGACTACTCCAGGTCTTTTTTGGTTCCATATAAATTTTTGGAGTATATGTTCTAGATCTGTGAACTATGCCATTGGTATTTTAATAGAGATTGTATTGAACCTATAGATTACTTTGAGTAGTGTGGACTTTTTCAAGATGTTAATTCTACAAATCCATGAACATAGTATATTTTTCCACTTTTTTATACCTTCCTCTATCTCTTTTTTTCAGTGTCCTGTAGTTTTCTGAGTACAAGTCTTTTACCTCCTTGGTTAAGTTTATTCCTAGGTGTCTATTTTGTTGTTATTGTTGTAATGATAAATGGTATTGTTTGTTTATATTCTCTTTCTGAGAATTCATTATTGGTGTATAAAAATGCCATTGATATCCAGTTGTTAATTTTGTATCCTGCTACATTGCCTAATTCATTTATTTGATCCAGTAGTTTTTGGTGAAGTCTTTTGGGTTTTCTATGTATAATATCATGTCATCTGCATGAGAGTTTAACTTCCTTCTAAGTTTTCTTCTTGTCTGTTTGCTGTAGCTAGCACCTCTAATATTATCTACACTAATAAAAGACAAACATGCAAATTGACCATACCTTTGCTATGCCTTAAGCCATGCCCACCAGCCAATCTGAGCAACTATATGCAAATTAACCCAACTAGATAATGGCCGGAAGCCACAGAGCTGGAGCAAGCAGGAGGCTTGGTTGCTCCAGTAATGGAGGAAGACAAGCTTCCCGCCTGCTCTGAGCTCCACTCAAGGCAACAAAGTTTCAATTCTAGAAGATAAATAAATCCCAGATACCTGCTTTCAGCCGGCCGAGGCCACAGAGCTGGAGTGAGCAGGAGACTTGGGTTGCCCCTGGCGATGGAGGAAGCCAAGCTTTCCACCCACCCTGGCCGGCTCTGAGCTCCACTCAAGGCTACAGAGTTTTAATTATAGAAGGTAAATAAATACCAGAATAAAAAAAAGAAAAAGAAAAAAGGAGAGGCTGGGAGCTTATGTCGCCAGGGGGCTTGGCCAGCCTGAAAATGGCCCTCAGCCCCTCACCCAGACTGGCCAGGCACCCCAGTGGGGACCCCCCCACCCTAAAGGGGGTGTGGCCAGCCTGAACATAGCTATCAGCCCCTCACCCAGGCTGGCCAAACCTCCATGGGGTGAGGGTCCCCATTGGGTGGGGGGCTTGACCAGCCTGCAAATAGTCATCAACCCTTAACCCAGGCTGGCCAGGCATCCCAGCGGGGACCCCCACCCTGAAGGGTGTGTGACCAGCTGCAAACAACCATCAGCCCCTCACCCAGGCTGGCCAGGCAGCCAAGCAGGACCCCCACCCTGATCTGGACAACTTTCAGGGCAAACCAGCCAGCCCCCACCCTTGCACCAGGCCTCTATCCTATACAATAAAAGGGTAATATGCAAATTGACCCTAACAGCATAATGACTGGGAATCACTGGTCACTACAACACACACTGACCACCAGGGGGCAGATGCTCAATGCAGGAGCTGTCCCCTGGTGGTCTGTGCGCTCCCACAGTGGGAGCTCTGCTCAGCCACAAGCCAGGCTGATGGCTGCCAGCACAGCAGTGGTGGCGGGAGTCTCTCCTGCCTCCTCATCAGCACTAAGGATGTCTGACTGAAGCTTAGTCTTCTCCCTGCTGGTAAGTGGGCATCCTCCGAGGGCTGCCAGGCTGCCAGAGGGATGTCTGACTGCCAGCTTTGGCCTGATCCCCCAGGGAGTGGCCTAAGCCAGCAGGTGGACATCCTCCAAGGGGTCCCACACTGCAAGAGGGCATAGGCCAGGCTGAGCGACCCCCCCTGAGTGCACAAATTTTTGTGCACCGGGCCTCTAGTGTTGAATAAGAGTGGTGAAAGCAAACATCCCTGTCTTGTTCCTGTTCCTAGGGGAAATGGTTTTAATTTTTGCCCATTGAGTATGATTTTTGCTGTAGATTTGTAATATATGACCTTTATTATGTTTAGGTATGAACCTTCTATTCCCATTCTCTGAGAGTTTTGATATATTACTGTATCCAATTTACCAATACTTTGTTGAGGAGTTTAGCATCTATGTTCATCAGAATTTCTGGTCTGTAATTCTCTTTCTTTGCAGTATCTTTATCTGGTTTTAGAATTAGGATAATGCTGACCTCATAAAAAGAGCTTGGAAGTGTTCCTCTTGGATTTCTTGGAAGAATTTGAGGAGGATAGGTATTAGTTCTTCTTTAAATGTTTGATAAAATTCCCCTGTGAAGCTGTCTAAACTAGAGCTTTTGTTTGAGGAGAGTTTTTTGTTTGTTTGTTTGTTTTTTATTACTGCTGCAATTTCATTAGTTATTATTAGCCTATTTGGGTTTTCTGATTCTTTCTGATTCAGAAAGGTTTGCAGATTGCATTTTTCCAGGAATGTGTCCATTTCATCCACATTGTCCTCCTTATTGGCATATAGTTGCTCATAGTATTTTTTAAGAATGCTTTGTATTTCTGTGAGGTCAGTTGTTACTTCACTGCTTTCCTTTCTGATTTTACTTATTTATTTAATTGGTAACCCATTCATTGTTTATTAATGTGCTAGTTAGCCACCATGTTTTTACCCTAGTTGATTTCTAATTTCATTCCATTGTGAAATGAAAAGATGCTTGATATTATTTCAGTCTTCTTGAACTTGTAGATACTTATTTTATGTCCTAACATGTTGTCTGTCTTTGAGAATGACCTATGTGCACTTAAGAAGAATGTATATTTTGTGGCTTTGAGGTGAAAGGGTCTGTAAATATCAATTAAATCAATCTGATCCAATATGTCATTTAGAATCACTGCTTCCTTGTTAATTTTTTGCCTGGAAGATCTATCCAGTGAAGTCAGCATTGTGTTAAAAATCCCCTACTGTGACTGAATTGCTGTCAATCTCTCCTTTAAAGTCCTCCAGAAGTTTTGCTTTTTAAAAAAATATATTTAAGTGCTCCTACATTGGGTGCATTTATGTTTACCCTGGTTATATTCTCTTTTGGGATCAATTCCTTTAGAGTTATATAGTGACCTTTATTGATTTTTGTGATGAACTTCTTTTTTATGTCTATTTTGTCAGCTATGAATATTGCTATCCTGGTTTTATTTTTCCTTTCCATTTGCATGGACAATATTTTTCCATCCATTCACTCTCATCCTGTGTGAGTCTTTTGTTCTGAGGTGGATCTCTTATAGGCAGCATATAATTGAGTCATGTTTCCATATCCAGTCAGCTACCCTATGTCTTCTGATTGGAACATTTAATCCATTTACATTTAAGGTTATTATTGATAGATACTTATTTATTGCCATTTAGTTATTTATGCTTATGTCTCTATATATTTATTCTTCTCATTATACCAGACCCTTTAGCATTTCTTGCAGTGCTGGTTTGGTGCTGCCTTGCTGGAAAAACTAATCTTTGTTTCAGATCCTTGATTTTTATTACCTTGAATCCTTCATGCCATTCCCTTCTAGCCTGTTTTTAATTTTTGGCATTTTAATTATGATGTGTCTCAGTGTGGGCATGTTTTGGTTCTTCTTGTTTGGGACTCTCTGTGCCTCTTGGACTTGTGTGATTTTCCTTCCCTAGGATAGGGATATTTTCTGCCATTATTTTTCCAAACAGGTTGTCTATACCTCACTCACTATCTTCCTCTTCTGGCACTCAAGGAGTATGTTCTTAAGAACAAGGATTAGATATACTTCTACTAGTTTTTAATTACATACAAAAATCTATGTTTCATAATTAGTCTCAAGAAAAGGTACTCACTATGGAGAATCTGTTTCCTGACTCCTTTTACCCACACAAACATGTGTTCTTTATCCATGTAGATGTGACAGCTAGCAATGGTGTATCCAAGAACATTGGTACCAAGGATTCAAGCTAGTTATATATGAAATGTAGTATATTACACACATCTTCTAATTAATAAGAGTACTTAAGGATAATCTTTTTCTTGGCAAATGGGTCCTGATTTGCTGATGTTCCAGTAAGCTTTTGGCTACCTAAAAGGAAATATTAACCTTTATTTTTCTGCAGATAACTCTGTGTATGAGTCAGTGATAACAACTCTCCTTTTGTGCCAGGGGCTTATTCATTGTGTTCTTGCTCCTCTTCACTCCTCTTGACCACCTGTAGTTTAATTTAATCTGCACACCTATGTTAATTCTTTACACCAGGAAATCTGTCCTGCACTCCTCAGTATCCTATATAATAAAAGCCTAATATGAAAATCGACGGAACAGTGGAACGACTGGTTGCTATGATATGCACTGACCACCAGGGGGCAGACGCTTAACTGAGGAGCTTCCCCCTGGTGGTCAGTGCTCTCCCAAAGGGGGAGTGCCATTCAGCCAGAAGCTGAGGGGGAGCATGCCTAAGCTGGCAGGCAGACTTCCCCTGAGGGGTCCCGGCTGTGAGAGGGCACAAGCTGGGCTGAGGGACACCCATCAGTGCACAATGTTGTGCACCAGGCCTCTACTGTTTTCATAAAAGATGCTGTTAGCAAACTGAGATTTCTAAAATTACTTTGATAATAGACTTGTTTTCAATAATACTATTTTAAAATATTTTACAATTACTAGCAAGAAAATTTATACTATATTATAATTATTACTAGAGGTGCGATGCAGGAATTTGTACACCAGTGGGGTCCCTTGGCCTGGCCTGCAAAGATCAGGCCGAAATTAGTTCTCCGACATCTCCCAAAGGGTTATGGATTGTGAGAGGGCACAGGCCAGGCTGAGGGACACCACCGGTGCACAAATCCATGCACCAGGCCTCTAGTATGCATATAAAATATTTAGTAAATCTCTCCCCACCCTCCCTTTCCTTCCTTCCCTCTGAGATACATCAGTCTGTTTCATGTTTCCATGCCTGTGGATTCTGTTCCTGCATTAAGCGTCTGCCTCTTGGTGGTCAGTGCACATCATAACTACCGGCCAGTCAGCCTGTCAGCTGGTCAGCCAGTCACTTAGGCTTATATATATATAGATTATATTATAGTATATTTTAATTTTATTATATTATAATTTTCAATAGTTAATGGATTTATTTTGTTATGATTTATATTATAATTTGATATTATACTTTCAACAGTTAATGGGTTCATTTTGTTATGATTTAAAGTATAAGTATTTACTACGTGCACAAAACCCTGCTAAAGTATATATCACCAAAAGTTTGCTTAAATGAAAATATATCCGAATTATCTCTAAACATACTACTTTTTTTAAAAAAAGAGAGCTTTTGTGCTTGTATCACATTGTATCACTTTAGACAATATATTGGACAGGAGACATACGTCTCCTTTTCCCCCGATTGTCATCTCCAAGGCATTTTCACCCCCAAGAGCAAGCCCCCACCACACCAGTGTCAGTGTCCATTCGTTATGCTAATATGCATGCATACAGTCCTTTGGTTGATCTCTACACGCCCCTAACCCCAGCTCCCTGCCATTTGTCTCTGGATCTATTTTTGTTCATCAGTTTATGTTGTTCATTATATCCAACATATGAGTGAGATCATGTGATATTTATCTTTTTCTGACTGACTTATTTCACTTAGCATAATGTTCTCCAGTTCCATCCATGCTGTTGCAAATGATAAAAATTCCTTCTTTTTTATAGCGGCGTAGTATTCCATTGTGTAGATGTACTACAATTTTTTAATCCACTCATCTGCTGGTGGTCACTTAGGCTGTTTCCAAATCTTAGCTATTGTAAATTGTGCTGCTATGAACATAGGGGTGCATATAACCTTTTTGATTGGTGTTTCTGGCTTCTTGGGATATATTCTTAGAAGTGGGATTACTGGATAAAATGGGAGTTCCATTTTTTTACTTTTTGAAGAAACTCCATACTTTTTTCCACAGTGGCTGCACCAGTCTGCATTCCCAACAGCAAAACACAGGGGTTCATTTTACAACACATACTCACCAACACTTGTCATTTGTTGATTTGTTGATGATAGCCATTCTGAAAGGTGTGAGATGGTACCTCATTGCCATTTTGATTTGCATCTCTCAGATGATTAGACATGTTTTCATGTGTCTCTCAGACTTCTGTATGTCTTCTTTCAAAAAGTGTCTATTAGGGCCTTTGCCCATTTTTTGATTGATTGTTTATCTTCCTTTTGTTAAGTTGTATGAGTTCTCTGTAAATGGTGGAGACTAAACCCTTCCCTGAAAGAGCATCGGCAAATATGTTCTCCCATGCAGTGGGCTTTCTTGTTGTATTGTTGATGGTTTCTTTTGCTGAGCAGAAGTGTTTTATTTTGATGTAGTCCCGTTTGTTTATTTTCTCCTTAATTTCCACTGCCCTAGGAGCCAGATTGGTAAAGATATTGCTACCACATATGTCTCATATTTTGCTGCCTATGGAGACTTGTAGAATTTTTATGGCTTCCCTTTTTACATTTTAGTCTTTTAGCTATTTTGAGTTTTTTTGTGTATGGTGTAAGGTGGTGATCTAGTTTCATTATTTTGCATGTATCTGACTGACTTTCCCAGAACCATTTATTGAAGAGACTCTCTTGACTCCATTGTATGCTCTTGCCTCCTTTGTCAAATATTGAGTATAATGGCTTGGGTCAATTTCTGGGTTCTCTGTTCTCTGTTCTGTTCCATTGGTCTATGTGTCTGTGCTTGTGCCAGTACCAGGCAGTTTTGAGAACCATGGCCTGGTAATATAGCTTCATATCTGGTATTGTGAGCCCTCAAACTTTGTTCTTTCTCGGTATTGCTGTGGCTATTTGGGATCTATTTTATTTCAGATGAACTTCTGCAGAGTTTGTTCTAGATCTTTGAAATATGCTACTGGTATTTTAATAGGAATTGCATTGAATTTGTAGATTGCTTTGAGAAGTATGGATATTTTAATGCTATTGATTCTACCAATCCATGAACATGGTATATTCTTCCATTTGTTCATGTCTTGTAGTTTTCAATGTCCTATAGTTTTCGGAGTACAGTTCTTTTAAGCCCTTAGTTAAGTTTATTCCTCAGTATCTTAGTTTTTTCGCTTCAATGGTAAATGGGATTGATTTTTCAGTTTCTCTTTCTGTGAGTTCATTATTGGCATATAAAAAAGCCATAGATTTCTGGGTATTAATTTTGTATCCTGCTACATAGCCAAATTCATTTATTAGGTCTAGTAATTTTTTTGAGGGAGTCTTTGGTATTTTTATATACAGTATCATGTCATCTGTGAATGAGAACAGTTTTATTTCTTCTTTTCCAATTTGAATTCCTTTTATTTCTTCTTGTCTGATCACTATGGCTAGCACTTCCAGTACTACATTTAACAGGAGTGGTGAAAGTGAGCATCCCTGTCTTGTTCCTGTTCTTAGGGGAAATGGATTTCATTTTTGCTCATTGAGTATGATGTTGGCTTTAGGTTTGTCAATATAAGGCTTTTATTATTTTGAGGTATGACCCCTCTATTACCACTTTGCTGAGAGTTTTTTTTATCAAGAAAGGGTGTTGGATTTTGTCAAGTGCTCTTTCTGCATCGATGGATATGATTATGTTATTTTTGGCTCTCAATTTGTTTATGTGATGTATCACATTTATTGATTTGTGGATACTGTACCATTCTTGCATCCCCGGAATAAATCCCACTTGGTCATAGTGTATGATCTTTCTAATGTAATTCTGGATCTGATTTGCTAGAATTTTGATAAAAATTTTAGCATCTATATTCATCAAGGATATTGGCCTGAAGTTCTCTTTTTCTGTGGTGTCTTTGTCTGGTTTTAGAATTAGGGTAATGCTGGCTTCATAGAAAGAGCTTGGAAGTGTGCCTTCTTCTTGAATTTTTTGGAGTAGTTTGAGGCTGATAAGTTTTTTGTTTTTTTTTTTCTTTGAATGCTTGGTAGAACTCCCCTGTAAAGCTGTCTGGATCAGGAAGATAGATATGATTTCTATCTTCTTGAATTTGAAGAGACTTTGCCCGCGTGCCAATATGTGGTCTATCATTGAAAATGATGATGTGCACTTGAGAAGAAAGTATATTCTGTGGCTTTGTGGTGAAATGATCTGAAGATGTCAATTAACTCCATCTGATCTAGTGAGTCATTTAGGCCTGATGTTTCTTTGCTGTTTTTTTTTTTTGTTTTGAAGATTTGTCCAATGGTGATAGTGGGGTATTAAAGTCCCCTACTATGACTGTATTTCTGTCAATCTCTCTCTTAATATCCTCCAGAAGGTTTTTTTTTTTTTAATGTATTTGGTGCTCCTGTATTGGGTACATGTATGTTTACTAGAGTTATATCTTCTTGTTGGATTTCTCCCTTTAGTATTATGAAGTGGCCTTCCTTATATCTTGTTATGGCTTTCACTTTGAAGTCTAATTCATCAGGTATAAGTATTATAATCCCAGCTTTGTTTTTTTTTCATTTCCATTTGCCTAAAAATTTTTTTTTTCCATACCTTCACTATCAGTCTGTGTGAGTCCTTTGTTCTGAGGTGGGTCTCCTGTAGATAGCAGATATGGGTCATGTTTTCTTACCCATTAAGCAACCCTATGTCTTTCTATTGGGGCATTTAATCCATTTACATTTAAAGTTATTATGTATAGGTCCTTGTTTGTAGCCATTTTTATTCTTTATGCCTGTGTTCCTTCTTCCCTTCCTGTTTCTTCTTTTTACAACAGACGTGTTAGAATTTCTTGCATTGCTGGTTTGGTGGTAATAAACTCCCTTAGTCCTTTTTTTTTATCTGTGAAGCTCCTGATTTCACCTTTAATTTTGATTGACAGCCTTGCTGGGTATAGTATTCTTGGATTCAGACCCTTGCTTTGCATGACTTTGTATATTTCATTCCATTCCCTTCTGGCCTGATGCGTTTCTGTTAAGAAATCAGTTGATAGTCTGATGGGAAATCCCTTGTAGGTAACTTTCTATATTTCTCTGGCAGCCTTTAAGATTCTTACTTTGTTGTTGGTGTTTAGAAATTTAATTATGATATGTCTTGGTTTCAGTCTTTTGGGGTTCATCATTTTTGGGACTCTGTGAGCTTCTTTGATTTGTGTGAGTTTCTTCTTCCCAATACCAGGGAAGTTTTCTGTCATTATTTCTTCAAACAGGTTTTCTAATCATTGCTCAGTTTCCTCTACACTTGGTACCCCTATTATGTGGATGTTGTTTTGTTTCATGTTGTTCCAAAGTTCTCCTAGGTTTTCCTTCTGTTTTTTAAGGTTTTTTTGTTTTGTTTTTTTCCAGTTGCTGCTCTGCTTGGGTATTTTTTCTACCTCGTCTTCTAGTTCACTGATGCATTCCTCTGTTTCTTCTAGTCTATTGTTGATGCTTTCTATTGTGTTCTTTATTACAGCAATGTCATTCTTCATTTCTTCTTGGTTTTTCTTCATTTCCTCTTGATCTTATACATGTTGCTGAATTAGTCTTCCAACCTTTCAGCATCCTTATGTCCATTGCTCTGAATTCTTTCTCTGCCAAATTTCTTGCCTCCATTTCATTTACTTATTTTCCCAGTGATTCCTGCTTTTCTTTTGTATGAGGGCTCTTTCTTTGTCTCTCCATTTTTCTCCTCTCAGTGTGTATGGTTATGTAGCTCTCTCTACCACATTGTCTTAAAGGTAAAAAATACAACACAACAAGACACAACACAGAGGGCACCAAACACAAATGTATTCACAATACCAATAACCCCAAATAAAACTGACCACCAGAGAAAAGAGAACTAGGGGAGGAAAAGAGTACTAACATGATATTGATAAAAGGAAAAAAGGTAAGAGAAAAAAGAGAGAAAAGAAAAAAGAAGGGGGAAAATATATGTATATGGTGAGAAAATTTCAAAAAAAACAACAACTAATCCAAAAAATGCAAACAACAAACACCCAGAAAAGGAGAGATGCTGAATCTGAAGAGGCAAAGCTTATTTCCAGAAGGTAATGTCAAGGAATTGAATTAATGGGGAAATGGCCATGATTCAGTATAGAGGAGGTAGAAAGAAAATGAATCTATAAGAAGAAAAGTAAAAAAAGACAAAAAAATGGAAAATATATATATTAAAATATATATTAAAGAAAATTTATATATATAATCTCTCTATCTATGTATTCATCTATTTTTGTAATGGAGAATAGAGAGTAGATAGGCCTGAGTTGGTGACTGAAACTATTTAAGCTATTAATAGAAGAAGAGAACAAGCAAGGAGAGGAAAAACAGAAGCATATTTTTTTTAATTAAAAAAAACAAACAGAAAAAACAAACAAACCAACAAACAATCAAACAAACAACAACCCCAAGACAGAAGAGGAAAAAAAGGAAATAAACTTTGGCTAGTGAAGAAAGAGCAAAGAGAATTGTGCATAAACTTGGAGTAGGGGAGAGGAAATTAGATATTTCAGTAAGATCAATTTTTAACAGGGAGTAAAAAGAAAGGATAGAGAAAAACTAAAGTAGGAACAGGGTAAGAGAAACAGGATGAACAAGGAAAAAAGGGTGGAAGAAAGTATTGGCATAAAGGAAAAATTGAAATAGAGTAAAATAATGATAAAAAAATAAAAATAGAATGTAGAGCACTAATCCCCCCCCAAAATAAAATAAAACTTTAAAAAATAGTAAAATAATAGTAATAAAAATAAAAATTAAAATATAATAATAAAAAAGTAAAATAAAGTGAGGAAAAAATTTTTATTTTCTTAAGTAAAAGATAAAAAATTAAAAAGTGAAGTAGTGAAGTCCGTTTCCTACAGCGGAGCTTCAATGACCCATGGGAGGGAGCTGGTTTAAGACCCCTCTCTACTGTTCTGCCTGGCACTCTGTTTCCTGTCAGCTAGTCATCACAGTGTTGATGTTCCCAGCGATCCACCACTCCTGTGTCAGAAGCCACAACCTTGGTTTCAAGCCAGCAGGGTCACTCTGCTCACTTTGTTTCTCTGCCTGCCTTCAGTTATATTTACACAAGCATCTATTTCTGACACAGCCCCTGGGTGGTGGTGTTTCGGTGTTTCTGTATTCATTTCTGAGACCAAATGGCCCCTCCACCCAGTCCCCCAGGACTCCCTGGGGGTGTTTAGACTCTTCCTCTCCCTGCTGAGCTCAAGACTGGGCTGGAGGGACGCACTGTCCCAGAGTTAGTTTTCTGCTTGTTGCTTCCTATTCTCTCCCCAGTTTCCACAAAAACTACCTTCCCCTGGAATCTCAGTGAGTGTTTTTAATTGGAAGATTCTATGTACTGGGCTTAGCAAGGAAAAGCAAGGAAATAAAAAAGACAAAGCAACCTCAATGCTTTGCGTTGTCTTTCTCCCCCTGGCACTGCACAGCTGGTATAGAACTTCAGGCTGCCTTTTTGGCACAATCTCCAATAGCTGTGGGTTTAGATCTAGAGTCCCCCTTTGCCAGGATCCCTGTGGACCCCCTTCCATATTCAGAGGGCTACACTGAACCCAATAGCTGCGGATTTGGTGGACCGCAGTCTTCCTCTGACACTCCAGTCTCTGCTACACGCGTATCTCCCTCCAGCCTTGATCCCAGATCTCACCTCTCTCCAGGTGATCTCTGACCTTTCCATCCATGGATTGCCTCACCAGCTGTGTTTAATTCACCAATTCTGGGTTGTTGTTTTTCAATTCAGCTGTTCCTTCTATATACTCTGTGAGAAGGTGCAGGTCCCTTCCACGTATTCGGCCCCCACCTTGGCTCTCCCTGGACAAACTTTTTAGGCGCCCGTGGCCGGGGAAGCTGGAGTCTTGGTTTTCGTGCGTTTGCAGCTGAGGCAGCTGGTCCCTGGGCAATGTGGCTGTAGGGTCCTGGGAGGTATCCGAGGTCTCTCTGGGTGAAGGTAAGCCTGGGCTTCCAATCACAGCCGCTCTCCCCTTCAAGATGGCATGGTCTCTATGGCAGAACTGGCCACACTGGGAGAGATTTCAATTGTAGTAGAGGCTGCCCAGCTAGGGGAGCCTGGTCTGCCAGTCCCCGACCATCCTGTGGAATATAACTGTCCCTCACTCAAAAATACACACACACATCGCATGTCCATGCACCTCCTTTCACTCTCCCACTCACACACTATCTTGCTGACTGCTGTCCCATTGGCCGCCATTTTGGATCCTCCCTGTGATATATTTTTTTAATAAAATAGAGGATTACATACAAATGTATGAAAAGATGAAAGAATACCTTTAAAACTATAGTGTTCTTTTTTAAAAAAAAGCTAATAGTTTTATAGAAATGTGTAACAAAGGAAAACAAGAAGGTAAAGAAAAGAAAAGATATTTAGAAGATAATTTATCATTGAGAAAAAAAAAGTGGGAACTAATGGATATGGACAACGTGTGCTGATGGCGGCACAGCAGTGGAGGTGGAAACAAGCATAGAGGGATAAATAGTAGTGGAAAAAATAAAATAAAAAGCATCATATTTTTTTTAAAAAAATGCCAGTAACAGAAAACATGATTGATTTTGTATCACTAGAACTGGTTTCCTCCAAATACATTTCTATCTCCTTCACTAAGGAAATAATCTGTCATTGGATTTGAAAAGAGTAATAATGGAATTGCATATAAATAAGAAATCATAAACTTTTACCTGTTCAGACAAAAGTGGTTTAAATTCAGGTTATGGAAAACCCCAGATGCTGTGCCACTCCTGAATAGAATTCCAGAGAAGTGTTCTGAGTTTGAAAACTACATGTAAATGCCATTTCAGGCTCTGCCTCCCCACAGAATTCCTCCAGGCAGTTCTCTGATAGAAGGAGAGGTATCAACTCTCACTTGGTCACATGGTCCTTCCAGTCCCCTAGAGAAGGGAATCAATGTCCCTTGTGTTATTAGACCAAAGGCAAAAGGACTCTTTATAGTCTTTTCTTGGATGGAGGAAAATGTCACAGTGAACTTGGGATCTGGAGGGGTGGAGGCAGGGAGACAGAAATTATTTGTGGAAATAGTGACTGATCCAGGTCTATTATGCTAATTTCATTTACAAACACATTAAAAGAGCAAATTTTAGTCTCTGCCATTATGAACCTTACATTCAAGAGAAAAGATAAACCAACATGAAACAAGTATTCAAGACCCAAAATGGTCAGTAGAAGAAAGATGTATCTATAGTAATAATAGAGGAATATGCAAATTGTCCAGGATGCCTTCACATAACGACCAATGAAGACTGGGGTAGGGCCACAGCAGAGTTCAAGAAGGGCATGGAGAGGAAGGGAGAGCAGATAGGCAGTTAGGGGGATCAGGCCAGGAGGGGAGAGCAGATAGGCAGTTAGGGGGATCAGGCCAGGAGGGGAGAGCAGATAGGCAGTTAGGGGGATCAGGCCGGCAGGGGAGTGCAGTTAGGGGGATCAGGCTGGCAGGGGGAGCAGTTAGGCAGTTAGGGTGATCAGGCCAGGAGGGAAGAACAGTTAGGGCCATCAGTCAGGCAGGAGAGCAGTTAGGGGCATCAGGCAGGCAGGCAGGTGAGTGGTTAGAAGCCAGTGGTTCTGGATTGCAAGAGGGATCATGGATTGGAGAGGGTGCAGGCTGGGCTGAGGGCCGCCCCCATGCATGAATTTCATGCACTGGGCCACTAGTCTATATATATAAAAACCTAAGTGACCAGAATGACCAGTCACTATGATGCACACTGACCACCAGGGGGCAGATGTTAAATGCAGGAGCTGCCTCAGCCCACAGGCCCCAATCACCAATGAGGCCTGCTGGCCAACCTCCTGGCCCTTTCCCCCCTCCCCCCCCCCCCCGGCCGGCAGGCCTCGATCGCCTGGGATGGGGAACCAGGAATGGGTGGTGGAGGACACGGCCCCTTTTCCAGGGGAGCTTAGGGATGGTTCCCTCCTTGGGTCTGACAGCCCACTTCCTGGATCCCTCCCCCCAGGCTGAGATGGGGAACTGGGGGTGGGTGGTGACAGATGTGGTGAGGGAAGGAGGAGGCAGGGAGGTGGGGTACCTGATCGGCCCTGATCACCGGACAGACCTAGGGTCCCCACCTGTGCACAAATTTTGTGCACTGGGCCTCTAGTATATATTATAATATAATACATATAAAAAGTAAATTTGATCTGACTTCAGATTAAATGCTTCTTATTGTTGAGATTTCATTTACTTGGAGCATATTGACAAAGACTTAGAAAAAGAAAACTTTATTTTCTGATTTTTAGTGAAAATTACTAATTGGAAAATATGATCTGTACAATGACATCTATTTTGCTTTACTTTGGGGCAATTAAGCCAAACACATACTCTATTAATCAATCAGATAAGCACAGAAAGAGTTGATCTCAGCAGGAACCTCTTTCCAGTCCTCCATCAGTGGCTGTAAATAAAAGTCCACTAAGACTGTAGCACACTGTGTATGCAAAGAAGGGCTAGCCCACTGTGTTTTTGTGTGGTTTCACTTCTGAAGGCTGCAAAAAAGATCATTATCTAGGCTGAAATACAGCTTTCAGTATTTGGCACTAAGCATTCTTTCAGATTTCTGAACAAGCAAGGGCGGTTTTATTAAGAACAGAAAGTAAAAACTGGCTTTCAATTTTGTCAGAAGTGAAAATGAGATTATTGATTTATAAAGCAGAAAAAGAATGATTCAATGCTAGTGGCAAGAAACTATGACTCAGAAATTATATCAAACACTATTTTCAAACACCAATTGTATTCAAATGAAATTTTCACTGTGATAAGTTAATACAAAATATTATTTAATAGAAATTTAATATGCATAAAATAACTATAGTTATAACAAATGAATAAGAAAGACTTTTGTTTTACATAAGCATTTCCCAAAATAATGTCCTTAAAGGTACTTATTTCAAAGCAATTGCAGAAATCTTTACAGAAAGAGAGGGAAGTGGAGGAGGGGAGAAAGCAGAAAGAGAGAGAGAAAAAGAAAGAAGTAATTGATAAAGAGTAAAACTAATGTTTAAAAATAAAAACATACAATCTAGGCCCTGGCTGGTGGCTCAGTTGCTTGAAGCACTGTCCTGTGCACCAAAAGGTAGCAGGTTTGATCCCCGGTCAGGGTGCCTATGGTAGGCAACCAATTCATGTTTCCACCTCACAATGATGTCTCTCTCTCTCTCTCTCTCTCTCTCTCTCTCTCTCTCTCTCCCTTCCTCTCTTTAAACATATCCTCGCGTGAGAAGTTATTGTTTTTTATAGAATAAGATAGTTTACATTACTTTGAATACTACTGTGGACAGAGTATTACTCCCCATCCCAAGCTAAAACTCGATGTTGTTACTAAATCCACTATGCTCATGGCTCAAAATTTTTCTGTATTTCTTTTTCTTGGTGAGTTCCTAGTAAGATTTTAGGAGGCCTGTGATTCCATATTGTTAGACTCATAATGTTCTGCTCTGATAAGTATGGCAAGGCATTTTTTGCCACTCTAGACAGGGCAATATTATTCTCCCCTTTTTTTGGTGCAAATTGTAATGTCTTAGACTCTATGACAATCCCCCTTCATGTTATGGCCCTTTAATTATATGGAGGCCCTAAGCTTTTGGAAAGAATTACCAAATATTTGCATATATGCTTTTTTTACTGTCTATGCTTATAACTCTACCTGTAACCTGCTTGAATGTAAAAATAACATACACAGCTGAGATTAAAAAGTTATCATATTCTTAGAATGTTCAGGCTGCTAATACAAAATACGACAGTTTGAATTGTTTATAAAACATAGAAATATATTTCCCACAGTTAGGAGGCTGTAAGCCTGAGACCAGGGTGCCAGCATCATTGGGTTCAATTCAGGTCAAGGGCATGTACCTCGGTTGCAGGTTTGATCCCTGGCCCTAGTCAGGATGCATGTGGGAGGCAACAAATTGATGTGTTTCTCTCTCATTGATGTTTCTCTCTCTCTCTATCTCTCCCCCTCCCTTTCACTCTCTATATAAAAATCAATGAAGTCATACCTGTAAAGTGCTGAGAACAGTGCCTAGCACAAGGTAAATACTATAAAAGTGTCTAGCCATTGTCATTATAATCAGCATTATTTGTAAATGCAGTAATAAATATTATTATTAAAAACTCCTACAAATGTTTATATTTCATAGGAGGATATCAAAGAAGATTTAATGGGTAGCATCTAGATTTAAGGAGCTGATGCTCTTCTATCCACTGAGCCAAACCAGCTAGGGCATAATGTTAAACTACAGCTTTCTGGCATAAATAGAATATTATCTGGCCTTCCTGTTATTCCTTTCCTATTATTTAATAGCCAGGTTATTACAAAGGTATCAATAGGTATTATTACTATTGCCATTTTACAAAACTGAGCTAAAGAGATGTTAAGTTATTCTGTGAAGGTTACACAGTTGGTCAGTAGCAGAGCTGGGGTTCAATCTTAGATAACCAGAAGCCAAACCTACATCCCTAAATTCTTCTGTATCATAGAGATGAATAATTGTGAATGATAATTTAAATGGCAATGGTCCATTGACATTTATCCTTCTTTTCCCTGCCGGAAGCCGGTCCATCCTTGCTGCTTGACACAGTCGCTGCAGGAAAGAAACATCTGCACAGCATATGTTTCAAGGGACCTGGCATATATAGCATACTGTTCTTAATATGTTTGCTCCCCTTAGCGCTGTGTGTTTTAACCAAGGTCACCTCTCCAAGAAAGGTTGTTTCCCCAGGTAGGAATTTTTCCCTGAAGTCAGGGAGGGGATGCCTCTCCTAGAAAGGTTGTTTTCCCAGGTAGGAATTTTTCCCTGAAGTCAGGGAGGGGATGAAACTCCTTAACTAAGTGCCAGCCGGGTAGTTAATCACTACAAACAATCATGCTTAAGCTACATAATCTTTACTCCCTGGAATGGAGATAAGAAACGCCCTAACCTTTGTAATAGAAATTGACAGGATTAAAATCAACTGGTATAAATACGGATGTAACAAGACAATAAACAGCAGAACTTCACTGGAGATCCAGACCAGAACTTGGCTGGAGATCCTGGCTAGAGATCCTGGCTAGGCTGCTGATCAACTGAACGCTGTCTCCGTGTCCTTCCTTCTTCGCCGACTCCGTCTACACCTTTGGGGACCCCTGGACCTGCTGGGGTTGGACTCCGGCATTTCCCTTCTTGTATCTCCCCCCATCCCCTTCCCTCTGGCTATTGCCATGTTGTTTTCATTCTTCTTTTTTTCTATGCTTAATGGTGATGGAAGAACACTTGACTTGGTGTGGTAAGCACAATACAATATACAGATGATGTATTGTAGGATTATATATCTGAAACCTGTATAATTTTATTAACCAATGTCAGCCCAATAAATTCATTTTAAAAAAATGAGACCAACAGGACTGTGTCAAGGTTTTGAAAATTAAAGAAATTAAGCAATGTTTTACAATAAGTCTCTGGTACAACACTTGGTATTACAAATATACCCTCTCAAGATCTATACTAATAAAAGGGTAATAAGCTAATTAGACCAGGAGACCTTCCCGACGTCTTTCTGGACAAAGTCATGGTGGCAGGGCCAAGGCAGAGGTGGTTAGGGGTGATCGGGCCAGGAGGGGAGGGCAGTTGGGGGCGATCAGGCCAGCAGTGGGGGCCAGTTGGAGGCAAGTAGGCCAGCAAAGGGGGGGGGGGCAATCAGGCTGGCAGGCAGAGTGGTTAGTGGTGATCAGGCAGGCAGGTGAGCAGTTAGGAGCCAGCAGTCCCAGATTGCGAGAGGGATGTCTGAGTGCCGGTTTAGGCCTAATCTGGCCTAAACCAGCAGTCGGACATCCCCTGAGGGGTTCCAGATTGGAGAGGGTGCAGGCCGGGTTGAGGGACACCCGCCCCCCCCCCCCCCGTGCACGAATTTTGTGCACCAGGCCACTAGTATAATAATAAAGAGTAAAAAAAAGATAAAAATTGAACACACCTCAGTTTTTTCTCATTATTATTGTTGTTCCTAGAAACTACTAGTATGTATAACTACCACCACCACAATTAAGTATAGAATAGATCATTATGCCAAGGTTTCTTCATGACCTTCCAGTCAATATCCACCACTCATAGGCAACCATTGCATTGAATCCTCTTACTATGAGAATATTTTACCTGTTTTTAAATTTCATAGAAAAAAAATTATATGGTATGTATTATCTTCTGTCTGACTTTTTTTTACCTAAATAATATTTTTGAGTTTCATCTATGCTTCTTGTATATTAGTATTTATTCATTTTTTTCACACTTTACTATTATTTTTAGTATTATTATTATGGCTGCATTGTATTCCAGTAGATGAATATACTACCCTTTGTTTCTCAAGCTTGGCCAATCACATGTTCTCTCTCAGGACATAAAATTCTGTTGAGCTAAGTTACAGATACTGTCAAAATAAAGATAATGCACAGTGGCAGTATGGCAGGATAGAAAAAAGCTAGGAAAATTCTTGGGCAAGTGGAATAGGGAAACTGAGATGAGAAAATGAAACAAAGCCAAACAGGATCTTATCTTTCCCAAATCAGGACTTTTGAAAGCAAATGGTTTATACCTCCCCTCCCTGACCAGAGAAAGCATAGCTTAAATCACCCTGGTCTGGGAAATAGAGAACAAAGGCCCAGTTAATGCCATTTGTTTCAGCTAAACCCATGGGCAGATGAAGTCAGGGGAACAAATAACAAATACCCCATTAAAGCCAGACAGACCTAAGACAAAAGTAAAACAGTAAGGCACACCAAAGAATAACCCAAAACTCCCCTATATGTTCAGTTTGATGCATCAGCACATTAAAAACTCCTGTAAAGCTGATGAATATTCTATTGAAACACTCCCCTAAGATTTTTGCCTGCAGAGAAAATAAATGATAAAATGTCCTCAGGACAAAGAGTGTGGGCTCACTCTAGAGCAGCGGTGGGGAACCTTTTTCAGCCAAGGGCCATTTGGGTATTTATAACATCACTTGTGGGCCATACAATGTTATCAGCTTAAAAATTAGCCCGTTATATTTGGTCAAAAATTTAATTAGCTCACCCTAATGCCTTGGAAGTTCAGAGTGAATGATTCCAAGGCCTCATACATCTCACAGGCTGAATATTCTCCACCCCTGCTCTAGATCATGCCCATGTCCCTTCTCAGGCATGAGCTTTTAATTTCTTCCTAAACTCTAAGTGTCCCCACGATACTTGCAACCAGGGGAGCAGTGGGCAGCGGCAGCTCAACCCAGGCTGACCCCCTTTTTCCCTGACTTCCCAGTGGGCTAACAATAACCCTGCCTTGGCTCATTTTTTTCTTATAACATTTCTAGAGAGCCAAAGCAGAGCACCGCCTAGGCCAGTGATAGCGAACCTATGACACATGTGTCAGAGGTGACAAGCTAACTCATTTTTTTGGTTGATTTTTCTTTTTGAAATGGCATATAAATATATAAAATAAATAACAAAAATATAAGTCTTTGTTTTACTATTATTGAAAATATTAAAAAATTTCTATATGTGACGTGACACCAGAGTTAAGTTAGGGTTTTTCAAAATGCTGACACACCAAGCTCAAAAGGTTTGCCATAACTGGCCTAGGCTCTCTCCTGTTGCTTCTTCTCCCCTAAATTCATCCTCTGTTTCACTGACCCTGGCTTTAATAAACATACTATCAAAATCACTTGGACTCTTCTGTGAAATCTTTCCAACATGAAGTCAAGGGCCCACAGAGTACAGGCCAGCCTGAGACAGACCCACTCTGGGCTGGTCATTCTCCAGTAACAACAGCATTGAGAGAGTCCAGAGGCAGCAAGAATCTGGTGATAGTGATAATAAATAAAATGAGGTCCTAAACACATAATTTTAGTTGTGTGATCTTACCTACAATTTTTGCTACCTAGATTTCCTTTGTTTTGGTACATTTTCCCAGAGTAAGTCACCAATCTTTCCATGTTCTCAGAATTTCTTGAGAACCTTTCTGTTAGTTTTCTGCTAACTATTTCAAAACTGCTTTCTATTGTTTGCCACCAATAACTTTTATTAGTCAACTCATTTCTTTCAAAACCTAAGATTATAGGCCCAACATCATCATTTTAAGCCTGGTCATAAGTAATAAAAGTTCCAAAGTCCTTATCATAGCAATAAGAGTAATTATTGACAAAGTGGGTTAAATTTATTTGTCACTGGACCAATGATTTCTTTTAATTCAGAAAGATATGAAAGTTCAGAATCATAATCTTTAAGTATTTATTTACTTACTAGTAGCCCAGTGCACAAAAATTTGTGCACTCGGGGGGGGGGGATGTCCCACAGTTATTAAACATTTATCGGCACAACACTGATCACATTGGTGGTGGTGGTGGTCTTGTCAGAATGTGTTATATTATGCAGATGAAAATCTATTTAAACAGATTTGATGTAGATATTTTCAAAGATGGAAGAATTGTCCCTGTCAACTATTTTAGTTGATTCATATCTTCAGTAATTGTCATCATAGCAAAGTTTTCAGTCCCCATATGGATTGCTGGATAAAATAGGTCATGCACTGTCCCTGTCCTTTGTAGCCTTTGTGACCTTAAGGAGGACTCTAGTTTTCCATTTATATGTTTAAGTACCAACCTTACCGCCTTAAAAATGTAAGCTTTTAACACTGCTCTCTCTGTTCCATATCCTTCCGATGAAAAGTGGAGTTGGGTTGCAGCACAGGAGAGAAATTCAGAAGGGGAATATTGAAGTAATGACTGCAGTAGGAGAAGAGGGAACCTATTTCCCTGGCCACAGCCACTGGTGCCCTGGACCACAAGGCTGGCAGCTTCTCTGGGTGGCTGCAACCTGGGAGCTCAGGTGGGTGGCTTATCCATCTCCTGGGCTGCAGCGAGCCACAGGCGCTGGTGCCTGGACCAAAGGTGGGAGGCTTCTTCTTCTTTTGTGCTTCCAGGGAGGGCAGTCAGTTATGTGTATATGTGTGTGCATGCAAACATAGGTGTGTACACATGTGTATGTGGAAATCTGCTGGGCAAGTCAAAACCATAGAAGAGTTGCCCCCTATCTCTTGAATCTTCCAGAGATACCCCCCACTTTTTTATTCTGTCACTATTGGAGACTCAGTATTTGCAGCCAGCAAGCCAGTAACTCTCTCAGTGTCTATTTATGACTTCTTCTTTCCCTGTCTGTCTTCCAACCCCTAATCATATTTCCACCTGGATGCATCATATTTACTCCCAATATGCTGTATAGAGAAGGAGTCAGGATGCTGTCTTCCCATGAATAGTACTCAGTAACAAACCAATTGCCTTTTAATTGGACAATGCCCCTACCCACCCTTCAAATCCCTTCCACCATGCACTTCTGTTTCCCTTTTTGTTTGTTGGATTTTTCTGCTGCTCCTTCTGCTCACCCCACCACCCTTGGATCATAATGTAAAATTCTTTTACGTTGTCAAGAAATTATTAAAAATACAGGTACTTTGAAAAAAAAATACAGGTACTTCTCCGATCAGCGGCAGGGGATGGGAGGGGAGAGGCAGGGAAGAGGCGGCTGCTGGCCCCCCAAGATCTATGTGGAAGCACATAGAGGCCAGGACCCACTCTCACGGGTTTTACCCATGCAGTTTGAAAGGTGCTCGCGATCTACATGGCAGCCAGGACCTGGTTTCATGGGTTTTACCAGCGCAGTTTGAAAGGTGCTCGGGATATACATGGTGCCCAGGACCCAGTCTCATGGGGTTTTCTGTTTAAAAGGTGCTCTCGATCTACGTGGCAGTCAGGACCTGGTCTCATGGGGTTTGCAGTTTGAAAGGTGCTCTCGATCTACGTGGCAGTCAGGACCCAGTCTCAGGGGGTTTGCAGTTTGAAAGGTGCTTGCAATCTACATGGCAGCCAGGACCCAGTCTCAGGAGGTTTTACCCGTGCTGTTCGAAAGGTGCTTGCGATCTACTTAGGTGTCAGTGCAGCCTCTTTCTTGCCCTGTGCAGCTTCTCCGATCACTGATCACCAGTGGGGAGGGCAGGGAAGAGTCTGCCATCGGTGCCGCTTCTTCTCTGCCCTGCACTGCTTCTCCGATCATGGCTGGGGGGCCGGGCAAAGACCCTCGGTTCTCCAATCACGGCTGGGGGCCAGGCAAAGGCTGCCCAGTTCTCTGATCATGGCTGGGGGGCAGGGCAAAGTGTCCCAGTGCTCCAATCAGGGCTGGGGGTCGGGCAAAGGCTGCCCGGTTCTCTGATCAGGTTTGGGGGGCGGGGCAAAGGCGCCCCGGCTGTTGCCTGCCGCTTGGGTTTCCAATCACCATCAGCAGCAGGGGGCTTCTTCCATCCTTCCCAGTTCGTCTCCCAGCATTGTGCCTACATATGCAAATTAACCACCATCTTTCTTGGCAGTTAATTTGCATATCACCCTGATTAGCCAATGGGAAGAGTAGTGGAGGTACGGTTAATTACCCTTTTGTCTTTTATTAGATAGGATTCATTCATTAAAATATAAATAAGTACAAAATTAATAATAAAGAAAAATGTTCACTGCATGTTTTGAGGTAAATGCTGATATACGTATAGTCACATTATATAAATGATGTATTCGGATTTTTATACATATACTAGAGGCCCAGTGCACGAAATTCGTGCATTGGGGGATGGGGTTCCCTCAGCCAAGCCTGCCCCTCAGTCCAGGAGCCCTCAGTGGATGTCCTACTGACGGCCACAGTCTGGCAGCAGAGGCTCAGTGCAGGCGTCCCGTGTGTGTGTGTGTGTGTGTGTGTGTGTGTGTGTGTGTCTGCTGGGGGCCTGCTCCCAGCCACACCCTGGAGGCTTGGAGCAGGCATCCCTCTCTGTTGATCTCTCAGGCTCCTGCCCTCCACTGCATGTTGTACTCTTCTTTGAGCTGTGGCCAGGGTGGGGCACCCTTTCCTGCTCTGGGATCGCAGCTGCGACCCAGGGGCAGGTGCACACAGGGGCTGGCTGCAGGCCACCCTTTCCTGCTTGGGGATCGCAGCTGCGACCCATGGGCAGGTGCACACAGGGGCTGGCTGCAGGCCGCCCTTTCCTGCTGTTGGATCCCCTGGCGACCCAGGGGCAGGCGCACATGGGGGCTGCCAAGAGGCCACCCTTTCCTGCTCTGTGATCGCCATGGCGATCCCACAGGCAGGTGCGCACTTGGTCTGTCTAGAGGCCGCTCTTTCCTGCTCAGGGATTGAAGGCGACCCAGGAGCAGGCGCACACAGGGGCTGGCTGCAGGCCACCCTTTCCTGCTCTGTGATCGCCGTGGCGATCCCATGGGCAGGTGCACATGGAGGCTGGCTGCAGGCCATCCTTTCCTGCTGTAGGATCCCCGTGGCGACCCAGGGACAGGCACACAGAGGGGCTGGCTGCAGGCTGCCCTTTCCTGCTCTATGATCACTGCGCAATCCCATGGGCAGGCGCACACAGGGGCTGGCTAGAGGCCACTCTTTCCTGCTCAGGGATCGCAGTGTCAACCCAGGGGCAGGCGCACACAGGGGCTGCCTGCAGGCCCCCCTTTCCTGCTGTGGGATCCCATCCGCGATTCCATGGGCAGTCAGGTGTACAGGAGGGCTGGCTGCAGGCGGCCCTTTCCTGCTGCGGGATCTCCGGTTGCTCATCCCTGGCAGGGGCTGCCAGGGAAGAGGCGGGCGCCTGCCTCTTCCCTGCCCCCCTCCGGCTTCTCCGATCACCTGCAGGGAGGCAGGCAAAGGCAGCCTGGTTCTCCGATCCAGGGCCAGGGGCAGTGCCTCCCGGCTCTTGCCTGCTGCCTGTGTTTCCAATTACGGTCCTTCCCCTATGATCTCCCATCATTGCCCCTATGTATGCAAATTAACCGCCATCTTGGTTGGCGGTTAACCGCCATCTTGGTTGGCAGTTAATTTGCATATCACTCTGATTAGCCAATGGGAAGGGTAGCGGTCGTATGCTAATTACCATGTTTCTCTTTTATTAGATAGGATTAAGATGCCATTTTCAAAACTAAAAATGATATTTACATAGGATAGAGATAATTTTGAAAATCATCCTATTAGATTTCTTTAAAACCAGAGAATAAATAATTTTATAAAACTAAGTTGATGCCATAATCCGATACTACTTTGTTCTTTTGATATTTTTAAAAAGTAAGATACAGTGATACCATTGTATGTAATATATTTTAACTAGAGAGAGAGAGAGAATAGAAAATCATACAAGATGACACCTTTTTAATGCAGCCAAATAGAGCATACAAGAAGCATTCTTAGAAGTAGGTGACCCTCTGTCAGGAGTGGAGAAAAAGCTTCAGAGAGAAGGAAATATTGTCATTCTTCCTGGAAGAAGTCAAAGTGAAGTTACATGTTTGCAGGGAATGGAATGTGGCTAGAGTGATATATGTGTGGGAAGAAGTGGAGAAATGGAAGTTTGGGAAAGAAATTAATGAGTAGGCCTTAGAAAGATCACTCTCTAATCCCTCCCCCCTGCTGCCACCCCCATCTTCCAAAAAGAAATCTGAGTTTGGTTCTAAGGTACATTAAAATATTTTTAATTCAGGTCTAGCCACTGGGGCTCTGTTCTTTGAGTGTCATCTGGTGCACTGAAAGGTCATAGGCTTGATTCCAGGTCAAAGCACATATCTAGGTTGAGGAAACCAATCAATGTTTTTCTCTCATATAGATGTTTCTCTCTCTCCCTCCCCCTTCCCCACTCTCTGAAGTCAATAAAAACATATTAAAAATATATCTATTTCTAAAAATATATTTAACAAAGCAAGAGCTTTTAGCATATAACAGTTTCTAGAGCATTTTCTTGATTCCAATAATTTTATTTTAACAATTCTGTTAATGATAATTGGTATTGAGTACATTTCTTTTAAAATAAATTTACTGAAATGTGAAAGTCGTTGATTTAAGAACAATGTTAACTTAGAGCAATGAGTTTTGCCAAAATAGCAAAGGCATTGTGTGTGATATTAGCCAAGGTTTAGAAAGTTTAAAAATATGTAATTGAACAATTTGAGGTTTTGATTAGAAGACTGTTTTACCAAATTTATGTATACAATTCAATTTCTTTAAATTGAGTCATATATTTTACTAGAGGCCTGGTGAACGGATTCGTGCACATTAAAAGGAAATTAATTAGAAGGTGGCCAATGGGGTGGGACTGGGCGAGACAGCCTGGACACACCCTGGAGCCAACCTCCCGTGGTCTCTCCCTTGTGCCACACCTGGAGCAGAGCCTGTGCTCAAAAGGCATCTGCAGAGTGAGCAGGGTCCCTCTGGAAGGTGGGGTCCCTCGGCCTGGCCTGTGGGGATCTGGCCGAAACCATCTCTCCGACATCCTCTGAGGGGTTCCGGATTGTGAGAGGGCAGTTCTCGGGTGATGCACCCTGGAATCAGGCTCCCTCCTCTCTGGTTCCAGGGTGCGTCACCCGAGAACCACAGCTACCTAGTCACCACAACTCTGTAGCTCTTGCATTGAGCATCTGCCCTCTGGTGGTCAGTGTGCATCATAGCTACTGGTCTGAGTGTCTGCCCCCTGGTGGCCATTGCATGTCATAGCCACCAGTCAGACAGTCAAATGATCGGACGGTCACTTAGGCTTTTATATATATATTTTTTATTTTTTTAGTATTTTTAAATCTATTTGCATAGATTTCAGAGAAGAAGGGACAGGGAGAGAGAGACAGAAACATTGATGATGAGAATCACTGATTGGCTGCCCCCTGCACTCCCCCCACTGGGGACTGAGCCCGCAACAGAGGCATGTGCCCTTGACTGGAATCAAACCCAGGACCCTTCAGTCCCCAGGCTGACGCTCTATTCACTGAGCAATATCAGCTAGGGCTTGAGTCATATATTTTAGATACACTTTCAGTTTTTCCTCTCTTAATCATGATTATGATTGAAGATGTGTGGTGTAGTGGAAGAAAGAAGCAATTATGAAACCAAGGTCTCTATTCTCTCTGCATATTCCTTAGTATTTATCATTCATGTTAAGACCTTCAATAAGTCAACCAACAGCTTATAATTTCTCCTTCCCTTCAGACTTTCCCTTTTCTTCAAAAGATCACTTTAAAGCATATAGATAAAGTCACTGTATCTGTGTTGTTAATTTTCAGTTCATGATCTGAGATTCCCAAAGATTCCATGATGGAGAGATAGAGGGTATAGCTACACGGACAGAAGACATTCTTTCTTCATCTTCTCTACTCCTTTTCAATTGGAACAGTCCCTATATTTAGGCATTTTAACAATTTTATTAGATGAATATGTCCTTGAATTAAATTTGAAAGCCTTTGGATTAGGTTTTTTTCCCTAAAAATCTTAACCAACTTAAAAGAAAATGAAGATATTCTTTTTATTTCTTGTCTCTGTTCATACTATTTTGAACTACTAGATCTGATAAAATATATCTATACTATTGGTATAATTAAGATACTATATTATACAATCATTCAATCATTTAAATGGCTTCAGCACACATACTTACTCTTAAAATGTGTAGTTTTACTTATTTATAAAAGGATGGACTATAGGTCTTTATACAATAGTTTTTCTTGTGGATACCACACTTTGTTACTAGAAAATAATTGCAGAGCTGCTTTGTGAAAAAAAAATTTCTAGTAACATCAGAGACAACATGTGTATAGTTGACACTAAGATATGTTTTGTTTTTTTTCTCTCAGATTTTTCATGTAGGACAAAAAAAATCTTATTCAAAAGCCTCACTATCAGTAAAATGAAACAATTGAAACAGATTCAGATTCATTTTACAGTATATTTTAAAAACATAATGTAATTTGGATGATCTGCAAAACAAATCTATTTAAACTGAATAGGACACTTATCTCTTTCTTTCCCCAAGGCAATAATGTTGGATATTGAGTAGAGTAGCATAGAAAAATATCTATCATATTAAAATGGAAAATTTAGTTTCTAAAAGGTGTAGAGGACTTAGGTATGAAAGAAAAAAAAATTCAAAACACAGACACACAATGCAAAGCTATTAACCATTCATTCCTGAGCACAGGAGAATTTAAAGATGCATTAAAGAATCTGAGTGTAGGTTTTGCTATCATTTATGGCAGGTATTTAGGGAAATAGCAAGATTTTGATTTTGATTTTACCTTGGCATGAATGCTAAGACTTTACAAATATATATATATATATATATATATATATATATATATATATATATATATATAGTGTAACAATTTAATAAAGCCTTTAAAAATCTTAAATGACTTTTGTTTTTATAAGAGTTTCAAAATGACAGGAAAAAAAATGAGAAGACAGCCAGAAGAACTCTCATATACACCCTCACTGAGTTGCCCATATTAACACTTTAAATTTGTCTGGTATGTTATAATTAATGCACCAACATTTATATGCTACTACTACATATTTATTTAGATTTCCTTAGTTTTCATGTAAGGTCTTTTTTTGTTCCAAACTACCACATTATATTTACTTGCCATGTCTTCTTAGACCTTTCTTGGCTGTGACAGTTTTGCAGACTTTCCCATTTCTTCATGTGATTTTATAGGATTTTGCAGGATGCCTTTGATTGGAGTTTGTCTGATATTTTCACTTACTGAGAGGAAGACCACAGTGGTAAGGTGTCATTTTTATCACATCACATCAAGAGTATATTCTATAAACATGATTTATTAGTGATGATATTGCCCTTGATCATGTGGTTGAGATAATGTTTTTCAGGTTTCTTCACTGCAAAATTATCCACTCCTCCCATTTATGTTTTTATACTGTACTCTTTGAAAGGAAGTCACCATGCATAGTTCACACTTAAAGAGTGGCGATATGTCCACCCCCTTATTGAGAGTGAGCTATCTATATAAATTCTATGGAATCATTCTGCAAGAGATATCTGTCTCTTCTCATCTAGTTATTTATTCATAAAAGTTTTAGTTTATATCATTATAAATTTATAGGGTCTCTCTAATACTTTGGGTTATAATCCAATACTACTTTATTTTATTGATTAAGCCATTCTAGTTTTGGCCACTGGGAGCTCCAATTGGCTTTTATTTTCCTTTCCACAAGTAATTCTTTCGTATTGAGCATTTCCTTAATTTCTGGCAATTCAAGATCTCCAGGCTCATCTTGAATTGTTCATGCCTCAGTTCTAGGCATTTCTCCAAGAAGCTCTGGTTCCTTTTATTGGACAGTAGCATTAGAAACCAAGAGATGTGCATTGGTGTGCACACTGCTACTGGAATATTCTTATTTCCAGTAGCTGCCACAGCAAGGAAATGTACCTACTTATACTAATCTGCATATATATGTAGAAAGTACTTGAATAACATTCTTTTGTTCATGTACTTTTATTATAATGATGATGAGATGCCAGAAACTTAAACTCTTGCTATACCAATTAGCCTATGGTAAAATTGGATTTGTTATACATCATTTCACATAAAGTCACAGAACCTACCAACATTAAGTGAGAACATACTGTGCATGTGTCTATAAATATTTTATATGTAAATATCTATAGCTATATTGAGCTAACTGTTAAATCATACTGTTTTCAACTCTAATCCCTTCCAGGCTCCTCTCTTGCTTATCTGCAAACTCTGAATCAAACTGTGAGAAACCTGGCTCCCACCATCTGCCATCGCTTTGCTGAGTTGTTTATTTCCAATCGATAGCACAGCAATGTCCGAATTGCTAACCTGTATACCCCACAAGACGGCCTTTTCTTTTTTTCTTTTTTCCATCACCATTTATTTCATCGATGCCCTCTTCCAGTCACTCACTCCCACAATCACTACATTGTTGTTCATGTCCGTGAGTTCTCTCTGTGTTTTTTCTTTTCAAAACAGCCTTTTCAAACTACAGGAAAATGCTTACCTGAAGATCCTTTGCTTTTAGTGCTACAGATTACATTCATTTTCAGAGTTACTCTAGGGCTGTATCTTTTCTCTCAATCTCTTTGGTGAGATTGCTTCATGAGTTCTAATACAGTTAGACAGTTTTGTCACATTTGCATTTCATCCTGTGACCTCTTACCTCCTAAAAGATTTTTTTTTAATTTTCATACCTTAAGGCATATCATGTAATATTTTGTGGATTTGGGTAAATGTGTATTGTCATTATCTATTATATAGTATACAGAAGAGCTTCACCACCTAAAAATCCTCTGTGCTTCACTTATTCATCCTACTGACCTTCTCCAGAGCCTCCAATAATCATAAATTTTTATTGACTTTACTAGATGCCTAATGCTCAAAATTCATGCAAGAGTAGGCCTTCCTTACCCTGGCTGCCGGCACCGGCTTCACTCTGGCACCCAGGACCTGGACTTCGTACAGCCACCAGCAAGCACCCAGGACCCAGGCTTCCCTCACAGCCTGTTTTGTCCAGGAAGGTGGTCCGGAAGGACATCTGGAAGGATGTCTGGTTTAATTAGCATATTACCCTTTTATTATTATAGACTAGAGGCCTGGTGCACAAAAATTTGTGCACTTGGGGGGGGGTCCCTCAGCCTGGCCTGTGCCCTCTCGCATCTGGGATACCTCGGGGGATGACCACCTGCTTATTTAGGCCCGCTCCCCGGAGGATTGGACCTAAGATGGCATTCAGACATCCCTCTGGCAGCCCGGGAGCCCTCAGGGGATGTCCACTTGCCAGTGGGGAGCAGGCCTAAGCTGCAGTCAGACATCCTTAGTGCTGCTGAGGAGGTGGGAGAGGCTCCCGCCTCCACCACTGTACTGGCAGCCATCAGCCTGGCTTGTGGCTGAGCAGAGCTCCTCCTGTGGGAGCGCACTGACCACCAGGGGGCAGCTCCTGCATTGAGCTTCTGCCCCCTGGTGGTCAGTGTGTGTCATAGTAACCATTCATTCCCAGTCATTCTGCTGTTGGGGTCAATTTGCATATTACCCTTTTATTACATAGGATAGAGGCCTGGTGTCTAGGTGGGGGCCGGCTGGTTTTCCCTGAAGGGTGTCCTGGATCAGGGTGGGGTTCCTGCTGGAGTGCCTGGCCAGCCTGGGTGAGGGCCTGAGGGCCGTTTTCAGGCTGGCCACACCCCCTTCAGGGAGGGGGTCCTGCTGGGGTACCCGGCCAGTTTGGATGAGAGGCTGAAGGCTGTTTACTAGCCGGCCAAGGCTCCCAGCGGGGACCCTCACTCCATGAAGGTGTGGCCAGCCTGGGTGAGGGGCTGATGGCTCTTTGCAGGCTGGCCACGGCCCCCAGCCACCCAAGCTCCCAGTGGAGGCTGGCTGGAAGCAGGTATCTGGGATTTATTTATCTTCTATAATTGAAACTTTGTTGCCTTGAGTGGAGGCCACAGCCGGCCAGGGCAGGCGGGAAGCTTGGTTTCCTCTATCACTGGGGCTATCAAGCCTCTTGCTTGCTCCAGCTCTGTGGCTGCTGGCACCATCTTGGTTGGGTTAATTTACATATAATTGCTCTGATTGGCTGGTGGGTGTGGCTTGGGGCGTAGGGGAGGTGCGGTCAATTTGCATGTTTCTCTTTTATTAGATTAGACTAGAGGCCCAGTGCATGAAATTTGTGCACTGGAGGCGGTGTCCCTCAGCCTAGCCTGCACCCTCTCCAATCTGGGACCCCTCGGGGGATGTCCGACAACCAGTTTAGACCCGATCCCACAGCAATTGGACCTAAACCGGCAGTCGGACATCCCTCTTACAATCTGGGACTGCTGGCTACTAACCACTCACCTGCCTGCCTGCCTCATTTCCCACTTACCACTCCCCTGCTGGCCTGATTAACACCTGACTGCACCCCTGCCGGCCTGATTGCCCCCAACTTCCCTCCCCTGCATATAATTGCTCTGATTGTAGGCCTGGCCCCCCCTACTGTCCTCCCTTGCCAGCCATCTTGTGACAATGTGGGGGCAGCCATGTTGTGACAACATGGGGGCGGCCATCTTATGATGTGAGGGCATGTAGGTCAATTTGCTTATTACCTCTTTATTATATAGGATAGTTTGCCTTTTTGACATGTCATTTAAATGGAATCATATAATACGTATGTTCAGGATAGTGGGAAGCTAGAAAAATTTCAAGGCAGGTGGAATAGGGAAACTGAGACAAGAAAATTGAACAAGATCAAGCAGTTTGAACAGCTTATAGCCATTATCCTCCCCAAACCAAGGATACTTGAGAGCAAATGGTTAATGTTTCTTCAAAGTCAGCAGAGAGAGAGAGGAGAAAGGAAGGGGAAGGAAGAGTGCAGTCTTATCTCATCCCACTCTCTAAACCAGTGGTTCTCAACCTGTGGGTCGCGACCCCTTTGGCGGTCGAACGACCCTTTCACAGGGGTCACCTAAGACCATCCTGCATATCAGATATTTACATTAAATTCATAACAGTAGCAACGTTACAGTTATGTAGTAGCAACGAAAATAATTTTATGGTTGGGTCACAACATGAGGAACTGTATTTAAAGGGCCAGAAGGTGGAGAACCACTGCTCTAAACAGAAAACCTAGCAGTCTCAGGGGTTGGCAAGATAATATGATCAGGTGCTTCTCACAAATTCTGGAGAAGCCAGAAGAAAGTAAAAGAACATTGAACATGAGTTGATACCAAAATATTCGGCAAATGAATTTAAAAATCTATAGACAGCAAAGTGTGTAAGGCAGAACCTCCCAGCCCCGCTTGCTCTTCAGATTTGCTGAGAGCCCATCCGTGCTTCATAAGCCAGATGTATAGATTTGCTTGACCTGCTTCTTTTATACATTTGTATGTTTTACTTTTTTAACAAATTACTTTCTTAATAAATTGGCTTTATCACAACACAATCATCTGGTGTCACTCATTTGAATTCATTCATAGGAGGATGACAAAAATGGAAGTGGTGACAGCCCTCTCCCCCTGACTCAGGAGACCATCCAGTAACACCTCTCTATTGTCTGTGTGAGGTGCCTGTAACATGTAGACATTTTAGACTGTCTTTTAAACTTTAAAATTTGTATTTAGGTACTTCTATGTCTTTTCATGGCTTGACAGACCATATTTTACATCACTGATTGATGTACTGCACTGTTTTTTAATTCTCTTATCCAAGGAATCCTGGTTGCTTTTAATCATTGGTGCTTAAAGACTAAAGCTTCTACAAACATTCTTGTGCAAGTTTTGTTTGCAAATACATTTTCAAATGATTTAGTGAATACCAAGGAACATGATTATAAGACTGTTCAGTTAGACTTTGTTTGTTTTTGTAAGAAATCACCAAACTGTTTTCCAAAGTGGCTGGGCCATTTGCATACCCACCAGCTCTGAAAGCTTCTCTCGCTCTGCATCTTTCCCAAGGATTGCATTGTCATTATGATAGAATAAGTGCCCTTTAGTTTATGTGAGATAAAGCTCTTAGAAAATTTTTTACAGTGGAAACTAGGCCTTTGTTATAGAAAACATATCTAGACTATTTCCTGATATTAACTATTTTCATACTTCTGCCTCTGTTTTTTCTTGGCTGTTTACCTGAGAACCTGGTGGGGTTCTTGTCAATAAACCCATGAAAGTGTAGGGTCCTCCTAGGACTCAGGCTTTGAGAAGTTTCTTACATTCATGCTAGTCCACAATCTTCATCACTGAAGTGTTCCTATGAGTACATGACTCCTGTGGCTTTTGGTCCAATCACAGCTGACCTTGGCTGTGATTTTATGTATTAGCCTGTCTCTCCAGATTCCTGAGTGGTTTGCACTGTGACTTCAGATCTCTAATGGATCAAGACAGGTCATTAATTTTCAGTGTGTTCAGCTTTTATCTTGTTAAAAGGATAAAAGCGACTAAGCGACTGCTTCTAATCTCCTGACATATAGAAGCTGGAATTGAAGTCTGCTTCAAATGATATTTCTTTTAGTTGTTAATAAGCAATGCACTTTTTTATATTCTGAGGTCACTTTAAGTCCATTGCATCTTTTTTTTTTTGTTTCTCACAAAATATCTCTCATCTTTTCCACCAAATCTTGCCCCTTTCTCAAACACAGAAAGCCATGTATTTTCTCATACATCTTAAACTCATTTTCAGTGTGAAGTGCCTTAAGTTATGCACTCAAAGTGTAACTTAATACCCTAGTTTTCTTATTTCTAAAGTAGAGGGTAAGTATTGAATACCATGCTAGGTCATCAGTAAAGTTCCTTTATTGCTAATATTCTGTGTAAAGTATGTAATGCAAGTATAGGCAAGGGAATCACAATTTAAATATTTTAAAACAGTGGTTCTCAAAATAAAGTTACTGAATTATTAGCATCAGCATTTTCTGGGAGATTTTGAGAAGTGCAAGTTCTTGGCTCCCACACAAGAGCTAAGGAATCAGAAACTCTGAAAATGGGACACTAGATCTGTGTTTTAACAAGCGCTACAGGTGATTCAGATACAAGCTACATGTGGGAACTACTATGTTAGGACAATGTATTATTTTACATAATCCTACTCTTAATTTTTGGTAAATTAAATAACCATGGTAAATTAAATAACCATAACTAATATATATTTATTATTTATATCTATTTGAGCTTTCATATATTGATTTTCAAATCAATAATTAATATATTTATAAATAGAACCCTTTATAGATGAGCACCTTTTAAAAGTATTATTTAGTTTCTGTAAGAGTCTGGGATTGATTGTAATTATATAGATCATTTAGTATATTTATAGATTCAGGTGGGAGCATTTGTCACTATAAACAAAAGTGCAACTGTTATTTTACAGGGCTTTATGAGAATAACATTTAATGAATTTATAGTGAATGCTGAGAATTTGAACTTCCACATTGACACATATAAATGTGAATCAGGATAAGTGATCAGTAATAACTATCCTGTTACTTGATTTCATAAATGTGAACACAACTAAAACATATTTTCCCTAATAGGCTTAAGGGCTTTTATTGAAGGGTAAATATTGGGATAATATTTTGTTTTATCACAGACAGATCATCCCATATTTTTCCTTTCATCTGTACCTAGTTCCTTTCAATATACATATTATGTAACATAAATCAGCATTTATTCCAAGAATACATTATTTTCTCAGGTGGTAAGGCTTTAAAAGAGTAACATAGGTCTTTCTGAAGCGTTAACCTGGGTTAGGTTCATTATCAGTTAAATGATTTGTAACCTGCAAGCAAACAATTTTTGACAAGCTTACAAAAGTCCTTTGTAAATTTAGGTGAATGCTGCCTGGCTGGCGTTGCTCAGTGGTTGGCTTAGCATCAAACATGAACGAGGAGGTCACAGTTCGATTCCCAGTCAGGGCACGTGCCTGGGTTACAGGCTCCATCCCCAGTGTGGAGGGTGCAGGAGGCAGCCCATCCATGATTCTCTCTCATCATTGATGTTTCTAACTCTCTCTCCCCCTACCTTCCTCTCTGAAAGCAATAAAAATATATTTTTTAAAAATTAGGTAAATGTTGAGAAGGGTAAAGAACCCTTGAAAAGCAACTCTTCATAAACCATTATTTAAAAGCAAATCCTTCTCTTCCCCATGTCTAGATCAATGATTTTCTATCAAAATATTTGTGTGGGAAGGAAACAACGATCAAGTTTGATCCAAAGAACATCTGGTACAGAATCGTGACTGACTATGATGTTCATTAAATGTTCAGATTCCAGGGTTAGACCAATTAAATCAAAATGTAAGAGTTTGGAACCCAAATATTGGCTCAAAAACCTAGAGAAACTCTGGATTCTGTTAAAAACTAAAGTCATTTCTTTAAAATCTATTCAAAACTTTAAGAGAGAATTTGATATTGGTCCTTTGTAGTGAATACAGTTTGTTTACCATGGGAAAGTTAACACATCTCCTAAATAGATTGATTTATTAAAATTCTATTAATACACATATGTTGTTGTATTAACTGTGATGATGTCCCAGTAAAAATTTTAAATAGTATTCATGAGATAGAATCCTGAAAATTTAATATGCTACATGTTTAGTATGTAAATCATTAAATAGAGTGCAACAGTAATTATTCATTGTTAATGTATTATTTATCTATTTTAATGCATAGCTTGTATACAACCTTATATTGGTTATATTGATTTCAGGTGTACAATATAGTAAGTCAACATTTTTTTACCTTACAATGTGATTACCCTACTAATTCTAGTAATCAGCTATCATTGTCTAAGATTATCACAATATTATTGACTATTTTTAAAAATACTGGCTTACCTCTTCATTGCCATATAATGCCCTAGGGAATATTTTTATCAAAATTAAAATTTAAAACAATAGTAAATATAATTACTTTATTTATACTATCAGACAAAAAAACTAAGTTAGGAGGCAATGACATAGAGAAAGTAACCACGACTTTTCAGTTGTGTTGATTTATTTTCTTTGTGTCTGAGGGAAACTAAAGTATATTTAAGACTGACTTGTATGCTTGCATATAAGCCTAACCAATGGACACAGACACCAGGGGGTGAGGGCATGAGTGGGGGGATGAGAGGGCAATGGGAGGATAAGGACACATATGTAATACCTTACTCAATAAAGAAAAAAAGACTGATTAGTTTCATGATCTTTTTAATCTTGTGTTGTAAAGATGGGTTTCATGTTGTGATGGTAGCTAAATTGAAAGAAACTTCTTACTTTTAGGACCTTATTGGTTTTCCCATATCTGTCTTATATGTCACATCAACTAAAGCAATACTTTGTTAGTAAAAGGGTGAATTAAGAAACATGGTAAATTTGTTGTAAGAAAATATTAACCTGAAAATAAAAAGCTGGTAGTGTTCATATCAATACATAGAACAATTTCTAGACTACATTAGGAGTTCTATAAATGCTTTAAAACAAAACAAAAATATAATGAAATATATTATGTTAGTCAACAGAATATTTATATTGGTTCCAATTGAGTGTAAATGCACTAAGACCTAAAATGAGAGAAGAAACACACACTATTTGCAATTACTTTGTAAACCAAATGAGTAAAAGAAACTAAATATATTCCAAATTTTTTATTCTATGATTGATAAGGTAATATTCCCTCTGATTGATTCAAAGAAAATTTAAAAAGAATAACTCTTAGGGAATCTCATGTCCTGGTGACCTAATTTCTTCTTGGGAGGATAGTTATATCTTTGATTAATCAACGATTTAGTAGTTAATTTTTAGAGTGCAATCATTAGCAAAACAGGCAGTGGGTTGCACTTAACCTAACCCTCACTCTAGATCAGGGGTCCTCAAACTACAGTCCGCGGGCCACATGCAAATACAAATATTGTATTTGTTCCTGTTTTGTTTTTTTACTTCAAAATAAGATATGTGCAGTGTGCATAGGAATCTGTTCATAGTTTTTTTTTAAACTGTAGTCCAGCCCTCCAATGGTCTGAGGGACAGTGAACTGGCCCCATGTTTAAAAAGTTTGAGGACCCCTGCTCTAGATGGTGAACGTGATAAATGGCATAGAATAGAGAACCCAGAAATCGACCCAAACCAATATGCTCAATTAATATTTGACAAAAGAGGCAAGAATATACAATGGAGTTAAGACAATCTCTTCAATAAATGGTGTTGGGAAAACTGGACAGATACATGCAAAAAAAAATGAAACTAGACTACCAACTTACACCATATACAAAAACAAACTTAAAATGGATAAAAGAATTAAACATAAAATGGGAAACCATAAAAATACTAGAGGAATCCATAGGCAGCAAAATCTCAGACATATACCGAAGCAATTTCTTCACAGATACCACTCCTAGGGCAATGAAAACTAAAGAGAAAATATACCAATTAAACCAGTGGGTCTCAATCTTCCTAATGCCGCGACCCTTTAATACAGTTCCTCATATTGTGGTGACCCCCCAACCATAAAATTATTTTCATTGCTACTTCATAACTGTAATTTTGCAACTGTTATGAATCATAATATAAATATCTGATATGCAGGATGTATTTAGGCGACCCCTGTGAAAGGGTCATTTGACCCCCAAAGGGGTCACGACCCACAGGTTGAGAACAGCTGAATTATACTATCCTATCTAATAATAGACAAACATGGTAATTAACCATAGCTCTGACACACTTCCCATTGGCTAATCAGGGCGATATGCAAATTAACTGCCAACCAAGGTGGCGGCCAAAAGCCAGGCAGCTGAAGCAAACAGGAGGCTTGCTTGCTCCAGTGAAGGAGGAAGCCAACGTTCCCCACCTGCCGCTGCCAGCCTCTGAGCTTGCACTCTAAGCAACTATGTTGCCATTAAAGAAGCTAAACAAAACACATGCTTTCAGCCAGCCAGCTGAGCTGGAGTTGCAACAGTGTTTCAATTATAGAAGCTAAACAAAGCCCAGATTCCTGCTATCAGCAGCCGAGGTCTCAGAGCTGGAGCCGAGCCTCAGAGATTAAGCTGGCTCTCAGCTCCAGTGACAGCCATAGAAGGTAAGTAAATCCCAGAATAAAAAGAAAAAGAAAAAAAGGAGAGGTTGGGAGCTTCAGTCACCCACCAGCCTGAAAACGGCACTCAGCCCCTCACCCAGACTGGCCAGGCACCCCAGTGGGGACCCCCACCCTGAAGGGGGTGTGACCAGCTGCAAACAGCCTTCAGCCTGTCTTCCAGGCTGGCCAGGCACCCAAGCGGGACCCCCACTCTGATCCGGGACACCCTTCAAGATAAACCAGCTGGCCCCCACCCGTGCACCAGGCCTCTATCCTATATAGTAAAAGGTTAATATGCCTCCCAGCACTGGGATCAGCAGAGCCACGAGGCCTCCCAGCACCAGGATCAGTGGAGCAGTGAGGCCTCCCAGCACCGGGATCAGCGGAGCAGCGAGGCCTCCCAGCACCAGGATCAGAGGAGCAGTGAGGCCTCCTAGCACCGGGATCAGCTGAGCAGCGAGGCCTCACTGCCCCGGTATCAAGCGGAGCCACGAGGCCTCCCAGCACTGGGATCAGTGGAGTCGCGAGGCCTCCTGGCCCTACGGCTCTGTGTGTGACAGGGGGCAGGGCCACTACCTCCCTATCCGCCCTGCTCTGTTCGTGTAAGGGGAAGGCGCCCCAACCCCTTGATCGGCTCTGCAATTTGTGTGACAGGGTGAGGCGCCCCACCCCCCCAATGGGCCCTGCTCTGTGTGTGATGGGGTGGAGCCGCGACCTCCCCATTGGCCCTGCCCTGAGTGTGATGGGGGAGTGCCCCAACCCCCTGATCGGCCCTGCTCTGTGGGTGACAGGGGGCGGTGCCCCAAACCCTCAATCGGCCCTACCCTGAGCGTGACTGAGGGTGGCATCGCAACCTCCCGATCCGCCCTGCTCTGTGCATGAAAGGGGGTGGCGCCCCAACTCCCCAATTGGCCCTGCTCTGAGCCCGACCAGGGGCTGCACTTTGGGCTTGGGCCTGCCCTCTGCCACCCGGGAGCAGGCCTAAGCCAGCAGGTCGTTATCTCCCAAGGGGTCCCAGACTGCGAGAGGGCACAAATGGGGCTGAGGGACACCACCCCCTCCAGTGCACAAATTTTTGTGCACCGGGCCTCTAGTCCTATCTAATAAAAGACAAAAAGGGTAATTAACCGTACCTCCGCTAAGCTTCCCATTGGCTAATCAGCACCATATGTAAATTAACCGCCATCCAAGATGACAGCTAATTTACATATTGCAGGCAGGGCTGGCCTGTGCCAGATGCCATCTGGGCTGGGTGCAGCCCTGGGAAGCCAGGCTTAGGCGGCGAGATTGCGTTACCTAAGCCCTGCCCCAGCCAGGACACCATGTGCCGCCTAAGCCCTACTGCCAGCTGGGACCCTATTGCAATCCCAGAGCAGGCAAGTGCGGAGGGCCGTGGGCCCCCAGGTTGGCCTGCTGCTGGGATGATGGCTATCCCAGAGCAGGAAAGTTCCCCAAAGGCAGCATCCAGCAGGGCCTGCCCCCAGTCTCTGAAGTGATCCGGCTTGCAGGCAGAATCCCACCCTGGCCACAGCTCAAGGGAGAGAAAAACACCCAGTGGAGGCCAGGAGCCTGAGAGATCAACACAGAGGGGCACCTGCTCCAAGCCTCCATGGTGTGGCTGGTGGCAGGCCCACAGCAGACACACACACATACACAGGATGCCTGCTCCAAACCTCTGCTGCCAGACTGTGGCCATCAGTAGGACGTCCACTGAGGGCTCCCGGACTGTGAGAAGGGAAGGCTGAGCAGAGGGAACCCCACCCCAGTGCACGAATTTCATGCACCGGGCCTCTAGTTTAATCTAATAAAAGAGAATCATGCAAATTGACCATACCTCTGCTGCATCCACCAGCCATGCCCACCAGCCAAGCCCAGCAGCCAATCAGGAGCGAATATTTAAATTAACCCAACTAAGATGGTGGTTAATTTGTATACTAGGCACCAGTGGCCTGGGTCTGGGAAACATCATAGGGCACCCAGGTCACTCCGAGGTAGGCCCCAGTGTGGGCCCTGAGCAGCCTAGGAAGGGCCTGAGCCAGGGGACTCCTGGGCAGGGCCTGAGCCTGCAATCAGAGCTGAGGGGGACCCTGCCCTGGCCTACTACCAGGCCAGAGACCTTAGGCCTGAGCAGGGGCCGAGCCAGGTGTCAGTGTGAACTACAGAGGAAACACCTTTTCTGACCGCTCATTGGCTAAGCTCCCTGTATGCCACTGGTAATATTCTTAGTAACTTGGGTAATAAGAATCCAAGAAGGTGATGTAGGGTTTTTCCACCTCACTCCTGGAGAAAAAAACAAAGGTCCACTGCTGGAGGGCTAAGAAACGTCATATCCTGCCCTAGCCGGTTTGGCTCAGTGGATAATGCCTCGGCCTGCCTACCACAGGGTCTGGGTTCAATTCTGACCAAGGGCATGTACCTAGGTTGCAGGTTCCTCCCTGGCCGGGGCCCAGGTCAGCTCTTATGCAGGAGGCAACCAATCAAAGTGTTCCTCTCACTTTAATGTTTCTCTCTTTCCCTTTCTCTTCCACATTCTCTAAAAATCAATGGAAACATATCCTCAGGTGAGGATAAAAAAATAATAAAGAAATGTCATATCCTATGAAAGACACATCTTGAAAATGCCTAAAGAAAGTTGGCATTTTTTCATGGTGAAGGGAGTGGAGTCCGTGTTGATGAAAAAACCTTGCTGGCTGCGGTGACAGGCAGTGGCTGCAGCAGCGGGGTGATGGGGCTGGTGCCTTCTCCTGATCAGCCTGGTCACCTCCCACAAAGGAGGCCAGACTGCAGATTAGGCCCACTCCCCAAGGGGAGCAGGGAGCAGGCCTAAGTCGTCACTAGGACATCCCCTGAGGGCTCCTAATATGTGAGAGGGGGCAGGCTGGGATGAGGGACCACCCCCTCAGTGCATGGATTTTGTGCACTGGGCCCTTAGTATCAAAATAAAAATCTTTTGCACAGCAAAAGATACCATCAACAAAGAAACAAGAAAACCTACTTCTTGGGAGAACATATTTGGCAATGTTATCACTGATAAGGGTTTAATCTCCAACATTTACAGCTAACTCATACAACTTAACAAAAGGAAGATAAATAACCCAATCAAAAAATGGGCAATGAACCTAAATAGGTATTTTTCTAAAGAAGACAAAAGGAAGGCCAAGAGACATATGAAAACATGCTCAAAGTCACTAATTATCTGAGAGATGCAAATCAAAACTACAATGATGTATCATCTCACACCTGTCAGAATGGCTATCATCAACAAATCAATAAACAACAAGTGCTGGCAAGGATGCGGAGAAAAAGGAACCCTCGTGCACTGCTGGAGGGAATGCAGACTGGTGCAGCCACTGTGGAGAACAGTATGGAGTTTCCTCAAAAAAACTGAAAATGGAACTCCCATTTGACCCTGTGATCCCACTTCTAGGAATATATCCCAAGAAACTAGAAACACCAATCAGAAAGAATATATGCACCCCTATGTTCATGGCAGCACAATTTACAACAGCTAAGATTTGGAAACAGCCTAAGTGCCCATCAGCAGATGAGTGGATTAAAAAATTGTGGTACATCTACACAATGGAATTTTATGCTGCTGTAGAAAAGAAGGAATTCTTATCATTTGCAACAGCATGGATGGAACTGGAGACCATTATGCTAAGCGAAATAAGCCAGTCAGAGAAAGATAAATATCACATGATCTCACTCATTTATGGAATAAAATGAAAACAGATCCAGAGGCAGAGAAGCATCTATCAGATGGTGAAATCTCAGAGGGAAGGAAGGGGAGGGTGGGGGTAAGGGGGAGAGATCAACCAAAGGAGTTGTATGCACGCATATAAGCCTAACCAATGGACACAGACAACAAGGGAGTGAGGGCATGATTGGGGAGGGGTGGGAGGCAATGGGGGTATAAGGACACATATGTAATACATTAATCAATGCAGAAATTTTTTAAAAAAAAGAAAATTTGCTATCCAAAAGCTCAGTCCAAAAGTACTGAAAGAATGAAAGTTTTTCAAGAACAGAATACATCATAAGAGAATGAAATGTGTAATGATATGTACTTATCATTTTTTATATTGAGTTAATCTGATTAAAATGTAAATATTTTAAATAAATTATATTTGTATTTGAGTAGACAAATTTATAATTTATTTCAATTAAAAATAAATTCAATTATATCAACTAAAATAATTTCTATGTGTATATTGAAAGAATTATTTTCCTTGTTGCACACTTGAAATTATACAAATTTAGAATATATAATTTTAGTTGAGATATATTTCTATTTTTAAAAGTTTATATAAATGAAACTGACATTTTAAGTTTTTAAAAATATAACTAAATATTTTTAATAATTTTATACAAACAAAACAAAAATTTTAGCATTTAAAGTCCATTTGATTGTTACTGTAAAGAATTATTAATATATTTTAGGTAAGTTACACTGACCCTATAAATAGACAAATTTAGGAGTAACATGAAGTAATATTGCAATGTACTCTGTAGTTGACTGGTAAAATGTTGGTGTATTTTAATGGATATTACCTCCATAACCACTACTTGGAATATACAATAAATAAGAAAATGGACACCTCACACAATGGAGAAACGCTGCTGGGTTATAGAGGGCTTTCAGCTCTCTGAAAGAAAAAAAAAATCAATAAATTTATTATTTTGTAACTTTAAAATTGTGCTAAATATAAAGAATTTTTATTTGTCAATCACTCCTGAATAAAGTTAGAAAAAGATAAAATGTAACAGCTCATACTCCTTTGTGGGGGAGGGGGGCGGAATATTTTTTCTGCCTGTCTCAGACATTGTCTCTCTCTCTCACATTAATGGCACTACCACCTGCAACATTTAAAGACTTTTAGATACAATTAAACTTTTCTTCAAAAAAATATAAGGGAAATGATGTGGAAAATATTTTCCTGGCATCTGAAGTGATGGTGGTCACCATGAAGCAGAGTAAGATAGAAAAAAAAGGATTAGTATTATTAATATGCACAAATACAAGCTCATATAAGTTCATTAATATGCTCAAATACAAGTTCTGATAGGATGTCCTACAAATGACTACATATTTCATATTTCATGGTCATATACTCACTGATGTTATTTGTTAATTATTTTGTGAAACAAAAGAAAGAGAATTGAAAGCATGTATATTTGCAAATATACATATCAATATTTTTCAAGAAAGATTTTGTTTTAGTAAATTAAGAAAGCACATTAACAAGTGTTTATTTCCTCTAGGGTTCTAGGTGTGTGTGTGTGTGTTCCCAGATAAATTTCTCAAAGAAAAATTGATATATATATATTTACATGAGATGCATTAAGCTATGATCATTTATCAAAATACTTCTAAAAACAATTTTCACTCTTCAGGTTATGCCCTTTCAAAATGCTAATGGTAAACAGGATGGAAAATTTAATGAAATGTGGAAATAATTTTATGCTGTAGTCCAAGTTGATAATTTCAGCTTACTGTATGCATTCTAGATCACAGATAATCTAATAAGAATCCCCATCAACTTCCATTACTCAGGAAGTATATAACAGATGGGTTTTGATAACATCAATAAAAAATATTGTCTTATAGGCAAGAGTATGATGGTTACCAGAGACAAGGAGGCTGTGGGGTAGAAAAAATGTTGTTTTATATACTCCATTTACTAATTTTTCTGATAAAATGTACTAAAAATGATTACTTCTCAATCTGCCTCAGTTTTCAGAAAATTCTATTTCTGTAGTTGGGGAAAGTAGCACAATGTAATGATTGTAAGCAATGTTGTACCACATCGATAAGAATTTATTTTCATACTTTCACTGAGTGATCTGGAACACGTGAAAAAACTCTTTGAGTCTTAATTTCTTCTTGGAAAATAATTAAATGTAGTATTGTATTAGAACTGATGCATAGACCTAGCATGAACATCAAAGACACAGTGCACATAAAATGCTTAATATCTGAGCCAAGTTCACAATATATATTACCTAATATTAGTTATAGCAATTTGTAATAATAGCAATAACAGTTGATGATGGTGCAACCACAAAGATAATAAATACATTGTGCTCATTGTTAGAATATATTATCTTTATTTATAATGTATATATTAGTAAGTACATATTATTTATGTTTTATTTACTAAATGTACATATTGATTAAAATAACACTTAAAATCCTATATAATAAAAGCCTAATATGCTAAGTGTCTGGTCGACTTGTCAGCCATTCAACCAATCAAAGCATAATATGCTGAGTCTGCTCAACCACTCACTATGATGTGCACTGACCACCAGGGGGCAGATGCTCTGACTAGTAGGTTAGCTTGCTGCTTCTGTCCAGTGGATTGGGATTGAGCGAAATAGGCCAGACATGCCCTGGAGCCCTCCCGCAGTCCCACCCCGGCCCTGATTGTGCACTGGTGGGGTCCTTCAGTCTGGCCTCCACCCTCTAGCAATCTGGGACTCCTCAGGGGATGTTGGGAAGCCTGTTTCAGACCGATCCCGCAGGCCATGCCAAGGGACCCCACTGGTGCATGAATTCGTGCACCGGGCCTCTAGTGAATACATAAATGACTCATGGGATAATATATTTCTAACCATTTATCTAGGGTATTTTATGTGCATATGAAGATCTAGAAAACCATTTAGCTCAACGTAGCTTAAAATAATATGACAAATAAAAAATATGAAACTTTTAATAAAAGATGACTAGAAGTTATTACAAAAATCTCACTGTCTGATCAAAAGTTAAATGTACATTTTACTTGTAGATGTTAGTTTCCTTCCATATAGGCCTAATAGAATACATAAGTAAAAAGCTACAGAATCAGTTTTCCTATGTTTAAATTGTTTAAGACAGGAATCTTAGATCCTTATGATCAACTAGAGGCCTGGTGCATGAAAATTTGTGCATGAGGGGGGTTCCTTCAGCCCAGCCTGCCCCCTCTCACAGTCCGGGAGCCCTCAGGGTATGTCCTACTGACGGCTTAGGCCCGCTCCCCATGGCCTCCCTCTGTAGGAGGCAACTGGCCGATCAGGGGAAGGTAACAGTCCCATCACGCCACTGCTGCTGCTACTGCCAGCAGCTACGTCTGCCTGAGCCTCAGTCCTCACAACCACCACGACTGTCTGAGCCTCTGCCTGGCCCTCACAGCAGCAGCAGCGGCCACCATCCACCACTTGCCTGAGTCCCTATGAGCCCGCAGCATGTCATCCAGGCCAGGTGGGGCCTAGGGAGCCCTTTCCCTCCTGGAGCTGTTCTTCCCAGGGTGGCAGCATTGGCCGTTTTTTTTGTTGTTGTTGTTGTTATTGTTGTTTTAATTTACTTTTTTTTTATTGGAAAACAAGCTCTGGGCTTGTGGTTCCTGGGATCCCTGAGCCATACATAGCATGTGCCTCCAGGCCTCCTGCGCCTCCTTCCCCCTCCTCCTGGGATGAGTATCTGGACCCTGGTGGTCTTTATGGTCATTATGCCCTTAGGGCTTTTATTATATAGGATTTTGTCACAGTGATATTATTCCATAAGTTCAAACTTTGTTTACAAGAAAAGTTATCAAATTCATAATCAAGATTTTATTAAGAACATACTCTTTTCCTAGAGTTCTTCAGTGTGAATATTTCTTAGCATTCAAATTGGAATTTTCTTTTCTATCTTTATTCTTCAGCTTAAAGGAAGAGGTAATCATTAATCTCCAAGAGATTAGCCTATAAATGTGCTTCAAAACACACACACACACACACACACACACACACACACAATGTAGTTAACTACATTATCATTTTCTTAATAATCCAAAATAGCTACTTTTTCCAAATAATTTGTCTTGATTTGAAATATTAATTCTCTTATGTCAAATAATTTGCATGAAGCCTCAGTTCATAGATTTAGGGATCTTCCAGAACTAATATTAGCTGGCTCCTTAAAATTTTATATATTTTAATTTGGATTGTGTTTATATACCTGCAAGTGTGTATATGTATGTGTGTTTAACTTATAATACAGTGGGCAAAAGGGAGGATGCAACAAATTTTAAAAAATCATAATCTAAATAATAACCTAGGTAATTCATAATTTTGTGGCTTGGGTCTACAAAAGTTTATGGTTAACATCTAATCCATTTTTACAATATCTAGTAATAATTTTTACAGAGTCCTTTTTAAAATACAAGTTTCACTCTCTCTTGGATAATATAAAATATTTGACAATACAAAAAATAAAAACAGAAAGTATTTTAATGAGAATTATTTTGAAATGTAAATAAGTTTCAGCAGCAATTATTTAATATAATTATTCCACTTAGTATGTTCTCAAAAGTCACTTCATCCAACAATTCACCAGCTATGTAGATTAATCTCATCTAGTTGATGTAAATTTGTAATACTGTCTCTCAAGTTTAGGATATTATAAATAATTGTATTCTATTCTCTGCTGATTGAAAAAAAACACTTTTTTTCTCCAAAAAGTTCTTTCACATTTTCTAGCTATTGTAATTACTAGACAGTGGATATAGATAAGGATAAAAACACTGTAAAGTGCATAATAACCTCTGCAAGGTGTCAAATACAGCACCAAACAGGACAAAGCTCAGACAGACTATATAATTGGAATTCATCTTAAAGATATGGACTTTTTCTTCTTGCCTCTTTTGATCTCCTTGTCTCTGGACCCTTTATTATGTATAGAATTACACTGAATGGTTCCTGATATTTCTTTATGACTGAGCAAGTTCTTTGAAATCAACTTTCTACCTACTTTCTACCTACTTAAAATTTCACTGAAATATTGAAATTTTAACTTTCCCATGAAACTTGATATCAAGTATTATCACAAGTTCGTTAAGAAATTGAACCTCAAATATTTTTGTACTGCCACTACCCTTTCTTTAGATTGTATATATCCCAATGGACTTACACCACTGAGAAAATTCATGAATGTCCAGTTATAATTCCAGTTCTGCCCAACCAGGAATCCAGTGTAGCAGGATCCATTAAAAAGAACAAGTGATTAAAAGACATCCAAATTGGAAAAGAAAAAGTAAAACTGTCCTTATTTGCAGATGACATGATATTGTACATAGAAAACCCCGAAGACTCCGTCAAAAAACTACTAGACCTAAAAAATGAATTTGGCAATGTAGCAGGATACAAAATTAACACCCAGAAATCTATGGCCTTTTATACACCAATAATGAAATCACAAAAAGAAAAACTAAAAAAAAAAAATCCCATTTACCACTGCACCAAAAAATTAAGGTACCTAGGAGTAAATTTAACTTAGGACATAAAAGACCTGTACGCAGAAAACTACAAGACATTGAAAAATGAGATAGAGAAAGAATTAAAAAAGGAAGACTATACCACGTTCATGGATTGATAGGATCAACATCATTAAAATGTACGTATTACCCAAAGCAATCTACAAATTCAATGCAATCCATATTAAAATACTAGCAGCATATTTCAAAGATCTAGAACAAACTGTCCAAAAATTCATCTGGAATAAAAAAAGACCCTGAATAGCCACAGCAATCCTGAGAAAGAAGAACGAAGTTGGAGGGATCACAATACCAGATATCAAGCTATATTACCCTGCCATGGTTCTCAAAACTGCCTGGTACTGGCACAAGAACAGACATATAGACCAATGGAACAAAACAGAGAACCCAGAAATAGACTCAAGCCATTATGCTCAATTAATATTTGACAAAGGAGGCAAGAGCATACAATGGAGTCAAGAGAGTCTCTTCAGCAGAACAGTGGATAGAGCATCAGCCTGCGGACTGAAGGGTCCCAGGTTCGATTCTGGTCAAGGGCATGTACCTGGGTTGTGGGCACATCCCCAGTGGGAGATGTGCAGGAGGCAGCTGATCGATGTTTCTCTCTGATGTTTCTTTCTCATAGATGTTTCTAGCTCTCTATCTCTCTCCCTTCCTCTCTGTAAAAAATCAATAAAATATATTAAAAAAAAAGAGAGAGTCTCTTCAATCAATGGTGCTGGGAAAGTCAGTCAGATACATGCAAAATAATGAAACTAGATCACCACCTTACACCATACACAAAAACAAACTCAAAATAGCTAAAAGACTAAAATGTAAGAAGGGAAGCCATAAAAATCCTACAAGTCTCCATTGGCACGAAAATATCAGACATATGTGGTAGCAATATCTTTACCGACATGGCTCCTAGGACAGTGGAAACTAAGGAGAAAACAAACAAATGAGACTATATCAAAATAAAAACTTCTGCACAGCAAAAGAAACCAGCATCAAAACAACAAGAAAGCCCACTGCATGGGAGATCATATTTGCCAATGATATTTCTGATAAGGGTTTAATCTCCAAAATTTACAGAGAACTCATACAACTTAACAAAAGGAAGATAAACAATTCAATCAAAATATGGGCAAAGGAACTAAGTAGGCACTTTTTGAAAGGGGACATATAGAAGGCCAAGATACATATGATAACATGCTTAAAGTCACTAATCATCTGAGAGATGCAAATCAAACGACAATGAGGTACCATCTCACACCTTTCAGAATGGCTATCATCAAGAAATCAATAAATGACAAGTGCTGGAAAGGATGTGGAGAAAAAGGAATCCTTGTGCACTGCTGGTGGGAATGCAGACAGGTTCTGTCACTGTGGAAGACAGTATGGAGTTTCCTCAAAAAATTAAAAATGGAACTCCCGTTTAACCCAGTGATCCCACTTCTAGGACTATATCTCAAGAAACCAGAAACACCAATCAGAAATGATATATGTACCCCTATGTTCATAGCAGCACAATTTACAATTGCTAAGATTTGGAAACAGCCTATGTGCCCATCAGCAGATGAGTAGATTAGAAAACTGTGATACATCTACACCATGGAATACTATGCCACTATAAAAAAGATGGAACTTTTACCATTTGCAGCAGCATGGATGGAACTGGAGAGCATTATGCTAAGCGAAATAAGCCAGTCAGAGAAAGATAAATATCACATGATCTAATTCATGTGTGGGATATAATGATCAACATAATTTGATGAGCAAAAGTAGATCCAGAGACAAATGTCAGGGGAGGTGGGGGATGGTTAGAGAGCAACCAAAGCATTTGTACGCATGCATATTAACATAACCAATGGACACAGATACTGGGGCGGTGGGGACTTGCCCAGGGTGGGAATGGCTGGGGGTAGGAGAGTCAATCAGGGGAAAAGGGAACATGTAAAACTTTAGACAATAAAATAATAAGTAAATAAATAAAAATAAAAAGAACAAGTGAGGGAAAACCAAGATGGCAGCATAAGTAAACACTGGAAATTGCTGCCTCACACAACCACTTCAAAAAAACAACTAAAAGACAAAACGGACATCATCCAGAACCACAGAAAGGCTGGTTGAATGGAAATCCCATAACTAGAATGAAAGAGAAAAGCACACTGAGACTCAGAGAAGGTGTGGTATAGTAAAGTGCAGAGGTACAGAGTGCAGAGGTATGAAGGCGCATGCCAAAAAGGGTTGGAAACTGAGGACGTGGCTGTCTTTTTCAATCCGGAGGGAGACACAAGCTCTCGACTGCTCTGAACTCCAGTTGCAGACGAGTCTCTGGGGACCCAGACTCATACGGGGAGAAAATGGAGTGTGACACAGGGCAGAACTCGAGGGCAGCTTTCTCTCAGAGGCACTTGCAGCAATTACCACAGACACTGAGACCCGGGGCCTTGTAGGGCAGGGCTGAGGATCAGCCATAGCTGTTTGCTCTGCCCTGTTGATTCCCTGAGACCCCGCCCCAACCAAGCTGTGTGCAGAGGCTTTTGCATATGAATGCCCTGGCCCTTTGCAATCTAAAATTACCTAACAAACTGCAGCTGTGTCAGAGAGACCCAGAACTTCCAAAAAGAAAGCCCAAGGCCCCACAGCAGCTTGCATTGCTTCACAGCTGGGCCTCATCAGGACACCTCCAAACTCCAAACAAAGGAATCTGTGGATCACTCCTTAGCTCCTGCTGGATAGCCTCAGGCAGAGGCTAAATTAGCACCTCCTTAGAGATCCAAGAGCCAGTGTACCCAGTGGTCAGAGTGGACCATCCAGATTACAACTTCTCAGATTCATAAGGGACACACTCAGGGGACAGACTCAGTGAGCACCAAAGCCCCACTGAAGCAAGTCTTGCCCCAGAAGGGTGTCGCCAGCACAGAAGTTCCCCCACTGCAGACACAGCTGATTCTCACAGCCAATTGGCCTGGAGGTCAATTTCTCCCAGTGATACCTACAACAATCAAGGCTTAACTACAACAAGACTGTGCACAAAGCCCACAAAGGGGTGCACCAAGTGTGTCCACCTCAGGTAATTGGGGAGGCTGAACCACAGGGCCCTATAGGACACCTAGCACAGAAAGCCACTCTATCAACACAGGGAAGCATAAAAAATGTGGAGACAAAGAAACAGATCACAAATGACAGAAATGGAGGAAAACAAACTACTGGATATAGAGTTCAAAACCACAGTTATAAGGTTTTTCAAGAATTTTTTAGAAACCGCCAGTAAATTTAGTGAGACCCTGGAGGACATGAAAAAGGAACAACTAGAAATTAAGCATACAGTGACTGAAATAAAATATATATATATATATATATATATTTTTTTAGATTTAAAAAATTTTTATTGAGATAAAATTTTCATGATAGACAATTCACCCATTATACAAGTGTACAAATCAATGGTTTTTAGTATATTCAAAGAGTTGTGCAAACCATCACTATGCTATCACTCGAATACAATTTTTTTTATTTTTTAATTTTATTTTATTGCTTACAGTCTTACAAAGGGTATTACATATGTGTCCCTTTTTTCCCCCTGCCCTTGACAATCCCCTGGCCTCCCCTACCCCCCAGTGTCTTATGTCCATTGGTTATGCTTATATGCATGCATACAAGTCCTTTGGTTGATCTCTTACAGTCCTCCATCCTGCCCCACACCCCTCCCAGGCCTTCCCGCTACAGTTTGACAATCTGTTTGAGGCTGCTCTGCCTCTGTATCTATTATTGTTCAAAAGTTTATAATGGTCTCTATTATCCATGAATGAGTGAGATCATGTGGTATTTTTCCTTCATTGACTGGCTTATTTCACTTAGCATAATGCTCTCCAGTTCCATCCATGCCGTTGCAAATGGTAAGAGTTCCTTCTTTTTTACAGCAGCATAGTATTCCATCGTGTAGATGTACCACATTTTTCTAATCCATTTATCTACTGACGGGCACTTAGGCTGTTTCCAGATTCTAGCTATGGTGAATTGTGCTGCTATGAACATGTGGGTGCATATATCCTTTCTGATTGTTGTTTCTGGTTTCTTGGGATATATTCCTAGAAGTGGGATCACAGGGTCAAATGGGAGTTCCATTTTTAGTTTTTTGAGGAAACTCCATACTGTCTTCCATAGTGGCTGCACCGGTCTGCATTCCCACCAGCAGTGCACGAGTGTTCCTTCTTCTCCACATCCTCTCCAACACTTGTCGTTTGTTGATTTGTTGATGATAGCCAATCTGACAGGTGTAAGATGGTACCTCATTGTTGTTTTGATTTGCATCTCTCAGATGATTAGTGACTTTGAGCATGTTTTCACATGTCTCTTGGCTTTCTGAATGTCCTCTTTTGAAAGGTGTCTATTTAGGTCCTTTGCCCATTTTTTGATTGGATTGTTTATCTTCCTTTTGTTAAGTTGTATGAGTTCCCTATAAATTTTGGAGATTAGGCCCTTATCAGATATGACATTGGCAAATATGTTTTCCCACACAGTGGGTTTTCTCGTTGTTTTGTTGATGGTTTCTTTTGCTGTGCAGAAGCTTTTTATTTTGATGTAGTCCCATTTGTTCATTTTCTCTTTAGTTTCAAGTGCCCTAGGAGCTGTATTAGTAAAGAAATTGCTTCGGCATATGTCTGAGATTTTGTTACCTTTGGATTCTTCTAGAATTTTTATGGTTTCCTGTCGTACATTTAAGTCCTTTATCCATTTTGAGTTTATTTTTGTGTATGGTGTAAGTTGGTGGTCTAGTTTCATTTTCTTGCATATATCTGTCCAATTTTCCCAACACCATTTATTGAAGAGACTATCTTGGCTCCATTGTATGTTCTTGCCTCCTTTGTCAAATATTAATTGAGCATATTGGTTCGGGCCGATTTCTGGGCTCTCTATTCTATTCCATTGATCTATATGCCTGTTCTTGTGCCAGTACCAGGCAGTTTTGAGAACAGTGGCTTTGTAGTACATCTTGATATCTGGTATTGAGATCCCACCTACTTTGTTCTTTTTCAGGATCGCTGCAGCTATTCGGGGTCTTTTTTTATTCCTGATGAATTTTTGGAGAGTTCGTTCTAGGTCTGTGAAGTATGCCGATGGTATTTTAATGGGAAGTGCATTGAATTTATAGATTGCTTTGGGTAGTACAGACATTTTAATGATGTTGATTCTACCAATCCATGAACATGGTATGTTCTTCCATCTGTTTATGTCTTCCTCTATCTCTTTTTTCAACGTCCTGTAGTTGAAATAAAAAATATTATACAGAGACCCAACAACAGACTGGAGGATCCCAAGAATCAAGTCAAAGATTTGAAATACGAAGAAGCAAAAAACGCCCAACTGGAAAAACAAAAAGAAAAAAGAATCCAAAAATATGAAGGTAGTGTAAGGAGCTTCTGGGACAATTTCAAGCATACCAACATCCGAATTATAGGGGTGCCAGAAGAAGAGAGAGAGCAAGATATTGAAAACCTATTGGAAGAAATAATGACAGAAAACCTCCCCTACCTGGTGAAAGAAATAGACTTACAAGTCCAGGAAGCGCAGAGAACCCCAAACAAAAGGAATCCAAAGAGGACCACACCAAGACACATCACAACTAAAATGCCAAGAGCAAAAGACAAAGAGAGAATCTTAAAAGCAGGAAGAGAAAGATAGTCAATTACCTATAAGGGAATACCCATACGACTGTCAGCTGATTTCTCAACAGAAACTATGCAGGCCAGAAGGAAGTGGCAAGAAATATTCAAAGTGATGAATACCAAGAACCTACAACCAAGATTACTTTATCCAGCAAAGCTATCTTTCCCAATAGAAGGTCAGATAAAGAGCTTCACAGATAAGAAAAAGCTAAATGAATTCATCACTACCAAACCAGTATTATATGAAATGCTGAAAGGTATCCTTTAAGAAGATAAATAATTTGATGAACAGAATAAACTTGTGAATATAATAGAATCAGGGACATAGAAAGGGAGTGGACTGACAATTCTCAGGGGGGAAGTGGTGTGGGGAGTGCGGGAAGAGACTGGACAAAAATCATACACCTATGGATGAGGACAGTGGCTTGGGTAAGGGCAGAAGGTGGGGTGGGAACTGGGTGGAGGGGAGCTATGGGGGGATAAAAGAGGAACAACTGTAATAATCTGAACAATAAGGGTTTATTTAAAAAAACAAACAAACAAGTGACATCTGATCCCCGGGTATGTAAGGACATATATAATTTAAAACTACCATCATGATTCAAATTTGTCCCACTTCTCTTCCATCTCTTCTGTTAGTTAATAGCTTCATCATAACATCAAACTAAAAACTTTAGACTTACATTTAATTATTTATTTCCATTTCACCCCCTCCAATCAATTAAGATTTATTTTACCTTAGCAGAGTTTCTTAAAATTGCCCTACCCCTGTGCAAACTCTCTGCAATTTATTTGCTTTAGACCTTTTACTATTTTTCTTCATCTATAGTGTTTACTTACTTTCACTTTGTTCCCCTACTCACAGGAAACCAATACTCCATCCACATTTTACTCTTATACCAGAGTTATTTTCCTAAAATATATATGTAAAATGATACATATGTAAATGATACATATGTAAATGATATATGTAAATGATACACATATATATGTAAAATGTATCTACTTTCTGCAAAAACATATATGTTGACTCTCACTTTGCTATGTTCAAAATATAATATACAATTTTACTTACCAGTCACCTTCATACACACTGTCAGTGTCACCTTCTTCCATGTCTATGCATTTCTCTGCTATCTTCTCTTTCCTCTTGCTGTTCCTCAGACATCTTCTAATGCCTCTGCACAGCTCCCTGGGAGTACCTTGCTCAGCCAGGCTAAGTCCTAGTCATCCTTAAAAGACCAGTTTAAACATTAACACCAAATCTATGCCTCCTCCTTTGTAACTCCACAGTGTTTTGTACTTATCCCATAATATTTTATACTTTGTTTTCATAACTGTTTCTTCTACTAGATCATGATCTCATCAAGAACAGAGACAATATCATGTTATTCCATATCATTGTCCATAATTAGAAATTGTAATAAAAAAAAGTTGTGTATTGTTGTTGACTTATGACCCAATTCATACAAAATGCTGAATATAAATATGCCCCACTCTTCCCTGATATTCATTTACCATAAATTCATATATTTTAGTTTTGAGTCAAAAAGTAGTAAAAATAATTTAATTACTTTAGAACTAATGTCTAAGTATTGAGATTTCTGATTCAGGAGGTAAGTGCATGCTCATGGAGTCTGAATGCCTATTCTCGCATGTTTTCCCATCACAACGAATTTTAAGGCAATAAAAATATCTGCTTGGTTGTTTACAAGCAACTGGGGGTTTGAATTCCTCCATCCAGAGCCACTAGAGACTCTAGATGAAGTAGCAGAGTAAACAATTTAATGAATAAATAATTAACACACAATTAAAAAGTTATTAAGGCAAACTGGCATTAGCTATCTGTATATTGAAGGTCTCATAGGTCTCCTGTATATTAGAATATAATGCTTTTATCTTTATTATTAATCTTGGTTAATGGCATTTTAGTCTTAACTAAGAGAATTATTATATAACTATATTCCCTAAGATCAAAAGGTATACAATGCCATACAAGCTAAATGGCCTAATTTTTGCTGAATTATGTCTGTTTTAATTTTAAACAATATTTTTAGATAAAATATTACTAATTATTATAAGTACAGTATTTTTCATAAAATATTAGAGTTGGCCCTTGGGCTGTATTAAGCTTACTGTCCCAGAAATTTTGGAATATAGTGAGCTAATTCAATGATTCCAAATGGTAACCACTTTAATTTCTTCAATAACTTCTTAACAACATATTTTATAAGGGCTTTTCTTATAACTGTGCTTTTTTCTAAGTTACCATAACAAATTCAAAGGTCTCCCAAGTATTTTTCCAGATTACAATGCCTGCTTTTCTTGTTTGTTTGTTTTTTAAATTATTATTATACTCTCCTTAAAATAAGTTTTAGATTTCTCAAATCCCCCCAAAAATTCTTTGGACACAACTGTCTGGATGTTACATATCTTCATTCACTTAAGAAGTTATCATAATTCAGGGAATAATTCTAAAATGCTCCATCTGTCACTTCATAACCCAAGGAAAATGTTATGTATATATTTTAAATAACTCAGTTTTCAAATTCTTGGGGTCAAATTGCTTGGGAAATTTGCTTTTATATTTTCTTAAAATCAAATTTATGTATTTTTAAAATAATAAAGGTATGCTCCCATAAGTCCATTTACACACATACACACACAAACACACACACACGCACACAGGCACATACACAGCTATGGAGAGCAATACTCTAGCATAATTGCAAAACACTTGCAATTGTGAAATACAATATCGCTCTACTTTCTCATTATCATCTATAATACTAAAAGTATAATATGCTAATTAGACCGGACAGCCAAAGGACCTTCCGGACGTCATTCTGGATGTCCTTCTGGACGAAGCCGCAGTAGCAGGGGCTGAGGCAGAGGCCATTAGGGGCAATCAGGCAGTTGAGCAGAGTGGTTAGGGGAGATTAGGCAGGCAGGCAAAGTGGTTAGGGGGGATCAGACAGGCAGGCAGAGGGGTTGGGGCAATCAGGCAGGCAGGCAGGCAAGCGGTAAGGAGCCAGCGGTCCCAGATTGTGAGAGGGATCCCAAGGGGTCCTTGTATGAGAGAGGGTGCAGGCCAGGCTGAGGGAACCCCCTCTCTGTGCACAAAATTTGTGCACAAGGTCTCTGGTCTATAATAATAAAAGCATAATATGCAAATCGACCGACTGGCCATCCTGATGTCCTTCCAGATGACCTTCTAGATGAAGCCAGGGCTGCAGCCACAGGATTGAGGCAGCCACCGTGGCTGCGAGGGAGGGATCGAGGCAGCCACTGTGGCTGCGAAGGCCTACTCTTGCATGAATTTTGTGCATTGGGCCTCTATGCACAAAATTAAGTTAAGTATAAAATAAAATACTGTGATGATTAGCAAAACTGCTACCTGGAACTTTGATATCTTTCCTTCAAATTTATCATTGTTATTTGTGTGAATGTAAAACAGTCAAGTGTTTTAAGAAAATCCTTTAAAAAATTGATCATTTATTTTTATCATTCTTTCATATTATCCTATATAATAAAAGCCTTATATATTAAGTATCTGGTCGTCCAGTCATCCATTCAACCAATCAAAGAGTAATATGCTAATAATATGCTAAGGCCACTCAACCATTCACTATGACGTGCACTGATCACCAGGGGGCGGATGCTCTGACTGGTAGGTTAGCTTACTGCTGGGGTTTGGCCAATCGAGACTGAGCAAGATGTGCCAGACATGCCCTGGAGCCCTCCCACGGTCCCTCCCTGGCTGGCCAACCTCCCATGTCCCTCCCTGGCCCCTATTGTGCACCCATGGGGTCCCTTGGCCTGGCCTGCCCTGTGCCTTCTCACAATCCAGGACCCCTTGGGGGATGTCAAAAAGCAGGTTTCAGCCCAATGGTGGAACGACCGGTCACTATGATGCTCACTGACCACTAGGGGGCAGACACTCAATGCAGAAGCTGCCCCCTGGTGGTCAGTGCACTCCCACAGGGGGAGTGCTACTCATCCAGAAGTCAGGCTTATGGCTGGAGAGCAGCAGCGGTGGTGGGAGCATCTCCTGCCTCCACGGCAGCACTAAGGATGCCAGACATCCCCCGAGGGCTCCCAGACTATGAGAGGGCGCAGGCTGGGATGAGGGACCACGCCCCTGAGTTCACAGATTTTGTGCACCAGGCCTCTAGTACACCTATCATTTTAAATTATCTCTATTTTACACTCAATTATATTATAGCAGGTGACTCAGTGTAAATATATTTATAAAAGTTATTAATGAATATAATTGATAATTTATGATATCATATAAATATTAAAAACTGGTTATTTAGAACTTATTTTCTCTAGTATAAACTTTTCATTGTTAACAACTACTTGTAATAGCACCTATGAAGTGCAAATTTTTAGGTATATTTTGAATATTTATTTGCAATAATGCCTTGAAAGCATTCTAGTTATATTTCTTTTTTCTTATTTATAATAATTTGCACTGACAGTGAAATTTGAAATTTTAATGAATATATATATATATGACTTCTATCATTTTCTACCAGTTTCTATCATTTTTACTTAAATTAATTGGGATATTACTTTTGATAAAGCTTTTAGGACATGTACTTATGTTAAATATAAATAAAGGTAGCTACTAAAGGGAAGGAAAAATGAGAAAACCCTTAGTAAACATTGAATGAAGAGAGGAACATAGTAGCAGGGATGGAGGTAACAGGATAGCAAGAAAGGAGGTAGGACTTTGAGAGGAGGAAATGGTGGAGTAAAAGTTAAAGACAAGGATGTTCTGAATAGACAGTGTGAAAAACAGGTAGATTAGAGAACAGAAATATAAAAATGTGTGGGTTTTTTTGTTTTTGGGGGGTGTGTTTTTGAGGTTTTTGTTTGTTTTTCTGTTATGTGTGGGATTTAAGGCCTTTCTTGTTGCCTTTATTTCACCTGTAGAAAATGTTATATTTCTCACTAGTACACAAGTGTGAGAAGGAACTTAGAGCAAAGGAGAAAAACAGCTAACATTTGCTGATACATATGATCCTCTGCCCTTGTACAAACAGTGGGTGTATAATTACAACATGTGGTGTAAAGTTAAAAAACAGAATTAGGTAAAAATAGAAAGAACATCATTTTCAGAGGAAAGAAAATAGGTGTTGTTTTAAATAATTAGGTTGAAATTCCAGAGCTGCCTCTAGTAGCTGTTAGATCTTGGCAAATCATTAATATCTACCTTAGTTTTACTCATGTGCGGAAAAAATGAATAATAAAATGTACCTCACAGGGTTGTTGTGAAGATTTAAATGAAGTATATAAAGTCACAGAACATTGCCTGGTATATTGTTTGTCATCAGTGAATACATATCCATTTCCTAATTCTAAAATTAAAAAAAAGAAGAAGAAAAGCAAGTAAATATTTGTTAATTTTTTAAAAGGTTTCCAGATAACTCTTTCATTAAATTCTATAAAAACTCATTTGGATTTTCAAACTGTGCCTGAGGGTGAATGCTTACAACTGTTAGGAACAAATATACTGTGATTTTTCTGTACATTTTTATTTATAAAATGAATATAATAACTGTATCATTTCTTTCATAAAAGTTCATTTTGGGAACTTTTATTTACAAATTTTCATTTTGGAAAAGGTTCTCTGTTGCCATTATGCAGTTACATATGCTAATTCGGAGTGATCTGGAAAGAGCCATATGGAAAGAGCAGATGTGCCTACTTATATGCTACTAAGTTAGGTCTGTAGATAGCAAGGTGTAAAAGCTGATGTGAACAGGTATGCAATTTTACTCACTCACAAAGTTACCTAAGCAGAGACAGTGAAAACATGAGCCTATCTTTATTATTATTATTATTATTACTGCTACTTTTCCTTTTATTGGGAATATTATTGGTATTATTTTAATTACATTGGGGAAACTAATCATGTGAGCCCTTTGCTCACAGCAGCTTTCTGTCCTGAGACATTTATCAGAAATTGAAATAAAGAGAAGTGACTTTGCTGAGTTTGGAAGACAGGGATCAAAATTCAGTATGAGGCAGCTGGAATTTGTCATTACAGAATATCATAGTAGGAAGCTATACAGAGAAAGAGATCTAAAAATCCATTTATGTGTAACATTGATTTGGTCTTAATAATAAGGTGTCTGTCACATGGTAAAGCTCAACTAAGATTTTTAAAAAAGAGTAAATACCGAAGAGCTATAAGCTGAAAAGCTCCTGGAACTTGTGGAAGTTGGGAAATGGTCAAGTTTGAAAGAATCCTACATAATAAAAGCCTAATATGCAAATAGACCAAACAGTGGAACAACCTGGTGGTGGGGGGCAGGGCCGGCAAGTGGGCAGTGCCAGGCCAGCCAAGGTGGGGGCCAGCAGGCAGAGGGAGGGGACAGTGATCTAGGGGCGGTGACTGGCAGTGGTAGAGGGGCGATGGAGGGGTGGGGCCAGCCACTTGCCAGTCTGCGCCATCTCCTGATTGACTTGCAACCGGAGGCCATCGGCAGTGGCAGTGGGGTGATGACATCCCCTGATCAGCCCACTTCTCGCCTCCTGCAGAAGGAGGCCATGGGCAGCAGACCTAAGCTGTCAGTTGGACATCCCCTGAGGGCTCCCTGTCTGCGAGAGGGGGCAGGCCAGGATGAGGGACCCACCCCCCCAAGTGCATGAATTTTCGTGTACCAGGCCTCTAGTCAGAAATAATAGGCCACGCCTTGGTGTGATATGCCTCAGTTGGTTGGACACTGTAGATGCACCAAGAGGTCACTGTTTCAATTCCAGGTGAGGGCACATGCCTGAGTTGTGGGCTGGAGCCCCAGAGGGGGTATGCAGGAGGCAGCACATTGATGTTTCTCTCTCGTGGATGTTTCACTCCCTCTCTCTAGAAAAAAAAATCTTAAGAAAAAAAAGAAAAAATACTAGACCACATCAAGCCTCAGCTTTCAGTGGAGATCCATGTCGTGATGTTTCAGGTGTATAATTAAACTGGCCCTGAAATATAGTCTAGATTTACACTACTAAAATTTATAAATAATATTTGAAAAAAATCAAGCTGAGCCACATTTACTGCTGACTAGAACAAAACTAAACACTCTTAAAGGAAAACAACAAGATTCAAATATTCAATCATAAAATTTGCATTGCCCAGCATTTAAGAAAATGTTATGAGGTAGGGGAAGATTATCTATGCTCACACACAAAAGTCAGCAAATAGGAGAGAACAGAAATGATGAACACAATGTAATTACTAAATATGGTCTTAAAAGCAGCTATGAGTCAGGAATTGTGGATGAAGACCAAGTATACACGGGAAATATATTTTGGTCATTTGAACAACCATATATATGCTTCTTATAAGTCACAATATCACAGTCCATTTCCTGGTCTTCAAACGAAGACACATTCTAGAAAAAACAAAATTCATAAAAGCCAAAAGGCATTGTCTCATTCACTAGAATACCATTTGGTGATCATCCAGTCCATCATCGTAGCATAGGAAAAGTTCTCATAGGGAGAGGTGCAGGCTTCCATTGGAGCTTGTCAGGGCCCAGAGGCAGGAGTGGCCTCAGTAATACAAGGCTTCCCCCTTTCAAGACAGCTGGTAGAATCATGCTGAGACAATATCATCTTTTGCTCTGAGCCTCTTTCAAGATGTTATTGGAATGTCAGAATTTTCTCATTAAATAACCCATTTATTCATTCCTTTAACCATATTACTACTTTTGCTTTATACCCCCCCTCGCCTTTTTTTTCTCTCTTTTTGGAAGAACATTAGGTTTTAGCACTCTGCTGATCTAGATTATTGGCAACAATACTAGTTCAACAAGGGCCCCCCCACCCCCCATCACCACCACCAGTTCATTCCCATTCACACAGGAACAACATTGGGGTGTTATCCTTACCGCTAAGAATACATCAGCCTTCACTCTTAGCCCCAATTTATCCGGATGAGATGAATGTACCTCTGGGCCCATGAGGTCCTTAGGACTTCTGATAAAAATGGTTAAAAACATAGTTATGGTTTCTTGCTTAGGAATCATCCGTTTGCAGCCCCTGCAGTTGCAGCCCTGGTACTGTGACAAATGCATCAAGTAGGGGGGAATTGAGGTGAAGTGGGAAAGAAAAAACACCAACATGCTTCCCCATCCCTCTTCACCAGATCTACCAGAAAAAACAACTGAGAATTCTATCCTGTGGGGAGACTCCTCCCGCTTCGTATTCATGCTGAGTTTGAGCACCCAGTCATGAAGTCATATAAGCCAGCCCTTCATGCCTTTATTTCCCCCCATTTTTTATAGTAACTGTTTCAATTGCCCATTTTAGTTCTCCCTTAAAATGATTATTTTGAGGAGGATAACTCTCTCCCCATTTTTGGACATTTTGGGCTGTATGTGGGTTGCTTGATCTGAAAAAAATTATACTCAGTCATCCAACTGATGCAATTATCTTCTGTTAAGGTCTGTTCCTAATATTCTGATATTTGTATCTACATCAGGAAAGTAAAGCCCAGCCCAGAGTCAGTGTCTGTTTTTGTCAAGACCATGTCTAGTCCCCCAGAGCTACCGGCATCAAGTCTGGCTTGCCCGCTATGCTCAGGGCCTTCACGCCAGGGAATCTGCCATGTAGCCATCTGCAGTCTCCATCTCTTTGGCTGTCAGATAGAACACTTTTTATTGGCATTTTTGCTTCAGAGGGTGCAAGAGGAATATATCTAGATTTTAGATCATCTTTACATTTCTGCAGACCCCCATGTCCATTCATCTCATGGACTGAGGTGGCCATCTCAAGGGAGTATATGGGAATATCTGCTTGCCTATTCCAATCACCTTGCAAAAACCTGGAATGAAGTCCTTCTGATGGGCATCAATGTGTCCCATTTTAATGCATTCCTCAATTTTTAATAGGGTCATGCCCCATATGCATTATCTCTTTAGCAGGCCAGGTTTCTATTGAACTCCCATGACACTCCACAGCCAGGCCATTGGCCACTGCCCATGAGTCAGTAAAAACACAAACTGCTAGGAAAAGTGCATGCAATTCAGTCTAAAAGGGCTGATCTGTTTTTACTTTCTTTATTCAATCTTTCCATCTACCTTGGATCTGACATCCATAAACCAAAGAGCTCTTTGACAATTGGTTGGGAGTTGTTTACAGGACATTGTCCAAGAGACAGTAGAATCCAGAATCTCCTCATGCAGTTTCAGAGTCAGTCCTAGGGAAGAAGTTCCCTATCTCCTATTATTTCTTCCTTACAGCGTGACCCTATACAACCCATTTTCATTTTATTACAGAACTCTTCTGTGTACTGCCATTCCCATAGAGCATTCTTCTGACAACACCCAAGACATGGGTAGTTGAGGTTTCAAGATCATGTTATGTCCTTCAGTCATAGGAATAGCTTTAATTAATGATGTCAGATAGCAGGGTACTAAATGCTCCTCAAATGGAAATTCTCTAGTCCAAAGTCCCAGTAGTCGTTGTTATATGGTTTACACAGGCTCTTGTCATAAACACAGTCTAGGCTCCACATAGGCCAATGCAGACAGGACTGGTCTCTATCAGCACTCCAGTTTTTATCTATATTGTGTGGCTCTGGCAATCTCACTGGTTCCCATTTAGCATTTCCAATGAATACTGTTTAAAGGGCAGATTTGCCTTTTATGTTTTCTTCTTGTCTGGTCCCTGTGGCTGGGACTTCCAGTACTATCAATCTATCTATATAAAAGCCTAAGTGATCATCGCAACTGAATGGACGACCAAACAGGCTGCGTGGGATGACCAGGCCAGAGGGGGTTAGTGAGGGACAACCAAACGATCGAACAGCAGGCTGCATGGAGCGACCAGGCCAGTGGGGAGGGGGAAGTAAGGGGCGACCAGGCTGGTGGAGGGGGGCAGTTGGGGGGAACTAGGCTGGCAGAGGAGGCAGTTAGTGTGACCAGCAGGGGAGGGGTAGTTAGGGGTGATCAGGCAGACAGGCAGGTGAGCAGTTAGGAGCCAGTGATCCCAGGTTGTGAGAGTGATGTCTGACTGCTGGTTTAGGCCCGACCCAGGATCAGGCCTAAACTGGCAGTCGACATCCCCCTGGGGGGTCCTGGATTGGAGAGAGTGCAGGCTGGACTGAGGGGACCCCCCATTCATGAATTTCGTGCACCGGGCCTCTAGTCTATATCTATAAAAACCTAAGAGACCATTACGACTGGTTGACTGGTTGACTGGTCAGTATGATGAGCACTGACCACCAGGGGGAAGATGCTCAACCCAGGATCTGCCCCTGGTGGTCAGTGCACCCAGAGCTGGAGCGCAGTTCAGCCAGAAGCTGAGCAGCAGCGGTGGCAGGCGCAGCGGGGCTGGGATGAGCAGCACGGCACCTGGCCCTGGCTTGGGCTTCTCCCCGGCCACCTGTTGCTTCGCACACTATTACATCCTTCAGGGCCTGCAGGGATCAGGCTGAAACCAGCAGTCCAACATCCCTTGAGGGGTCCCAGATTGAGAGAGGATGCAGGCCAGGCTTAGGGACCCCACCAGGTGCATGAATCTGTGCATCAGGCCTCTCGTGTTGAATAAGAGTGATGGAAGGGGACAATCCTGTCTTGTTCCTGTTCTTAGGGGAAATGGTCTTAGTTTTTACCCATTAAGTATGATGTTGGCTGTAAGTTTAGAAACCCCCTCTATGACCTCTTTTATTATGAGATGGTTTAATTTCCCATTCTAATTTCAATGAGAACACAGCTCAGTGAGCCAAAAAATATGATATGCTCATGTGATGCTATATTTTCTTGTATGTTAGTAGCAGTTAAAGGTTTTTATTGAACAAAAGAAACATCTTACCAATCAGAAACAATGTATGCACCCCTATGTTCATAGCAGTGTTATTTACAATAGCTAAGATCTGGAAATAGCCCAAGTGCCCATCAGTAGATGAGTGGATAAAAAAGCTGTGGTACATTTACACCATGGAATACAATGCAGCTATAAAAAAGAAGGATCTCTTACCATTTGCAACAGCATGAATGAACCTGGAGTGTATTACTCTAAGTGATATAAGCCAGTCAGAGATAGATAAGCATCACATGATCTCACTCATATGTGGGATCTAATGAACAAAATAAACCAATGAACAAAATAGATCTAGAGACATAGAAGCATGGAATAGACTGAAAAATCTCAGAGGGAAGGCAGGGGAGAGTGGGTGGGGGGAAGAGATCAACCAAGTAACTTGTATGCATATATGCATAACCCATGGACACAGACAATAGGGTGGCGAAAGCCTGGGGTGGGTAGTGGTGGCAGACTAGAAGAGGTCAATAGGAGGAAAAATGAGACATATGTAATACTTTCAACATTAAAATTTTTAAAAATCAAACTTAAAAATAATAAAAATAAATATTTTTCAAAAAAGGTGAATCAAATTTATGTTAACCAATTATCATATATCACCTATAATGTTAGAGAAGTACAAAATATAAAGTTCCTTGGTTGTAACCCTTATTTAATGCCAGTTTGTAATAGGCTTCTTCTATGAAGCTATTCTGCTATGGAGACATTTAGTATGTAAAGTCCTTATCTTTGGGTTAAATGAGTCCCAGTTTTAAATCTTGCCTTGTTTCTGACTGAACAAACAAACTAAAATGGCAGGAGTCTTAGTTTTTCAAGTATGGAATTTGAATAATACAGCTCACCCTGCACGGTTGTTTTGAGTATGAAGGTTATCTCTTACTCTTATCTGTTCACTGCAGATTTCTGAGATTGGCAAGTCCTGGACTTTATCAGTTCACATTGCAGGAAATCAAGTCCACAAATCAGGACCCATCAGAACAAAACTCTACCCTTTCTCTTCCAATGACCTGAACTCGTGAAAAATGTCTACCTTTAAAATTCAATATTATTATTATTAATCCACACTTGAGGATATTATTTTCCATTGATTTTTGGAGAGAGATGAAAGAAGAGAGGAAGGGGGAGAGAGAGACATCGATGGTGAGAGAGACACCTCTATTGTTGCCTCCTGCACGCACCCCAACCAGCCTGGAATCGAAAGTTAAACTCAGGTCCATGCCATTGACAGGGAATCAAACCATTGACTCTTCCATGTGTAGGCTGACTCTGCCATTGAGCACACTGGCCAGCGCTCACTTATTTTTTTGAGATAGAATATAGATTAAATGATTATACAGGATTGGGCAAAAGTAGGTTTACAGTTGTGAGTACGTAAAATAGAGTTTATCTTTGTGGTATTATTTATTAATTATTGTATTAGTTTCCATATAAACAACTGTGTATGTAGGAAACATAAGTCAAGTCTCCTTCATTTGTGACTTAGAAAAAAAGAGAAGAGTCATGCTCAAAGTCCTCTTATATATTTGTTTCTGCAAAATTAAAAAAAAAAGAAAGAAAATAAAAACAAAAGACTTAAGTAATGTGCTAAATTGCTTGAGAGGTACCTTCCGTTTTGAAAGAATAGTGGGGTAAGACCCAGGAAAAGGGGCATTAATTTGAACTGGCCTGTTAGACTTTCAGGAAGATGAGTTAAAAATAAAATAAAGTACAGTTTCTTTGCTCTGCAGAATAAGAAAGCAAATACAGACTGTGGGGAAAAGACTAGCCAGGAATCAGGGATCAAGATTGCACAGTTCACTGGAAGGTCTCATCAGGAAACTGAATACATTGGTAGAGAGATGTAAAGAGTCATTAAAGCAGAAAGGAAATTGAATAAGAAGTAGCACCGTGCCTAATTAGCTGTGCAATAAATATGACTAACTTCCCTCCCTGACCTACTCATCTTCATCATCACTCTGCAACTCCCAAGAACCTCAATCAGAGGGAGAACCCATTGGGACAGGAGGCAGCTACATTATTGCTTCTCATGTGTGAGGGAGGAAGCACCTGACATCAGATGCTGGGTAATCGCATTTGGGCTGCTCATTTGGGCTCCGGGGCAGGGCTGTCAAACCAGGAACTTGGAAGCTGAAGTCCATGGTTTGTAAACATGGGAAAAATAAAAACATTTCACTATATTAAAATTTAAGTAGCAGCGCTCATAAAGGAAGCCTTTCTTTTATGAATGATTCCCAAAGGTTATCAGTTATTAATAAATCACTAACCAAGCTCAGGAAGCCTTGCTCAATTTCCAACCCCACCAATACTCCAGTGCAATTCGGTTTGGGGTAAAAATGATTTTGAGTTCACACCGGTCTTTAAAATGTTTCAAAACATGTTGATCAAATAACCTGCACTTTGAAGCCTAGTTGAGGGTTTTCTTATGCTCTTCCTTCTTCATTATGTTTACCTGCTACTAAAATGTAAAATAATAATGATAATTATTATGAAAATAAAATTTAAAACATGCCAAGTGCATTTTTTCCTTTTTTATAAAGAAATTAGATATTTTTATTATCAAAAAAGTAGGAAGAGATCTGCATTTGTGTTGCTAAATAAATAACCTTTGGAAAGATGTGGAGTCACCTTCAAAGCCACAGTGCAACATAAATAAGATCCCGCTGTCCTCACCTCATTTGTGTAATGCAGCTTTCCAAGGCATTAACAAATAACGCAGCAGTTCCATAAATATGTTGACATCGCCTAAAGTGCACAGCTGTTCTGTTCAAAGGAAAAAATATTCACCCATTATTCAAAGCTTTATTGAAAACTAATTGCACAAGGGCTTTGTGAGAAATTGTTTTGCTTTTGACATTTTATAATTAAGTATAGGTAACAAAGATTTGACTTAACCAACAATCTTCATTTAAATTAATTTCTAAATACTATACATATATTAAGATCTTATCCCAAGAAAGCAATTACATTATTTTACCTTTGCAAATGTTTGCCCTGTGCTTTCTGATGGTGTTATACTTTATTAACAACACGTCATTACAGAGGCAATTAGTGAAAATGGCATAAAAGAGTTGTTATGAATATAAGTAATGGTGATATAATAAATTTTATTATTTTCAAACTCATTATATTTTATCTAATTATTCATTTAATAGTATATGAATTTTCCTGGAATGTAAGTCCATTTAAATGTAAGCAACTTTGTAATAATAAATACTTGATGTTTTTCTTATGGCTATACATGAATTGGTTTGTTATTTTGATTGATTTTTTTTGGAAATATTCATTAAAAAATAAAGTATCTCAGGGTGTCTTGAGGAATAGAGCACACATGATATATGAAAGGAAATATTAAATATTCTAGATGAGTTGAGAATTTTATTGTTTACATTTAATTGTCATATTTATAATATCCTTATCTATTGTAGTATCTATATGAATAAAAAGAGTCATCTAATTTTTTATCAGTGCATTTATTTTTTTAAGATTCTGCCTTACTGAGAAAATGAAAAAGAAACTTGTACATAATTTTTGTTATGGGAGGGTCATCTATCTTAAGAGCAAAATTAGGTCCACAGTTGTATTGAAGTGCAAACCTCAGAGCCATTTGCAAAATCTGCATACCTGCAGCCAGTTCTAATGGTATGAATCCTATATAATAAAGAGGCAATATGCAAATTAACCCTCATGCCCTCACAATATGGCTGCCTATGACTAGGTTGGCTGGGGGTTAGTGAGGAATGAACAAACGACTGAACAGCAGGCTGCATGGGGCGACCAGGCCGGTAGGGGGAGCCATGAGGGATGACCGGGTTGGCAGGGGGGACATTTGGGGATGACCAGGCCAGCAGGGGGGCCAGTTGGGGATGATCAAGCTGGAGGTGTGGGGTGCAGTTGGGGGCAACCAGGCTGGCAGGGAGGGCAGTTGGGGGTGATCAGGCCAGCAGGGTGGGGCAGTTAAGGGCAACCAGGCAGGCAGGCAGGTAAGTGATTAGGAGCCAGCAGTCCAGGATTATGAGAGGGATGTTCGACTTCCAGTTACATCCCCCGAGGAGTCCCAAATTGGAGAGGGTGCAGGCTGGGCTGAGGGGACTCTCCCCATCCATGCACAGATTTTGTGCACTGGCCCTCTAGTTTCAAATAAGATCGATAATATTACAAGAGGATCAAAAAGTATATTCACTCCCTGACCGGTTTGGCTCAGTGGATAGAGCATCAGCCTGTGGACTGAAAGGTCCCAGGTTCGATTCCAGTCAAGGGCATGTACCTTAGTTGTGGGCACATACCCAGTGGGGAGTGTGCAGGAGGCAGCTGAACGATGTTTCTCTCTCATCGATGTTTCTAACTCTGTCCCTCTCCTTTCCTCTCTGTAAAAAATCAATAAAATATATTAAAAAAATAAAAAAGTATATTCACAATATATCACTGCTTAGGAAAGGAATGTAGGCATATAGTGATGTGCAGAACTAAACCTTGGGAAAAAAAGTTGGTATTATGTCTATAGTTTAGACTGACTCCTGTTGCTGTTTTCTTCTGTGCCTGACAGAGTAAAGGTTCAGTTCTCAATAAGTAAAACCAGGGTAAGACCAATTCAGCAGGTATTTAGTTCTCTGTGGTTACAGCTGAGGACAGCTTGGAAGGTAAAATAAACAAGATGCAGGGGAATACGTGGTGTAAGACTCCTCCTCCTAAAGGGGGAGAGAGCACGGGAGAATCCAGTTGTAAGAAGTGTTGGGCTGGAGCTAGAGAGATCACTTCTTGTACATTTGTTCAGTAAAGTTTAGTTAATGGTCAAACGTTAGCAAATGATTATGTTTTGTTGGCATCCTTATTAGTGTAGTCACTTTTTCTTTTCTCTTTTTAAATTTACCTAGAACATAAACAAAACTATTAGAAATTCCATTCAAAATTCAGTTATTTATTTATGTTAAGTTTAAGTTTGGACTTTGAGATTCAGAACTCTGCCTGAGCAATGTCATTTATATGCAAACTAAGATTTTTTTTTTTCTGAAATTCCTACCTGTTACCTGCATCTGCTATGAACTCTGAAGTAGAATCAGGACATCAGTGTAGAGGTTTGAGTAGCCCTTTGAGATCTACACTTTATAGAGTCTAATTTGAAATTTAACTTGAATGTCTATTTAGAATTAGAATGTAATAGGACTCACTGCTTCTGCAAACAAGGGTTAGAATAAATTTGCTCTGTATGGTTATTATGGGATATATACCTTAATTAAATAATGTGTACTTTGCTAAAAGTCTTGCAGTAGTGCATATTTAAGGGTTAACAAAAGACATAAGTTAAATTTATTGTTCTAGAGAACAGAACAATACATTCAAGACTGGAAAAATAGAGTTAATAAATTTCCACTCAACATAAGGAAGTCTTAGCAATGAAAGGTACCCAAGCATAGCAAAGGCTGCATCTCAAGTAGTCAGTTCTCTGTCATTGGAATTATTCGAGCAGAAGGCAGATATATGACTATCATTTAGGAATGGTGTGTATGTGTTAAGAAGTGAGATTATGTGACCTTAAGGTCGCTTCAAACCATGTTATAAGTAAGTAAGATGTCTGATAGAAAATAATTTAGCATACACATGGTGATACTAAAATGTCAACATGGTCAAATTCAGCCAGAGAAAGAATAAATTGAAGATATCATTGTGTTTGGGAAAAACAAGTATATTTTCTAAAATCTAGTAGTTGTAAGGTAAGACACTGTAATGAATCAGTGCTTGGCATGAAGGAGACACAATGATTTAGAGCTTCAGGCCCAGTTCAAATGGAGTTACTTATCAAATGGCAGCAAATTTCTGCGAAGCATGCTGGAATGAATCTACTGCCCGCTCCACAAACGCCCTGGAATGTCACTGTCAAGTGCAGTGTGCTTGCTTCTCCAAGCAACAGAAAACCAGTGACACTGTGATTCTCTACCTGCTATCACCATTTTGATTGTTGGGTCCAGATAAACTCTGCTTTAAGTTGGAAAATAAAAAGAGAGCTTGACATTAGCACGGAATCACATTAAAAATCAAAGTTTAAATAGTATTATTCTCGTCTTTTTTTTAAAAAAATATATTTTATTGATTTTTTACAGAGAGGAAGGGAGAGAGATAGAGAGTTAGAAACATCGATGAGAGAGAAACATCGATCAGCTGCCTCCTGCACATCTCCTACTGGGGATATGCCAGCAACCCAGGTACATGCCCTTGACCGGAATCGAACCTGGGACCCTTCAGTCCGCAGGCCGACGCCCCATCCTCTGAGCCAAACCGGTTTCGGCTTATTCTCGTCTTTTAACAGACAGTGTAAACGATGATCTGGGCTGGGTATACATAAAGCTGAGATGGACTTTCAAATCCACTACATCCTGTCTTCCCGGATCTATGCTCTGAGAGGCTTATCTGCAGCGACATATATAAATAAGCTTTCTTACTTCTGGCTTCTGGTTGGGGGAGGGACAATGGGAAGACTTGGCAGGAATGTGAAAGGAGGAAATAGAGAGTAAGCAGGTTAATCACCACCTTAGCTTTCTCCCTGCAAGGTTGGCTACACTTGATTGAATGCATGACCTAGCATCCCAGCTTCGATAAGGTGGCCCTCTTCCCTGAGCCTCTGTGCCTGGTTCTGGGTAACTCCCTCCTCTCCCTCTCTGGGCCTAGGGAGGGAGGAGAACCTCGCCATTACTGTTACTGCTCTGGGGCACTGCACTGTACCTTCCCAGTGCCCTCTGCCTGTGTATATCTTTGTAAGTAATTCCTTTCTAAAGCTCTCTGCAGTTGACTCACTTGTAGCTTCCTTTCTGTTTCCCCGCAGATGTGAGACTGACGCTCTTGGTGGCTAGTGCTCTGTAGTACAAGCCCTATGTGGCCACTTAGGCTTTGACACATATTTTAGGTAAATCTTGCCTCCCATATAAGTTAGAATAAACTGAAGAATTTCAAGCAAGTGTGCCATATTATATTATTTCAACCAATATATTTTAGCTACATGTTTTACCTTTTAACATTCTTTCAAAATTATAAATATTAGCACAACTCATTTAAAAAAAAGATACAGTTTGGGGGAGCTATCCCAACCCCCAAAGACTTAAGTTGGTTGATCACTCTGTATCGATGGTTCAGTTAGACAAGTGGGTATGTGCATATTCTTTTCAGTTATGGCCAATAAGGATCAATTTTGTTAGTTTTCTTTAGACTAAAAATATAATTTTCTCCAAAAGCATTTGATAAACTGTCTAAACACTTTGAGCCTGGCATAAAAAATACAAAATATATGTAAAAATTACTTATTTAGTATTCTATATTGAGTTGCATAGTATCTGTTCCCTCTCCCCCCATACCCCCCTCCCCACCACCACCACCAAAGGAAATCAAGTCTTTACTGTAACCTCAGAATGTGATCTTATTTGAAAATAGCATTTTTGTAGATGTATTTAGTTAGGTTAAGGTAAATTCATACTGGAGTAGGTTGGGCCCTAAATCCAGTGTGACTGGTGTCTCTATAATAAGAGAAGAGACACAGAGATAGACAGTAGAAAAAAGCAATGTGAAGACAGAGGCAGAAATTGGTATCATACATCTGCTAGGTAGTGAATGGCCAGCAACCCCCAGAAGCTAGAAATAGTCTTCGGCCCTAGAGCCTTCAGGGAGGGGTTGGCCCTGCCGATAACTTGACTATGAATTTCTATTCTTCAAAACTATAAAAGAATACATTTCTGGTGCTTAAGTTACTCAGTTTGTTGTACTTGTTATGGCAGCCTAGTAAATGAATATGCCTATTTAATATAAATTGTTGCCACACCTGCTTCTTTAAAAAAGCTCATTTAAAAGAATCTAAGTTTGAACTTCAGGTTAAATATTAGTTTAAGCATAATGTATCCAATATACAGTGTTTGGTCAGTATGCAAGGGAAAAATACAGTTTCTAATATATAATAGTCACAATTTCATTCTGATAAAATACCTCATATTTATATGTGTTCAAATCATCTCACATTTAGGAATATAGAAAATTAAAATCCAAATCGCATTTCCTATTTACACACACAAAAAAGCCTAACTATAGCTGAAGTTATTAGGAAGAATAGTGTTTTATAAGATTTATACATATAAAATATGTAATTGATCTATTTAATAATTAAGGGCAATACTTAAATAAAATTTAAATCATTGAGTGAAAATAAATTTCACATTTTTTAAAATTTAGTCAAGTTTAACTTACTTTGACATTTTAAATGTATTCCATCATTTCAATGAGCAACAACAGAATATTTAAAAATCCATCAATTAGAAAAATTCTTTAAAACAATGAAGGTGTTTTTTTGTTGTTGCTTCAAATATTAATTCCTATGAAAGCAATGCATTTGGCATTAATGTTATGATAATAGTGTTATATTGTGGTTAATATTTCTGCCACACACATAACATAGAAATAAATTACGCCAACAAAAGACAGGTTTCATTATTTGACCTGACATAGCAGAGAGTAACCATAGCCTCTTAAATAAACCTGTATGAGGGATCAACATGTGGTCATACTAACATACACTTACGGGTTATCCTATCTAATAAAGGGGGAATATGCTAATTGACTCTCACACTGTCGCAAAGATGGCAGCGCCCACAGCCAATAGGAGAGAATATGCTAATTCACTGCTCCACTCTCAAAGATAGCGACACCCACAATCAATAAGGAGGGAATATGCTAATTGAATACCCCACACTCAAAGATGGCGGCTCCCTCAGCCATGCTGGGGCGGCAGGCGTGCAGCAAGGCTTTGTCGTAAGCCTGCCTCCAGAGTCCCCCAGTACCCTCAGTCCCCCAGCTGCCAAGGGCCACCCCGTGGCACAGGCAAACCTCAGATGGTGGTTGCTCAGCTGCCCAGGGCCACCTGAGGTTCAGGTAACCAGGGCTGGCCGAGACTTACGCTGCTGGCAGTGGCAGCAACAGAGGTGTGATGGGGGCGTCGCCTTTCCCTGATCACTGGGTCACCTTCAGCCCCTGAGGGCTCCTGGACTGTGAGAGGGGACAGGCCAAGCTGAGGGAACCCCCCTCCAGTGCATGAATTTTCATGCACTGGGCCTCTAGTTGGGATATAAATTCCAATTATATAATTAATCTGACAAGTAACCTCAATTAGTGAGTATGTAATGCTAGTAAAACCAAGGTCCTTCTAAAATAAACAGTTACCTCTCCATCATTATTCATCTTTCAATATATGCATTTGTTTTAAAAAGGACAAGCAAAGAACATCATGCCACCTCCGTTTCTCCTACTTTCCTATTCCTTTGCCTAACTTACCTCCCAGGTTCAATTGGTGAAAGTGGGTGGGGATTATGTCAGAGAGAGAGAGAAAGAACAGAGTCCCAGGTATGAGGAATAGCATCCTCAAAAGCGAGGAGGCATGAAAGAGTGAAAGCGTTAAAAGAGCAGTGAAGTCCAGAGTGCCCAGAGTGCGGGATTTACTCTGGTGTGTTTTTTACCTACTTGGTTGGTCATTTACAACTCCGAGACTTTTCTTTATGATCAGCCTGGCACCTGTGACTTCACTGACTAAAACAGTGATGATTTACAAGTGTACACTGTCCGTCCAGCTCTCCCCAGGAGCTCCAGCTGTCTCTGACCTCTGCACCTGAGTCTCTCATAAGCACACTAAATTCTTCATCCCCCAAACAATGCTCTACCCCAGTCTCTGGCTCCTTTATCTTACCCATGCAGTTAAACACTTGTCTTCATCAATCCCTAAGAACAGGCCAGATGCTGAAGAATCATCCCAGACTCTTTCCCCAGCCCAATTCAGTAATTTACCAAATAGTATTAATTCTCTCTAAATCCTTTCAAATCCATCCCTTCTCCGTACCCTCACAGTTACCACCTCAATACAGAATTCAGTTATCTTCCATCTCAATTGTTATAAAAATAGCATAATTGGTCCTTCTGCCTCTGTTCTTTCCTGCTTTGATACTTTCTATACACAGCTACAAAGTTTAAAATACATGTCTGATTCATTCAATGTCCCATTTAAAATTCTTTAGTAGATTTGGTATAAAATATAAACTCCACTTTCCTAATTTTTTACATCTTTGTTAATTTAATCTTCTTGTCTTTTTTTTTCACATTTCTCAACATCATTCCCAAAATACAAATGTGAACACAGATATAGACACACACATACACACGTGCGTATGACCCACATACACAAGCATACACCATATGCATACATGCAACACCTAATCAAATTCCAGGTCATATTTTTCTTTGTTTTCTCTCTGTAATTTAAATTGTAGTTATCACTGTCTAAAATGTGCTATACACCCTCTTTCCAGGTAAATGCCTTAATCCTTGAGAGACCGTGTTTTTCTTACTGGAAACTGTTTTTCTTACAAAAACAGTCCTCAGAAATTACCTATGGAAACTGGTCAGTCATCATAAAATGTAGTCAAGTTAAGCTGAGTGGTAACTGGTATAAAGAAGAAAGAAGTAAATGGAAGAAAAACAGAATGTTACATCCATAATTCCACCCTGACTTCTAAAATAATTCCCAGCCACAGTGAGACTCCTATGTATATAGACAGCTGTTTTTAAATGTGTGTTACGATAAAAAAAATCTAGACATTTTTTTACTCAAACTTAGGCTATAAAACCAAAGCCTTTAGATATCAATGAGCAGTTAAATGGGTGGTCAAAAATATACTGGGATAGTTTGTTGTAGGACACCATCAATAAAAAATAAAATAAAAAATTGAGTCACTGTTGAGGTAACAAATATAATGTAACAGCAGAGACAAGATGACAGTTTGATATGAAAAAATCCATCAACGAACATGGTTTGTGTGACATTGATTCTATGGAGTGGCTCTAACCTATCCATCCATCTAGTGGAAATTTTATGAACTCAGACAACCAATGTTTTGAGCTTTATGGAGAGAATGGCAGAAAAGAAAATAATAATATTTTGGATTCATCCAGTGATATATCAATTTTGGTTTCCATGATTTATTAACATAACAATCATGGTCAATCAAAACCAAATACTATTGATAGCATTCTGAGGTGAAAAAAATTAGCTCTGGCCCTGACCAGTGTGGCTCAGTTGGTTGAATGTTGTCCCATGCACTGAAAGGTCACAGGTTCAATTCCTAATCAGAGCTCATGCCCAGGTTGCAGGCTCACTTCCTGCTCAGGGAGCATGCGGAAGGTAGCCCCTCAATGTTCCTCTCTCAGATGCTGTTTCTCTCTCACACATTTTATCTCTCTCCTTCCTCTCTCTCTAAAATCAATAAAAACATATTTTAAAAACTGAGCTCTGTGGAACTTCAAAGCAGCAGATGACCTAGAATATGACAAACACGCAGCATTTCCTCTACATTTCACTCTATGTACCTACTTTAAAAAGATGCTTTATATATTTTGACAACCATTTAAATTTCAAATAGCTAAAAAGTATTTCCATTTGAAATATCATTTATTTATTCAAAACAGTGTGATAAATAATATCGTGTGCCAGATACTATATTATCCTATCTAATAAAAGAGAAACATGGTAATTAGCATACATCCGCTACCCTTTCCATTGGCTAATCAGTGAGATATGCAAATTAACTGCCAGCCAAGATGGCGGCCGACAGCCAGGCAGCTTGAAGCTAACATGAGGCTTGCTTGCTTCAGTGACGGAGGAAACCAATGTTCCCCGCCTGCCTTGCCGGCCTCTGAGCTTGCAGTTTGAAACATTGTTACAAATATAGAAGCTAAACAAAACCCCAGAAACCTGCTTTCAGCCCGCCGGGATCTCAGAGCTGGAGTTGAAACAGTGTTTTGATTATAGAACCCAAACAAACCAGATACCTGCTTTCAGCAGCAGAGGCCTCAGAGCTGGAACCTGAGCTAAATCTGGCCCAGAATTAAAAAAGAAAAAAGAAAAAAAGGAGCAGTTGGGAGCTTCAGTCACCCGCCAGCCTGAAAACAGCCCTCAGCCCCTCATCCAGACTGGCCAGGCACCCCAGTGGGGACCCCCACCCTGAAGGATGTGTGACCAGCTGCAAACAGCCATCATCCCCTCACCCAGACTGGCCTGGCACACCAGTGGGGACCCCCAGCCTGATCCAGGACACCCTTCAGGGCAAACCAGCCGGCCCCAACCAGTGCACCAGGCCTCTATCCTATATAGTAAAAGGGTAATATGCCTCCCAGCACCGGGATCAGCAGAGCTGAGAGGCCTCCCAGCACCGGTATCAGTGTGACAGGGGGCAGCGCCCAAACCCCCTGATCGCCTTGCGGCTATATGTGTGACAGGGGGCGGGGCCACAACCTCCCTATCTGCCCTGCTCTGTTTGTGACAGGGGAAGGCGCCCCAACCTCCTGATCAGCCCTGCTCTGTGCCTGATAGGGGGAGCTCCCCAATGCCCTGATGGGCCCTGCTCTGTGTGTGCCAGGGGGGATCTCCCCAACCCCCTGATTGGCCCTGCTCTGTGTTTGAGAGGGGGAAGCTCCCCAACCCCCCTGATGGGCCCTGCTCTGTGTGTGACAGGGGGGATCTCCCCAACCCCCTGATTGGCCCTGCTCTGTGTTTGAGAAGGGGAAGCTCCCCAACCCCCCTGATGGGCCCTGCTCTGTGCGTGACAGGGGGGAGCTCCCCAACCCCCTGTTCGACCCTGCTCTGTGCGTGACAGGGTAAGGAGCCCCAACCCCCCTGATGGGCTCTGCTCTGTGCATGACAGGGGGCAGCGCCCCAACCCCCGGATTGGCCCTGCTCTGTGCGTGACAGGGGGTGGCGCTGCAACCTCCCCATTGACCCTTGAGTGTGACGGGGGTGGTGCCCCAACCCCCCAATCGGCCCTACTCTGAGCATGACTGAGGGTGACATCACAACCTCCTGATCCGCTCTGCTCTGTGCATGACAGGGGGCTGCGCCCCAACTCCCCAAACAGCCCTGCTCTGAGCCGGACCAGGGGCTGCACCTCGGGATTGGGCCTGCCCTCTGCCACCCCGGAGCAGGCCTAAGCCTGCAGGGTGTTATCTCCTGAGGGGTCCCAGACTGAGAGAGGGCACAGGCCAGGCTGAGGGCCCCCCCTTCCCCCATGAGTGCACAAATTTTTGTGCATCGGGCCTCTAGTATTATATAACATATTATTACATAATATGTATATTAAGAAAAAAAAGGAAAATATAATTCTGACAGTAAAATCTAATCACTTATTGTGAGTACCAACAACTAAAATATAATATTCTGTGATTGAGAGACAATAAGTGTGGCCCTTAAAACATAACCTGTATGAATCCTGACACTTTTACCTACCATGTTGCTTTATACAAATACTAGTAACTCAAACTCCATATGCTTCCGTTGCATTTATAAAGTGGAGGAGAATAATAGTACCTACCTCATAGTGTGTTAAGGTATTAAATAAATTAACATCTGCAAATTCCTGAAAGCAAGGCCTAGCATATAAGTTGCTAAATAATTAATAGCTATTTTTGATGTATATGCAAAAATATTAACAATAGGCATTTATAGATGGAAATATTTGGCACATATTTAGGGCTATCTAAATTTCCTTAGTGAGAAATAATTTGAAAATAATATCCACAGAAATTGTTGCTTCTTGTGGAGTCTTAAAAAATAAGTCATAATTTCCTAAGATGATCGATGGGCAGGTATTTCAGCAGAGGAGGCAACATGTTCAAAGGTAAATAAATGAGAGTTTGGAAAAATGATAGGAATGATAGTAAAAAAAAATATTATAAGGAAAGCCATCTAAGCCATTTACCCAAATTAACTGATAACCATCTCTTTATGGAAAAATACTGAGCAGTGTTCCTAGCACAGTAAATGCTCCTACCTATGTAAACCACACTCTAGTTATACATATACTTGTTATGCATTTTAAGTGTATCATTGAAAGGTGTTGGTTTTCTAATTCTGTTTATGCCACTTGCAATTATTATGGTAATTATGTGATTAATTTAAAATATACTTAAATCAAAATGAACTTAAATGAGTTCAACAAAATGGTTCATTCTTATGCTAAATTGAATAATTTGTACATACTTGACAAAGGTGTCTCATTTAAAAATTTACTGTCAAATTGGGTGTGAAAAAATAATAGTCACATGTTGGAAAGTTAATTATAAACATCTAAAATAAAATTGGAAAGCTGTCTTCAAAGATTTTGTTATTCTTTAGAGAAACCAAAACTGAAATATCTCAATTATGATGAAAATTTCTAAGTAAGGCAATTTCAAACTGCAATTAGCAATTTCACAAACAAATGAAAAGACAATCCTATAGCAAACATTTGGCAAATGAATCTCTATGCATATGGTTTATGTTAAAATGCAATGTTTACAATGGCTATATATAATTTTAAAATTAGTTATTGCTTTAGTAGATATTTTTAATTAAACACTACTATTCTAAATTGTTTAGGATGGGATAACTTAAATTGCAACCTAGTTTGGTCAAATTGATATTGAAAATTGATGGAAAATTAATCTAGGGATATAAACTATGTCAAATTATGAGTATTGTTCATGCTTTTCTGAAAGTACTTTATAAATACAAAGATTTGTTGATAGTATGACTTTTTTTTGTAAACTTGCAGGCACCTTCATAGGTTGTCAATAAAGCCTATCTATATACATAGTTTTGCAGGACAAATGTAAATCATTCCCATTTTCTGGAAGATGAAAGAAGTTCAGAGAACGGCTGAAGTAAAACATAGGATTTTGGATTATGAGACCTTTTCATAAGTACTCACTCTGTTTCTGTGATCCTACACATTTATAAATTTTAACTTATGAAACACCCACTGTGTGAGGTCTTCTCCAATGCCTTCTGAGTTAGTCAGTTATACCTCTACTTCTCCCATAATATTGCCAAAGGGTCTCTTAAATTGCATGATAGGGTAGCTTCTTAGTCTTTATTGAAACACACATCACCCCATGGGTCATGAACTATTCAAAGGCATTCCTTATCATGCACAATATGTCCCAAGAGCATATTGACAATAAATGTTTAGCTAGGCTGGTCCAAGTGTTAGATAGAACACTTTTAAATCTATTTCTAAAATACAAGTTTTTGTTACATTACACTTCTGCTCTAACACATAATAACTTTATTATTATCCATACAGGATAAAAAACAACAACACAATTACAATTTCTTGAATGATAGTCTATTTCTCTCTCTATATATAAAAGCCCAGTGACTTATGGCAGAACGACCGGAACAACCAGAACAACCAATCGCTATGATGTGCACTGACCACCAGGGGGCAGAATCTCAATGCAGGAGCTGACCCCTGGTTGTCAGTGCATTCCCACAGCAGTGGCATCACTTGGCCAGAAGCTGGGCTCATGGCTGGCGAGCCCAGCGATGGTGGTGGGAGCCTCTCTTCCCTCTGTGGCAGTGCTAAGGAGTGACGAGCCAAATTGTAAGAAGCAAGCAGGAGGGTGGTTAGGAGTGAGGGGTCCAGGATTATGAGAGGGAGCAGGCCAGGCTGAGGAACCCCACCTTCGCATGATTTTTGTGCATTGGGCCTCTAAGCAATGAGCCAACCAGCTGACTGGCTGACTGGCTGGTGGCTATGACACACAATGACCACCAGGGGGCAGATGTGCCAACCAGTAGCTATGATGCATACTGACACCAGGGGGCAGATGCTCAATGCAGGAGCTGCCAAGCTGCAGTGACTTGACAGCTGTGGCTCTCAGGTGACACACCCAGAACTAGAGAGGTGGGAGCTCGATTTTGGAGTGAGTCACCCAAGAACTGCCCTCTCGTAATCCAGGACCCCTCAGGGGATATTGGAGAGCCAGTTTTGGCCCAATTCCCACAGGCCAGGCCGAGGGACCCCACTGGTGCACGATTCTGGGCACCAGCCCTCTAGTTTAAATATAAAATGCTGCTACTAGGTTTTTCTTGCCAAACTCATTGCTATAACCAAATGAAAGTCTTCAGTTGAACCAGATGTATATCCTTGCTGCCTTCTTAATGTCTTTCAGGATCTCCAAGCTTTAGTTTATAACTTTTTCTCATGACCTACATATAGGCATCCTTAATAGGCCACTTACCTTTCCACTTCCTGAATTTCTCCCTACTCTTATAGAGTCTACACTGAGATATTTTTTCATCTATACTCTTCCCTGTCTCAGGAGCTCAGCTGAATTCAAGAGAGCAGAGATGCTAAGTGTCAGAGTAGCTGATTAAGACAAGAATTCAAAATGAAAATAACAGTCAAGCCTTTCAGCACATACTATTACAGGCTAAACCAGAGAAAGTGCTGATTCCCCTGATCCTTTTTTCTCTATGCAATGGCAGTGGGTATGGTCTCACTGCAGAGCAGCGGTTCTCAACCTGTGGGTCGCAACCCCTTCGGGGGTCGAACGACCCTGTCACAGGGGTCGCCTAAGACCATCGGAAAACACATACATAATTACATATTGTTTTTGTGATTAATCACTATGCTTTAATTATGTTCAATTTGTAACAATGAAAATACATCCTGCATATCAGATATTTACATTACGATTCATAACAATAGCAAAATTATAGTTATGAAGTAGCAATGAAAATAATTTTATGGTTGGAGGTCACCACAACATGAGGAACTGTATTAAAGGGTCGCGGCATTAGGAAGGTTGAGAACCACTGCTGTAGAGGGAGCTCCAAAACAAATAGATACTGCAGTTTTATGTACCCAGGGAACTTAGGGTAGGGAGAGCAGAAAGGGCTAGAAGTGGAAAAGTACTGAGCATGAAAGTGGAGAAAAAAGTATCCTTAAGTTTCCTCCAGTGTTACATAAACAAACTTACAAATACCTTGAATGGAATATATTGCCAATAAATGTTACTAGACATAACAACCCTCCCCACCCCCAAACATAAGGAGGCCTCCGCAGAAGCGTCTGAGAAATGGCCCATAAAGACATCTCCAGATAAAGACACCTAGGCTAAGAATGCAGGGGCACATAAGAGCATGACTACCAGGAAGACCTGAGTCCTTGCCTGCAACTCCCTTCAGAGACTGCAAGGCACTGACTATGCACCAAGTCTGGTGTGGGGAGGCCAGCTTTCCCCCATGAGGCTGCCAGATATAGGATTGCCAATCGCTGTGTTCAAGCTTGAAATATCACACATGACATTTTTACTGGAGCTGAACTCCTCATTCTATAGCATATAACCCAACATTGCCTAACTACTATTTAACTCTTAAATTTGTTGAGGGCAAGATAATCTATTCTTCTGTTTCCCACTACATTAATCCAAGTAATATCCATTGATTGTGATTGACTTTAGGGAGCTCAAACTTCCTATTTTCTAAAATTCAATTATAAAGTCCAAGGCCCAGTGACCTCTTTTCTGGAGCATGTATGTATAGTATATGGAATACTGGTGAGTGTTACATAAACTTGTAAATTTCTTGAATAGAATAAGTTTCCAGTAAATCTTAGTTGTCATAACAATCACCAAGGAAATACATATGTTTCAAATATCAGAGAATAGTATAATACAGTAGATTTAGAAAGATAATAAAGCAGGCATAAAAATCACAAACCTATTCCACCTAAGTAACCAGAAATTTTAGTGCCTATTGAAATTTTATGCTCAATATCTTGATCCTAGTAATTATTAAAAATTGTCCCCTATTCACTACATAACTGTTAAGCATAAAAAATGTCAAATATCAAACACCATTATATTAAAAAATGGGAGAATGTGTTATATTCCTTAAGGCATATAAAAATACAATGGAATAAATATATTTTCTTATTCTGGCAAATTTAAGTATGTTTAATGCCCTTACATAAAATGTCAGTGATGAAATGTATTCAGTAAGCAATGAATGTTACCATAATAGAATCTATGGTTACTTACAATTTCCATATGTGAATTATAAAGTTCTACTCAAAAGAAAAAAAGGTCTTTTACTGTAATCAGAAAAATAATAGTGTCTTTCCTTATATTCAGCCTCTATATTGTTTTACTTTAATTCCATAATGAACTAATTAACTCATATTCTATTGTCTGCTTTTCTCCCATCGGGTTCACCGCAAAGAGGCATTCAAAGAAGGAAAAAGGGTATGTCATTCTCATGTATGAGATGCCACATTAATCAGGTAAAAAAAGAAAAACCAAATAGCTAAATTGATTTTTTTGAAGCAAGGACCACCAGGGAAATTCTACATGAAAACAAATAATCAGATAAATTCCTTAATTCATTGAACTGTAAAAATATTGCACTAAAATTGACTGACTTGACATATTTGGGGAATTGATTGTAAAACGATTCAAATTTCTACATTGATGTTTTTGTTGGATAGGTAGTCTTTTCATATATTTTTTTATCCTTTTCAGTGACAAAACTAATGTTAGATTTATTTTGAGGTTTTAGTAGATAAATAGAAAGTTTATACAGTTAAACTAAAGAACTCCATTCTAAGGAGGCATCCTCTAGCCATCTTGCAGTCAACTTTGTGTCTCAAGAAAGTTTCTTTTTTCCCCCACATAGTTGTTTTTCATTGTTTGAAATATTTAAATGGAGAATTTCATCTTGGTTTCTCTCTGTTACTGTTAAATATATTATGCAGTACCTCAAAACATCTATAGAAAGTGGCAAACTCAGACTTACAGACATGTATTGTTTTTATAGGTTTAGATTTTCTTAATTTAGGTTTGTTTGTAATGAAATGGTAGCAAAACTTCAAAATTTGTTTTTCATTTTTAAATAAGTTACATAGTCATTTATTAGAAGATAAGTTTTCATGACTATATAGATTTGATTGTGATTGTGGGATTTCTGTGGTCATTATATGTTGTGTTATCTCCATAGCATGTATCAAATACATCATAATAATTTGCATGTTGTAAATCTTTAATAAATTCTGATTTGTTTATTTAATGGGGTATATTTCTGACCTGCCTAAAAATGCCCCTTTGACAATGCCATACTGTCCCTGAGATAATAGTATCATAAATTTAGATTTAATTTAGATTTATAGTTGAATCAGCTAAAAATTTAACAACCCTGAGAGCACTTTTATCCATTGGGGTTTAGGGTATTATTTATCCCCATACGAGTTGAATTTAAGATTATGAAATTTGCTCTTTTTTTTAAAAAAAAAAAATTGTTCTCGAGAGAGGAAGGGGGGGAGAGAGAGAGAGAGAGAAAGAGAGAGATGTGAGAGAGAAACATCAATAGGTTATCTTCCTTATGTGCCCCAACCTTGGATCAAACCTGAAACCTAGGTATGTACTCTACCTGGAATCAAAACCGCCTGCAACCTTTTGGTGTCTGGGATGACCCTCCAACCAACTGAGCCACACCGGCCAGACCATGTAGTGCTTTTTAAAACCTGCCTGAGCTTGCAGAGACAAACTAACAAGTCATTGAAATTGTAACAGTAAGCCTTGTCAACTTCCCAGGATTATTTTAAAAGACGCTTTCAGGAGCTAAATTACTGTGGGCTAATTTTATGATGGATGAATCAGTCACATCAAATGAAGTTAATCATTTTTTATTTTTGACAGAAATTCCTTTTAAGTTCTTATCTAGTAAAAAAGAAACTCAGTGAACACAAACTACATCTATGTTTGGCCTTCTGAAAAACTAAACCTAAGGTACTTAGAAAAATCTTTTTAAAGATCGGGGATGTAAGATCAGATTTCAAGAGAATCTCTGTTTGGTTTGGCACTGAAAGGCAATTGAGTTTTCAGTAACATCGCTTCTTTGAATAGTTGAAAGGGGATTAGAATTTCCAGTCTCACGATTTGTAACAGAAGAGAGAGCTACAGAAAATATGACCTGATAGGAACAGTCCAAGTATTTAGTTGTATCTTGTTTTAGGTCAGTGTCTACGCTGGACTAATTTTTTAAAGTTTATCTTTTAACTGATTTTTGGAGAGAGAGGAAGGGAGAGGAAGAGAGAGAAACACTGATTTGAGAGTGAAACATCATTCGGCTGCCTCCTGCCCGCCCACTCCCCACCAGGGATCAGTCCTGCACACTAGGTATGTGCCCTGATAAGGGATTGTGCTGGCAACCTTCAATGAGTGAATGACGCTGAACCCACTGAGCCACACCAGCCAGGGCTGGACTAATTTAAAATATATATATTTTTTATATTACCACTCCCTAGGGAAAACTCCAAATAAAGTGTATTTGTTATTAAAGTAGGTGGAATATTATCTTGTTATTATATGAGACTATATAGGATTTTCTTGCATTTAAAGTTTAAAGTAATAGCTTCATGATTTCCAGCTTTTCTTATTTACCATCAGAAGTATAAGGGTATTCTTTTCTTAATTGCAATGAGACCATAAGAGTAATGTTCAAATTACTTAAATTGCATGTATGTGTAATCAACGTATCCAATTACCATGAGACCTAAGTACTCTCAGAATCCTATCTGCAAGTGTAGAGCACGTGTGGATTATTCACTTAGGTCACTTCGCATTCTTTGCTGATTATATGGAGCCCCAATGCTGCTCTCAGCCGGTCACTGGACCTTTTCTTCTGGAAGGCCTAGAAAAGCTAACCAGATACTGAAGAAGAATTGGAGGACTCACTTCTGCATTTTAAGATTTACTAGAAAGCTACAACAATCAAAGCAGCATGTTTGTAAAAGAATCAATCCTATCTAGTAAAGAGGGAGTATGCTAATTGACTCCCATGCCGTTGCAAAGATGGCGGCACCCACAGCCAATAAGGAGGGAATATGCTAATTGATTGCCCCACCCTCAAAGATGGCAGCTCCCACAGCCACAGGATGGTGGCGCACAGTCCCCTCAGCCACACTAGTGTGGCAGGTGTGAAGCAAGGCCTTGCCGTATGCCTGCCTCCAGAGTCTCCCAGTCCCCTCAGCCCCCCAGCCACTCAGGGCCACCTGAGGCTCAGGTAACCAGGGCTGGCCGAGGCTTGCACTGCCGGCAGTGGCAGCAGCAGAGGTGTGATGGGGGCATTGCCTTCCCCTGATCACCAGGTCACCTACCCCTGCTGAGGGCTCCTGGACCATAAGAAGGGGCAGGCCTGGCTGAGGGACTACCCCCCTCCAATGCATGAATTTTCATGCACTGGGCTTCTAGTATATATATCAAAGGAATGGAATATAGAGCCCAGAAATAGACCCACAAAAATAGCCAACTGCTCTTTGACAGGCTCAAAGGCAATTCAAACTGAGAAATTGTTACAACCAAGTTAAAGGTAAGGTGACATGATGATTAAATGCGATATGGTATCCTAGATGGGGTCTTGAAACAGAAGAAAGGATAGTGAGTAAAAACTAAAAACAATCTCAAGAAAGTATACAATCGAGCTAGTAATAATAGATCAGTATTAGGTAGGTGATTTTAACTAATGTACTATATTAATGTTAGATGTTAATAAAACAGGAAACTGGGTTTGGATTTAGTAGAAAGTCTCTGTGCTATCATCACAAGTTTTCTGTAAATCTAAAGCTGTTTCTTTAAAAGTTTATGTTAAAAACCTGAAAATCCAGTCTTTATCCCACTCTTCCTCTATAACATGTGCTTTAGAGTAACCACATTTTTGATAAGGAGAAAATTCTCCTTAAAGAATGATTCTAGTTTTTTCAATTAAGTAAGAGATATGAAATTAGAATGTCACCATTTTGCAACACTTAATGAAGCAATAGATGTAATTATAATTAGTGTCTGTTACTGTATCAAAAAGAGACCAAATCAATTACTATGTAGCCCATGATGGAATCACCAACACATGGTTATTCTTGACTAATTATTGAAAAAAAAATAATCCAATGTCTCAGTAGCAATTTACAGGCAATATAGAAGATTTAAGTATCCTATATAATAAAGAGCTAATATGCAAAGGGCCATCACGCCCTCACGCTGCCATGCCATAATGGCTCAGACACTCAACACTGGGGAGAGAGGTGAGGGGACCAGCCAGACACAAATGAGCTCACGAGAGAGGAATGGGGACCAGCCAGGCTGTGGCCCGGGAGAGGGATAAGCCACCCACACCACAGTCCCGGGCGCCTGTAACTGTGGCCTGGGCAAAGCTACCTGCCCATGGTACCCTGCAGCTGCAGCTGGCCCAGGCAAAGCCAGCCCAGGTCCTAGGTGCCTGCGGCCAGCCAGAGGGAGGGAAGTCCGGGTCCTGGGTGCCTGCAACCGGCCAGAGGAGAGAATCCTGGGTCCCAGGTGTGGGGCGAGGCAGAGGCAGTTAGAGGCCATCAGAAAAACAGGGGAGCAGTTAGGGGTGATCAGGCCAGTAGGGGAGCAGTAAGGGGAAATCAGGCAGGCAAGTAGAAATGGATAGGGGCGATCAGGTAGGCAAGTAGAGGTGGATAGGGGCAATCAGGCAGGCAGGCAGGTGAGCGGTTAGGAGCCAGGGGTCCCGAATTGCGAGAGGCAGTCATACATCCCCTGAGGGGTCCTGGATTGGAGAGGGTGCAGGCCAGGCTGAGGACCGCCCCCCTATGCATGAATTTCGTGCACTGGGCCTCTAGTCTATAATAATAAAAGTGTAATATGCTAACTAGACAGGATGGCTGAACAATCTTCCAGATGAAGCCAGGGCTGTGAGGGCCGAGCCCCTTGCACAAATTTTGTGCATTGGGCTTCTAGTCAATTTTTAAGAGAAAACATTTGAAATACATCTTTCTGTGTAAAATATTTATGAAAACATAAATATATATAAAATATAGAAGCTATTATATGACAAATTATAGCATGAGGATGTAATAAAAACAAAATTCAGATTGTGAGAACTCTATGGAAAATGTTACCCAACTACTCAACATAGTATCCAAGGGGTACAAAGAATATTAGGAAAGAATCTATAGATAAAAGAAATTCCAGAGATATTTCAACCAATTACCACTTTTAAAGTTTATGAGATCCTGAATGAAATAATCATTAACCATAACTAAGTAAATTCAAATGTCAAATGAAAAGCACACATGCACACATTTTTTTTTTAAATCAGTTTAGTGAATTTGAGCACTGACTAGGTGTTTGATGATATTAATTCAAACTATAGGTCAAAAATTCCGGAATGTCTGAGATTGCATGTTAAATATCCAATTAGGACTGAATTGTTCTGAAAACATCTATTTTTTATCAGCAATAATGTTATGATAGCTCATTTAAAAAATAGAATCATTTTATCATAAATATATATAGACACTAATTACTGAAATTATGAGTCCATGGTGGTTTATTACACTATTCTCTATATTTTAGAAATATGGAAACTTTTTCAAACTTATGTTTAAAAAATTAATGAAAAAGTGTAAATTTTTGAAAGCTGTTTTAAAATTTTTCAAGTACATTCTTTGCTATTGCTAATTACCATGCAATAATAATTGACTCTGATTATAATAGAATATGACTTCTATATCAATTGATTAGTAAAACTAGTTTAATGCATTCACAAGCATATTTATACACACAAACATTTATACAAGTGGTTTAGAAGAGAAAACATCTTTAACTTTGATTTTCTCTGATAAATTAATAAAGTAGAAAAATAAGAAATGTAAATTTTTTTCTTATACTTCAGTGATACTTAAAATATTTACTGTTTTCATTTTATTAATCAACTTCTTCTGTGTCAACATATATGAAGCTGTTACCTATAATACAATATTATTTATTATTAGAAATAATTTTCCTAATATTTATTATTCTCCTCTTACTGTCTGACTCATAGCTTTTTATTATTCTCTTCTAACAGTGGGACTCATGCCTTTTTCATATTTCCTTTTGACACTCCTTTTAATGTTTCTTAAACATCAATGTTCTTCAGCAATCTAGACTCAGATCTTGCTTCTTTTTTTATAATCCTGTCCCACAGACCCAGTAGCTGGTAATTTCCTGTATAGTTTAATAACCACCACACCACTAACAAGCTAATGGGTCCCAAATCCATGCCATAGGCACAAATGTTGTTCATGATTCTAAACTGCCCTAAACAGCATCTCTACTTGATGCTGCTAACCATTCTTAGATACTTTGTCATTCTATTGATAGGGAAACCCAAGATAAGTAAGTTCTTCTCTATAAAATAAATAGTATGCATATTAGACCTGAAAAACATATATTAGCTGAAAGTTATTTTTTTAAAATGTGCTGAAATGTGTGTGTGTTGGAGGGGGCGGGGTAGTAGCAATAGCCATTAAAAAATACTCATTAAATTAATTTAGTAATTACTATATAATAAATTATTTTTTTATTCTGTATGACCACCAACATAGCAAAATCTTGGAGTAAAAAGATGATAATTTAGTTGTGTGTAAGTCAATGTTTTATAATCTTAAACACATAACACTTTATAATGCTGTAACACATTTTAAAGTCTCAGAAATTGGGATTTATGGAACACACTCTAGGAAATTGCTGTCTAGACTTTAACCCTCCTTTGAGAGGACCTCCTCAGAGAAACTAATTAACCTGTACTGTTTCTGTTCTTCAATTGGAGGTGGCAGATGCAGGTAAAGTCTCCTTTGATATATTTCAACTGGAAAATGGCCAGGCTCACTTCAAAAGCAATTGGGTTCTTCTGCTGTTTAACTGAAGATTCAAATGGACTCCGTTTCTGCAAAGTTTTATAAGACACTTGCTCGCTTTTTAAAACAAAATAAGGAATGGAATATGTAAATGGATTTTTAATGTCAATAATGAAAAGGAGCCCTGACCGGTTTGGCTCAAGGGATAGAGTGTCAGCCTGTGGACTGAAGGGTCCCAGGTTCGATTCCAGTCAAGGGCATGTGCCTTGGTTGCGGGCACATCCCCAGTAGGGGGTGTGCAGGAGGCAGCTGAATTGATGTTTCTCTTTCATCGATGTTTCTAACTCTCTATCCCTCTCCCTTCCTCTCTGTAAAAAAACAATAAAATATATTTAAAAAAAAGTGAAAAGGAAACTTCATACAAGTAAAGACATGGAAGAATAGATGTCCTGATATTATTAACATAAAATAAATATTTTTTAATTTCTCTAAGATATTTAATTAAATGATGATTTTTTATTCCTTTTTCATAATGCTTTGTTTTCCTTATTTTTGTTTTTCATGGGAACTTAAACTTTGAAAATGATTTTACATGTCTTTCATATTAAGAATAATAGCCAGTTTTTCCATTTGGTGTATAAGTAGAGGGGGAAAATGGGAGCAATCATTTGTTGTTATTGTTTTTAAAGGAGCATCATACCATGGACTCATAGTGCAATCTTATTTTTAAATTTTTTCTATCTTATTTATTTACTAGAGGCCTGGTGCATGAATTTTTGCACAGGTGGGGTCCCTCGGGGTGGCCTGTGGAGATCAGGCCCCAGCTCACACCTCCAGGCTCATGGCCCTAGTTCACACCCCCAGCCTAGCAGCCCTGCAGCCAAGCCTGGCACCCTTCCATGGCCTGGTGTTGCCCCCTCACTTGCTCCACTATCCTACCTGCAGGACAATCGATCGGGGTTGGGCCTCCTGCCTGGCTTCCTCAGTGCCTGGGAGCCAGGTGGCGGCCCTGCCCCTTGCCGCCACCACTGACTACCATCTGTGGGGTAATTGGCAGAGTGATCACTCCACCGATCGCCCCCCCACTTGCACTTGCCTTGGCCTGGAGCTGCCAGCTCATCTGCTCCATCATCCCGCCCTGGTCCAGATCTTGTCGGGGCCCATTAGGCTGGCAGCGCCTCCACTACCACCCGCTGCCAGTACCGCATTGCTAACACCCGCCATGTTCTCCACTGCCCCCTGGTGGTCAGTGCACATCATAGTAAGCAGTTGAACTCCTGATTGAACTCCCGAGGGGACAATTTGTATATTAGGCTTTTATTATATAGGATTTTAAACTTTATTGTTGAAAGTTTTACATAAGTCCTCCTTGCTCCCCCACTAACCTCTTCCAGACCGCTCCTGCCCCCCAATATTACTTTTTTAATTTCTTCTTTTTTATATTTTTCCCATTCTGTAGGTTCCCTTTTCATTTTTTAAATATGTTTTTATTTATTTCAGAGAGAGGAAGGGAGAGGGAGAGAGATGGAAATATCAATGACGTGAGAGAATCAACCCTCAGGGACTATCAGGGCTGGCAGCTGCCTCTTGCACAGCCCCTACTGGGGATCAAGCCTACAGGCATGTTGCCTGACCAGGAATCAAACCATGACCTCCTGGTTTATGGGTCAATGCTCAACCACTAGGCAACACTGGCCAGACTGTTTTGATTTCTTCTGTAGTTTTTCTTTGTAGTTATGAATATTTGCTTATTAGAATGGAAGTCTTAGAAGACTTTTCCCCCCTAAAACTAGTAGCTTCTGACTGTTCCTGCCACTGAACTACTGCTTCATCACAAGAAAATTAATTCCCAGGGTTTTTCTCAATTCTTTGTTTTGCATTCAATCAAAGATTTTCTAATTCTTAACATTAGAGAAACATCTAAATAACATCTAAAAATTTTTGAGATCAATGAGGATATATATCATGTTTCAAAAAAGTATAAATGGTTACATTCAAATAGTTTTGCATAAAAGCTAGATCGAATAATTCAGTTGCATAAAAAAGAAAAGAATTTAAAAATCTCATATGAAAAATGTTATCTACTTCTTTTAAGGGAGACACACCCATTTCTATGATGAGGTAAAAACTCTCCTAGCATTAAAAAAATACTATTTAGTCTGTTTCATGTTTCAAAGTATCTGGATCTATTTTGTTTGTCAGTTTATTTTGTTCATTTATTCCACATACTAGGGGCCCAGTACATGAATTCATGCACCTTAAAAGGAACTGTGGGCCAGGAGGCTGCAGTAGGCACAAGGGCGGGTCTTGGCCCATCCTCTGGGCCCCCACGCAGCCCCTCCCGCCATGGCCTCTGGTCCTCTGTCTGCTGGCAGCCCCGCTCCCACCGCCACCGCTGCTCCCACATGCTGAAGGTGCTGGCCCACTCACACCTGCTGACGACGCAGAGCAACTGGGGCTGGTGCCAGCAGCAGGTGTGAGTGGTGGCTGCTGCCCTAATCACCCCTCAGGAGCAGGGGGAGGTGGAGAAACCCTCAGGGACTATCAGGGCTGGCAGCCACCGCTCACAGCCGCTGATGGTGCCAAGCAATCGGGACAGGCACCGAGCACCAGCAGTGGGTGTGAGCAGCAGCTCCTGCACTGGCAGTGGGTGGAAGTGATGGCTCCAGCACTGGCAGCAGGTATGAATGGGGCCGGCACCAGCAGCAGGTGCAAGTGCTGGGTGGGACCGCGGTGCTCGGGAGCAAAGAATTTTCAGTTACCACCAGAGGCTCATCCAGATGGCAGTGACTGGCGCCCGCCTTGGTCTGGCATCCCTACTCATCTGCTCCACCATCTCACTGTGGCCAACACCCACCATGTTCCCCACATGCCCCCTTGTGTCCTGCACACGTCATAGTGACTGGTTGTTTGGTAGTTCAGTTTGTTCCAGTTGTTCTGCTGTTCGGTCTATTTACATATTAGCCTTTTATTATATAGGATAAATGAGATCATGTGGTATTTGTTTTTCTCTTACTGGCATATTTTGTAACAGACTGATGAATTCCAGAGGAAATTGGTTGGGGGTGGGGTGGGAAAAGATTAACCAAAGAACTTGTATGCATATATGCTTAACCCATGGACAAACAGTAATGACATGAAGGCCTGGAAAGGGAGGTGGAAGAGGAATAGAAGAGAAAAATGGAGGACATCTGTAATACAAAAAAGATAAATTTTAAAAAATTAAAAAAGAAGACATACACTGAGAAAAAAATATTGTTTTAAGCTGGTACACTTAGGAAATTTATCATTACTTTTTTTGTCGTCATTGTTAATCTTCACCCAAGGATATTTATTCATTGATTTTTAGAGAGAGTGGAAGAGAGAGAGGGAGAAACATCGATGTGAGAGGCACCCATTGATTGATTTCCTCCCACATTTTCCCTGACCACACTGCGACTGGGGTGGGATGAACCTGAAAGGTAGGTATGTGCTCTTGACCAGGAATCAAATCTCCTGCCTCCTTAGAGTCCTGCAATTTCTCTTCAGATCTCAGTTAATAACCACTAATATGTTCTTGTTTATGTTTATTTAATGAGAAACACTGGCCAGGGCTCATTACTTTTTTCCTACTAAAAGTACCCATAGAACCATGGAAACTTGAAGGAATGGTAATAAAAATAAATAAAAATAAAGAGTAATAATAAGTTGATGTGGTGGCAGTATCTAAATAAGTTATAGTGACACCATTTTTGGTAACACCTTAAGATACTATTTAATAAGTCACATCTTATGTTTCCTAGTCTGAGTAATTATAAAATGTAAATCAAGACAGGTAGTTAAATAGAAATAGCAAAAGTTCTTATTAGCCTTATAAAAGCAAGCTCTTTCTCTCAACTCTAAATTGGGATAATATTACTAATAATAATGTAAATATACTTGTTTTGCTTTTAATACATCAGAGAGGGACTCATACATATATTTAAACCTGTATTTGATTGAGCAGAAAATAGTTTCATCTTCAGATTACAAATATTTTACTTTTTAAAATATCCCATTTTAGCATAAGTTTTTCCAGTTTTTAATAAACTACAAAAACTAATTTTTAACAATACAATTTTAAAGTTTGAGGCTCACTTAAGGAAACTATATGACGTTTAAGAATATACATATATAGCAAACTGCAAGAGAAAATGCAACAAGAGAAAATGCAAGGAAGAAAAAAAGTTGCACCAGTTCAGCAGACATATGTGTTAGATCTATTTTCTTTACAATATTTTGCTGAATCAACATTATTTGAGTTTTCACATAAAATGTATGCTTTCTAAACAAGAGTGTTCTATTAAAAACAACATCAACAAAACCTATCAAGATATCGTGAAGTTAGCTGGCCAGATTTATCCCTCCCTGGGATATTAGTAAAAACATAAATATAGTATTGCTACTTTTGTTTTCTCCAGTAAGGGTGAAATTAGCCAAAGGGGAGACAAATTTACAAGAAGCATCAAAATTAAAACATAAACCAGTTCCATCACAGTAGTGAAATTTGTTACCTGGATCCCCATAGAAATAATGTCCATGTGATCACTGCCAATCTAAAATGTCCACCTGAGTTCATTCAGCAAATGGGAACTAAAAGGGAAGACAGTGTTTACTTCGGCCCCTTTGCCCTTCGGCAGTGTCTCTCAAATACTTTTGTTCCTGTCCTAGGTTTCGGCTTGCTCCGGTTACTTACTCCTCCGTTGCTTTACTTTCCCAATTTGGTTTTTTTTGTTTGGTTGGTTTTTTTTGTTTTTTTTTTTTTTTTGTTTTTTTGTTTTTTGTTTTTTTTTTACTGGACCCAGTTGCCTGTATTTGCTCTAATGAAATACCTAATGGGGGCTTTGTTTTCCTGACTAGAAACAGATTGACTACAAAAGGCAAACTAGTGGAGTAAAAATTAAAATTGATGAAATAAAAAAGTAAAAAAGACTGACCTAGAAATGATAACAAACCTTCCTTTATATTTTATTTTATTTAAAATATAAAAGGTTATCCTCCTATAACAACTGTCCACTAATCCGCTCCAATAAGCTTTGTCATTAAAATAGGAATTAATGGATGCATAAATTAATAAACATCAATAGTATAGAAATGAAATAAGAAATAAAAATCTCCTGCTTCCTCAGAGTCCTGCAATTTCTCTTCAGATCTCAGTTAACAGCCACTAATATTTTCTTGTTTATGTTTGTTTGTTTAATAAAATTACAGATGTCTGGTAAAACAGATGATAGACCACAGGAATTTATAAATCTCTCTCTCTCCCAGACTGTACAAACTTTATGTTAGGAATACAAGATGATATATACACAACAGGAGAGAAGATGTTATTAAAAAAAAAAAGAAATTTCAATAATTTTAGAGGTTGGACAGTTATTGCTGGAGAGCTACCTTTACTTAACCAAGCAAACTGGAAAAAAATTACTATAGTGACAACAGAGGGAATCCAAGAAGGTACCAAATTTGCCTCTCAGAACCCCTGAGAGGCTCTGAGCCTGGTGGCACCAGGAGATGCAGGGCTAAAATCTGACAGATTGATGGGGACTCTATTTGGGCCAGCTGAAGCCCCAATTTTGCTGCATTTCTTCATATTGACCCTCAAAATTCACTCATAACCTTCACCCCGTGCCTTACAATCTAGGCATCAAACCCGTGTGTGTACTACATCAAAAGGTTGTTTGGGTACCTAGTCTGACAAATAGGAGCCAGGGGAAGGGCACCTCTTGGAAGTCAGAAGATGGAAGGAAGGGGCAGTAAGTTAATTTATTTCCTTGGCTCAGTCTCATCAGTTGATTTTGGATGACTGCATCTATTTCCCGACTGCATCTATTTCCCGAAGATTTAGCTTCTATTAAGTAGACCTTTCTAAACAGGTGTGCATCCCAGGTACCACTAATTCTTTCCTGTTCTTGCAGGCCTGGTGATGGTAAATATCTAGTCTCAGGTGGTCACCCACATCCCCCATCAACAAAGAACACGTTGCCCCCACTGCAGGGGCACTAAAATGGAGGATAACTGAAAGCCTAACCTAGCTTCTAAGCTCCTCATGTCATCAGTTGAGGTTGTCCCTGAGCCCACAGTGCAGCTAGGCTTTTTACCTCTACCCAATGCTGCGTTCTTCCTCTTTTTTCACATGTATTAATTCTGGTCTCCAGGGCTCTTCTTAGTAAACATTTTGCATGCTAAGCTCAGCCTCAAAAATCTACTTCCCAGGAAAATCCCACCTACATAACCCAGCATAATCCACTATCTATTGTTGGTTTCCGTAAACCCTAACTACACTCTGGAAACAGTCAATTACCCAGTTTGAAGGCAACATCTGTTTTCACTGGGGAATTGGTGATACAGCCTCATAAGACATCTGATTTTCTCTGAGTGAAATGGAGAATCTACTAAAGAGTTTTGGGCAGAGGGTGATACGATAAGATTTAAATCAGATTGACTGCTACATGAAGGATATTTATAGGAGAGCAAGGGCAGAAAGAGTGGAATACATTAGGGAACTATTGCAAATATCCAAATAGGAGATGGTAGCATCTTAGGCCAGGTTTGAAATGGTGGTAAGAAAAGGTCTGATTTATATACATATTGAAAGTAAAGCCAGTTAACTAACAGGTAATACAGTATTCTCCCATTATCCACAAGGAATATGTTCCAGTGAACTCCTAAAACCATAGATTATACCAAAAATTATATGTATGTATGTGTGTGTGTGTGTATGTACCATATTTTTTTTCTGTGCACACATACCTTTTCACTTAAAGGAAGCACTTTATAGCTTTTCTTTGGCATATCCACATTGAAGCACTAAAATAAGATTTAGTTGAACACAAGCACTCTGATTCCAAACAGTTGATCTGATAACAGGTAGCTCCTAAGTGACTAATGGCCCAGTATCTATACAGTGTGGATACACTGGACAAAAGTTTGAGTCATATCCCAAGAGGAACAGAGTGGGATGGTGAGATATTTTACCACGATACTCAGGAGGGTCACAGTTTAAAAATTAATCAATTATTAATTTCTGTAATTTTAAAAAAAAATCTTTTTATTGAAAGTATTACAGATATCCTCTTTTTCTTTTCTATTGACTCCTTCTAACCCACATTGTCTGTGTCCACGAGTTATGCATGTAAGTTCTTTGCTTAATCTCCATTTACTATTTCCTGAATATGATTGATTGCAGATAATTGTAGGAAAGAAAACTGTGGATAAGAGAACACTACTGTAGGAGAAAAAGAGTCCAGTCAATTATAAATCCATATTATGGAGGGCCAGGTAATTAGAATGTAGGAGTTTCATTTACTGAGATGGAGATGATGTTAGAAGACCAAATTAGCATTGGAAATTACAGGTTCACTTTTGAATACACTAAGTCTTAGGTGTTTTTGGCTACCCAACTGGAAAGTCAACTAGGCAGTTTTATACTCAAGATTAGGGGAATATCAGGGCTAAATATATGAACTTGGAAGTCATAAGAATATAGATAAGATCTAAAGCTATGTAAAGAAGTTAGTGAAAATAGAAAAGAAAAAAAAAAAGAAAGTGGCTTGAGGGCTGAACCCTGGAGTACTGCAAGTAGTTAGGGAGATTAGAAAGGACCAACAAAGAAGTTGGAGGAACAAAAGTCAATAATGTAGGGGGTGGACTAAGAAAGAGGTGCTGAAGTGTTTGAAAGGGAAGGAAGGGAGGAACTGTGCCAAACTCTACTGGTAGATGAGGTAGTAAAAGACTGAGAATTAAACAGTTGAGGTAACAAAGTCAAGATTATAAGTGAGTTAGCAAACGTTGTTTTGGTATACTGCCAGAGGGAAAACCTGACATAAATGAAATAAAAAATGACTGGGAGGTGAAAGTGGAAAAAAAAAATATACAGGCAACTATTTTAACAAGTTTTTCTATAAAATGTCAAAGAAATATATAAATTATTATTTAGATATATGGAGAGAAACACCATTAGAGACAACTTGCAATTTAAAGTGTTGACTTTGAAAGTAGAAATTGGGTTGAAACACAAGTCTTGGTTTTTTATAGGTAATATTTAGGTAACATTCACATTTTTAAAATGTGCATGCATTATAATGACAATAAATTAATTTCAAAATGCACCCATATATTTTCTAGCCAGGGTGGTTCAGTGGTTGAGCATTGACTTATGAACCAGGAGGTCATGGTTCAATTCCCAAGTGTGGGGTGTGCAGGAGGCAACTGATCAATAATTCTCTCTCATCATTGATATTTCTATCTCTCTTTTCTTCTCTGAAATCAATAAAAATATAGTAAATTTTTAAAAATCTTAAAAAATACACCCATATAAGTGTCATATAACATTCCAATTTATAATCTTAATTTTCACAAAATGGATTAGACTTTAGACTCCACGAGAGCAATATTTTTCTCTCTTTTATTCACCAGTGTATTTCCAGTGCCTACAATAGTAACGTGACATATTATGTCTATTTTATCAACTTTTCTGCACCTAGATTTTAAAAATAAATAACATATTTTAGATAATATTTCTATCAAAACACACAGAAATAAATCTCTTTCATTTCAATGTCTAATTAAATTCTAATGTCTAATTAATACTATTTATGGATAATATATATCTATTTCAATTATCTTTTAAAAATGGAATGCTGTTCATTTGTATTATGTTAAATATGTTACTTTGAACTTTAATAAATGATTTTCATTTTCAAATAAAGTCAGTAATAAGCACTAAATATGAACCTAAAGAATCCATGTATAGGAAATGTAGTCCTTGATTAATCCATGAAAATTGATCTGACAATATGTACATATATACACCCTTTACATTAATGCATGACAATAAATAATAACAGTTAAAGTTGCATTTAAATACTTATGATTCATTCCATACATATTAAAAACTAAAGGTATGTATATTGTCCTGCTTATGTGAATAAAGTAGCTAAATGCAAAGGCAATTGTTGACACCAATAAAAACTATTTCAAAACTTAGAGAGTTTATTTTGTTTGTTTTAATTAAAAGATGTTTATAGAATAAGTTTTGTGAATATCTTTTATACAAGGGAATTTCATAAATGGTAGTACCTGCTGGTATTTTATTCCTCTTTACCAGGATCAGTAATAGATAAGTAACCACCTAATATTTAATTTAAATATTGTGTCTTGCAAGTTATTATCATTATTTTCTACTAGAGGCCCAGTGCATGAAATCTGTACATCGGGGGGTGGGGGGTGTCCCTCAGCCCAGCCTGAACCCTCTCCAATCTGGGACCCCTCAAAGGATGTCCAACTGCCTGTTAGGCCCAATCCTGGTGGGGAGTCGGACATCCCTCTCATAATCCAGGACTGCTGGCTCCCAACCACTCACCTGCCTGCCTGCCTGATTGCCCCTAACTGCTTCTGCCTGCCAGCCTGATCACCCCCTAACCACTCCCTTGCTAGTCTGATTGATGCCCAACTGCCCTTCCCTGCTAGCCTGGTAACCCCCAACTGCCCTCCCCTGCTGGCCTGGTCTCCCACAACTGCACTCCCCTGCAGGCCTGGTTCCCTCCAACTCCCTCCCCTGCAGGGCTGGTCCCCCCCAGCTGCCCTCCCCTGTCGGCCATCTTGTGTCCACATGGGGTTGCCATCTTGTGTGTTGGAGTGATGGTCAATTTGCATTTTACTCTTTTATTAGATAGGATTACTTATTAGCATTTCCCTCTGCTGTGCCCATGCTCTTTCACCTTATTCCCATATGCCTAGGCATATTTTTTCCAGTGATCTGGAAAGAACAATGCAGCAATCATATTAATAATTTCTTATTATTATCATCATTTAATGATGAGCCTGATGACTCTTAAAAATACTCACCCATAGAAACAGCAGGACTGCAGCATGAGGCTATTATCTCTGCTCTAATCAAGCACTTCTCTTCTTCTAGGGATAAATATTCAGAGTTTACTCACTACAGTAAGTGATTTACAGGAGGTAAAAGCTGGGTATAAATACTGAATGTAAAATTCAAAACAATTATATCATGTTTCTATTTTATACATGAAGCACTTATAGGATAAACTGTTTTAATCAGGTCCCTTTTACCTATTTTCCATTGTTCCAATTGTTATTCAAAGTATGAAAAAGAATCTTAAAACCAATTATTTGCTAAATAGCTAAATAACTTCATAGACAAGTTCTGTGTATATTTTTTCTCACCATGAAATTCAAAGTAGTTGTATTATAATTAGTAGATATGTATGGTGCTAAGGTTCTAATATACTTATAAAATGTTTTAGTATTGCAGAAATTTGTAAGAAATGATGGTTAAAAAATATTTTAGAAGATTCTTGTTCAGTGACAAAACCTTAAGAAAAGTCTCTATTATAAAGAAAATATTAAATCAGGCTAACAATATATAAATGTCTTACTAGCTAAGTATTCCTTATCTATTATATTCATTATTATTTAGTATTTTATTTGAGCAGTATCCAAATAATGGCGCATTATAATGTGCATTTTTATATTATTTACTTGTATAGAAATTAGAAAATTCATTGTTATGGCTTCCTTTTACAATAACAATAATTTGTTCTCTACATGACCACATAACATTTAAGTTCCTTTCTTAGAAAGTGAGAAAGCACTTATATTTCTGAAGATCATAAGTGAATTGTGATCAAGTAATAAAGGATATATTTTTAATGAACATATGAAAAATATATCAACATTATTCTGATTTTCTACTTTTAAATGGAAACAAAACAGGTTTATTTAAAGGAATTTATATTTTTTAAACCCCCGAGGTCTCAAAATATTTGCTCAAAATAGTTTTATTTACTATGATAATTTGGCATTGATTCAAAGTTAACATTCTCCTCACAATTTTTCTATTAAATTTGGATCTTCTATTGATGTTTATTGATTTGTAAAACTATAAGAATTATTGGAAAATATCTCAGTTCCTGTCATAGATATTACTTAGACATTGTCTGCCATCATTCCCCTCTTTTGCAATTTGACTTTACAGTTTTTATCAAGTGGGAGTTTATATTATTTCATGCCTGGCACGAGGACTGGGCTTGGGACTTGCTTTGCCCATTGGAATACAGCAGAAATGAAGATGTACCAATCTTGAGTTTAGGCCTCAAGAAGTGCTATGAAGTTCCATTTTCTTGCTCAGAAAAGTGTTGCTACTCTGTGAACAAGCTTGAAAGAGCCTGCTGGATGAATACACATGGCTCAGTCATCCCTGTCACTCCATCTGAATGCCAGCTAGTCCCTAACATGAGGGAAGCCACATAACACCAGTATTCTGCCATATAGCTACAAATGCCATTATTAACAAGTCCAGGGGAAATTAACTGACTAACTGACTGATAGACTCAGAGTTCTAATAAAGACTTGCCATTTGAAACCATTAAATTATATGGTGCTTTGTTATATAGCAAGAGAACTCAATAAAAGCCCTAAATGAAATCCATGAAATGTTTATCTTGGAACTCCTGCAGCCTAAACAAAAAGGGCCACTGTGAATTCTAGAGCCAGGAATGTATACTTAAACTGACTGGAGAATTGTAAAGGCTTTTATTTATTTTGAAGCCCCCACATTTTGATACCTTGAATTCTAAAACTGAAAACTGAAGGATAAATGATAATTCTATTACTGTCCAAGGGATGTGGACAAAACAATAATATCTTTGTTGAGCAAATAGGAGAATACTGTATCCAAGGAACAATGTAGGTAGCTTGAACAAGTTAATTTGCAGATAGATTTAAAATAAATAAAAAATAAATTAGATATGCTAGAATGTGGCTCATTAAGAGTACAAATAGAAAAGTAGACCTAACATTTTTATTATTGTTTTGTTTTTAGATCATATGACACAATTAAAAATTTGACTTTCTTTAACATAGAGTTTATTCTCTTTAAAGTTGATTTTATACTGTATATCTAGAGTTCTTAAGAGTAAATGAAAAAATATGCTGTAATTAGACCCTCTCATTTTAACTCAATATATATTAAAGTCAGATTTATCATACTAAAGAACTTCTACTGTTTTATTTTTGTACTGTGCCTTAGAAGCACTGTTTGTGTTCATACTCAATGAAAATCCTAGTATTGACATCTTTTACATATAAGTTTTACTAATGTGTTTTCTACAGAAACCTATCTAATTTCATGTAGATGTCTCAAGATACTGGAAGTTAGAATGAGTGCAGGGGGAAAGTGTGTGAACTTCAACCCAACCCATTATCATTTCAGTCAGAGCACTTTTCCTTTAATATGTTTGATAATAGAGATCCAGATCACATATCAAAAATATATAAAATTAATGTTTTTGTGAGAAATACAAATATGTCCTTGTCCACTGCTTGCCACAGGCACATATTATCATTGTGACTGACTTGAAGTTGGTAAAGAGGATTCAATAGGAGGAACTGTGAAAGAAAAAATCTGGATTCTAGATCTTGCTCTGGTCATGGAGAATTACTGCTGAGAAACAAGTTTAAACTAGTGAGTTGAAAACAAACAAATGTACTCTTAGCAATTAAAATCTTTGTGAGAAAAGTCTCAGGAAATGAAAAGTCAAGAGGAAAGTTCTGCAAATTGGAAGACCAGGAACTCTGGTTTGTATCTAAGAACACCTGACAGAGCATGTGTTCCAAGGGCAAGAGTTACCTGAACTATAGAGGAATCACAACCAAGCAAGTGTATGCATAGAAATGATCAATAGGTATTGAATTAATTCCAAAGCTAAATAGAAAAAAAATACAACCTCTGTTCTCATCTGTCAAAATGGTAGTTATAAGTAGGCTGGTAATTGGAATCAGAATCATAAATATCTGAAACCTCCAAAAGAAAAGCAAGTTTATAGAACTTTCAAAAAGAAAAGTTCATACTAATGTACACACACACACACACACACATAAATGTAACACTGTCATGAAATTTAGGAAAATTAATTTTTTCTACTTGAACACATTATTTAAGTTGGAAATCACTAAAACACATTTTTAGATATTAAGAGTCACTTACAATATCTCCTTTGCCTTCCTCTCCATAACTTAAGTGAACAGACAGTAGTCACATTATGTGATATAATAGCAGAGCTAGAATATGACTTTTAAGCAGGGTCAACTCTAAAGATAAATGGAGTAAACAGCCATTGTGGTATAACTTAAAAGACTCACTGAAGAATTGCTTTTCCCAATCCATTCAAGATTGTAACTAAAATTCCATCATCAGAGCCTCATTCGCTGAATTCCTAGGAAGAATAAAAATGCATATAATAATAATAAGGAGGAAAAGTCCTCTGGTGAAATGAGGGCAAATGCAATTTTAAAAAGGAGACTCAGCAGTTTATTATTTTGAAGAACTGGATGCTTTGAATATAATTATTAACGGAATGTGTTCATTAGTGATTGCCACTGAAAAAATAGATTTAGTCAACTGACATAGAGCAAAAAAATAAAAAATAAAAAATAATTCCACAATTTAAAATAAAATAATTGACTAAATTAAAAAATCTTTCTATTATATTGTTAAATTAACTATTTTATTTTTCAAATAATCTAAAAGTAAAATAAGTGACAGAATATTTAAACTATGGCATTATGCATAATTCTAAAAAATACTTTGTGATTTTGTTTTGAGTATTTATATCTAACTGAGAATGTCTCACCAAATGCTTTTGGCAATGAGCTTCATATCAGGATTATCTACTTTAGTCCTGTGGCATAACAGTTTGTATTAATGTATATGATATATTTTATGTTCATTTATTTTAATATCTATGTAAGGAAATTGTAAATTTTCTACAGCTCTTAGTTCTGATCTTCATTCTCTATATGAATATTGTAAGCATCAGTAACTCTAATAATAGTTAGAAAAAAAGAAGCTCTGAATAGAAGACATTTCCCAAGTCTCATAGATCTTGTGGAAATGATAATTTCAACCTACATGTATATTCAATGAGAATATTTTTAAAAGTATCCAAAAATGTTAACATCTCCATCCCGCTTACTAAAAATGCATACTATGAAATCAATGAACCTAGAAATGCTATAGATTGTTTCTCTAAGAAAGGCTTCTGCTTTAATAATTGATAACCCTGGAGGGCAGCCATTATTCAAAAGGTACTCTACAGCATCTAGAGGTTTAACATGAACTGTGATTAATGTGACTCTGATCAAATACTGTGTAAAACTGAGATTTCCATTTGAATTTTTAAATTAGTTTACTTTCTCAGCATGCCTAAAATTAAACATTAACTGATTAAAATGGAAATAAAATGTAAGGCAAAAGGTAAATTTTGAATCAGAATTATATTTATGTCAATTTACATTTAACATATTAAAGTACTTTATTTCTCTTTGCCTTGCAAAAAGGCAAGTGAGAGGGAAGCACAGCATAACAATTCAGGAGAAACTTTTTAAAGGAAATAATAGTGAATCATCACTCAAAAATGTTCTTAAGAAAACTCAACATGATGATCCTTTGCTTCTATTGTAAGAACAATTACAAATTTAAAATAGAGGTTTAATCATCATTGCTGAAAATAAGTAAAAATATTTCCCTGCCCTCCTTTTTCTTTGAGCATATATTTTGGAAAAGTTGTAAGTACTTTCTCCACTGTTTCAAATGTATTTAAACTGTGAAGACTAGACTGGCCTTTTGTCAGCTTCATGACCCAGGAATGTCTTTCCTAAGGACCTGCATACATTTCTTTAAAGTGCAAACTCTAAGAGAGCTAGAGCCCCTGCCTCCCGTCTCTGTGGGAGGGTCAGAGCCTAGTTCCAGTGGTTCTACTTGCTCCAAGTTGCAAAACTTCTTGCTGTCATAAAGACATGAGAAGTTCACTTTTGTGGTAGATAAAGCCAGTTAACATAGATGATGACCCCAATGACCAGGTAGTTAGTATGAACAACAGGTGACAAACACTGCTAACAAGTTCTCTTACTTGAGGACTATTGTTTATTTTGAGAACCGATGTGTAATGGATTGCACCTGATTAGCTATATACGGAGTAAATGCTTTTCTCTTTTTTCAATCTTAGCAGACTGCCTGAAATGGGAATTGTATTCTCGTTTAATGCTTATTCAACAATATAGGTGCTCTCTTTCTCTACTACCATAGTACAGAGGATTTCTGGGATGGAAGATTTTGTTTATAATTGTAGTTCGCCAATATTGTCTTACACTAAATTCAATTCTTCAGCAACACTGCAGACTGCTCGATGAATCAAGGTGAGAGGAGAGGTGACACATGGGGACAGGGTATGAACAGGTGAAAAGATGATAGTCTCATAGAAACTATGCTTGGGATACCTGGGAGGGAAATTCTCTATAGAGGAGTGTGGGAACCACGCCAGGTCCCTGGATAGTCAAGGCCAATGGGAGCACAGAGGCCTTGTTATCAATACACCAGAATGGCCAAAGGCCGCTCTGGGCATGTGCCTAAATGGCATCTTCAAGAACTCTGAACCTGGGAATCCTAATCAGGCCAAGAAACCATGAACAGCAGCAAGGCCACAGCATGCTCATGGTACACTGTGCCCTTCAGTAGCCAATGTGATTGATGTAACTATTGGCACTACTTCTTTGTCTAAATAGTGTAAAAGTACATTACTGACCAGTTAGTTGGCTGGAGTGTGTGAAGAAGTCTGCTAGAGGGCAGCAGCTGTGGCAGAGCAGAGAGAGTTCAGAGAAGCAGAGGCAGCAGGCACAGATGATGTAGGTCCTATGTGTGCAAGAGTGGCAAGAGAGCTCAGACAGAGCTGAGAGCTGATACCATCACGAGGAAAGCCTAAGAGCTCATGGAGAGCTCAGAGATAGCTACCATGTTAACCAGCCAGTGTGCGGGGCAGGGGAGACAGGAGAAGTTGCTGAGCCCGGAGAGCTCAGGTACCGCTACTATGTGAGGTGGTGAGTCTAGGAGGCAGCGTGTGGCTGCTCAGATAATAGCTGTGGGTACAGGGATGGATGCTGCTTTATGAGGAAGCTACGCATTCACCAGCCAGTGTCTGGCTGCCGGCCTGTATGGAATTTGCTGTGAGGACTATTCTTGTCTGATGGCTATGTGGCCACTGGCTTCTGCCATACAGACTCATTCTTTTTTTTTTTTTTTTCCAATATATTTTATTGATTTTTTACAGAGAAGAAGAGAGAGGGATAGAGAGTTAGAAAGATCAATGAGAGAGATCGATCAGCTGCCTCCTGCACGCCCCCCACTGGGGATGTGCCCGCAACCAGGGTACATGCCCCTGACCGGAATCGAACCTGGGACCCTTGAGTCCGCAGGCCGACGCTCTATCCACTGAGCCAAACTGGTTCGGCCAGACTCATTCTTATACACCCACAACCTCTCATGGCTTCTCCGTCTGCCCCACCACCTAGAATTGACCTGTGTCTTTGTGAGCAGAGGATAAAGGAGGAACTTGGACTAACTGCCCAACAGTTAGTACAGTGGGCAGGGTTCGAGAGGGACCTGCCCTGGCATACTTGAGAGAAACCGAGAAGAGTATATGAACTCAAAGCCACTCAGAGCACCAGAGCTCCTGCAGGCCTCTGGCTGTGCTCTGACAAGGAGACACCAGAAAAATGCAAATAAAGATGCCTAACATATTAACTACTTTAGAAAAATATTGTTATAATACATATGCTAAAATATTTTATGTTTATCAAAGTGATAGTGTTACATGCTTATTATCCATAATTTTACATTTGTGGGAGAGAAAAAAAAAAAACACTCTAAAAAGTGTCTTTAACAGTAGAAATTACTAAAATATCACCATTTTCCAAGTTAAAAATCTGTTCAGTGTTTATTTCCTTTCTTTCTCCAAATTTATTTCAGGTCTAACCCCTAAACATAAATATCAGTTTATGAATATGTGATAGCATATTGTAGGAACTGTAAAATAAAATAAGCTTTTATCCTATGTTTAAACTCATTTTAAAATAGTATAGATTGTTATAGATTATTCCAAGCACTATGCATGTGTTTCAATGTATGAATCTGAGTGCTAATTATAGACAGATTGGCATTATAGCAGGCAAAGACAGAGTGTAGGTAGGTTCAGTCTAGGGCCGTGGTCGGCAAACTGCAGCTCGTGAGCCACATCTTTGACCCATTGAATGTGCCTCTTCCACAAAATACCACGTGCAGGCGCGTGTACAGTGCGATTGAAACTTCATGGCCCATGCACAGAAGTCAGTTTTTGGCCTGGGTGAGGCTATTTTGAAGAAGTACAGTTGATATTTGGCTCTGTTGACTAATGAGTTTGCTGCCACTGGCTAGGGAAATAATTCTTAGTGATTACTAATTGTGTTTCCCTCCAAATATTAAGTCCTTCTACAACTAGATGCCGAACACATCTGCATTTTCTTCTTAAATTATATGAGATATTGCTAAATTATCTCTGACATGAAAATACTGCCTTATCCATAAGTCATATGAAAATGCATGATATTCTCATAAATATTAGAATTTCCAGATTGCTATTTTGAATGGTCCCATCTTATAATCTTAATTGATAACTCACTTTGCAATACATACAAAAGACATCCTCAAGCCAGAGACTCTTTCCTTTCCATGTCTGAGAGTACCAAATGTTCTATATGTTAACTACTGTCTAAGATAAAACAACCTTTAAGGGATTAAAAATCTTCCTGGTATTGTAACTAGATTTCAGATAAACAGAGTTAGCAAACTATTTGATCTTGAATTCTGCTTTGGGCTACTGCAAATGGAGGAGATATAAGAATTATTTTCTCATGTTGTTCAGAAAGATAAAAGGTCATATTTAAACAAATCAATAAAAAGTAATTTTTCACTGAAAAGATTGAACAATCATGATGTTCTATGTAATCCAAAAGAAACAAACTATGGACAACAACAACAAAAAAAAAATTGAAGTACTGTGGGAACAAAATCTAGAAGAAAAAAATTAGTAGAATTCTGTAATTTTATGGAGTTAAGTTTGTTGCTACTCCCTCAACTTTGTGCAATCAATCAAATGTATAACATTTGATATATATATATATATATATATATATATATATATATATATACCCTTTCTTTAATCTATCTATCTATTTATGCATGTATTTTTGGAAAAGGAGAATAGAGAGCACATAGGCCTGAGTTTGGTGACTGTAACTAATTTTCTATTAATAGAAGAATAGAGCAAGTGAGGAGAGGAAAAACAAAAGCATAAAATAAAAAACAAACAAATAATCAAACAAACAACAACAAGAAAAAAATTGGCTAGCGAAGAAAGAAAAAAGAGAAGGGCGCATGGACGTGGAGCAGGGGAGAGGAAATGAGATATATGAGTAAGCCAACAGAGACTACTGTAATAGTAATGTGTCAATACAGCAGATAAATGTGATCAATTTCTAACAAGAAGTAAAAAGGAAGGAGAGAGGATGACTAAAGCAGGAACATGAGAAGAGAAACAGGATGAAAGGGGAGAAGTGAGGAAGAAAAGGTTGGCAAAAAGGAAAAAAATGAGATAAAGTTAAGCAATGATATAAAAATAGAATTTAGAACACTAATCCAAAAAATAAAAGATTAAAAATAATAATAAATAAAAATAATAAAATCAAGAAAAAAGAAAAAAAAATTGATTTATTAAGTAAAAAATAAAACAGTGAAGTAGTGAAGTGTCGTTCACTTCAGCTGAGTTTTAATATCCCATTGGGGGCTGGAGTAAGACCCCTCTCTACTGTTTGGTCTGCCATGTCTCAGTTTCCTGTTAGGTAGTCAGCACCACGTTAAAGTTCCCAGCGATCCCCTGCTCCTCTGTGTCAGACTCCACAGCCTTGGTTTCGGGTAGGTGGGGTCAATCTGCCTGCTTTGTTTTTCTGCCTGCTTTCAGTTGTGTTTACACAAGCATCTATTTCTGAAATGGTTCTAGGATCTAGGTGGTGGTGTTGCTGTATTAGTCTCTGGTACCAAATGGCCCCTCAAGCCAGTCCCTGAGGTCTCCCTCCGCATATACAGAATCCTTGTTTCCCTACCAAGCTCACGGCTGGGTGCAGCTGCGCTGCTAGGAGGGGCTATAGCTCTTCAGGAGAAAAATGGCTGTTCAGAGTTGGAGGGATCAGAGGGTCCCAGAGCTGGCTTCCTGGTCGCCTCTATCTATTTTGTTCCCCAGCTTCCACAAAACCACTCTCCCCTGCACTACAGCCTTGGTGAGTATTTGTAATTGAAAGATCCTATGTACTGGGTTTAGCGAGTAAAAGCAAGGAAATTATAAAGACAGAGCAACTGTGCCGCTGTGCATCTCTCTCCCCCTGGCACTTCATGGCTGGTGCAGAACTTCAGGCTGCCTTTCTGGGATCAGCCTCCCATGGCTGTGCACTTAAATCTAGATTCCCCAGCTGCCAGCAGCCCTGAGGACCCCCTTACACAGTCATGTCTTACGGGTGTCCCCAAGGGACTTGGTGCAGCTCAGTTTCCTTCTGACCCTCTAGTCCCAGTTGCGCATGTGTCTCTCTCCAGCCTAGATCCCCTCTCCTACTGTTCTCCAGGTGTCCCCTGTCATTTCTGGCCATGGATTGTCTCACCAGCTGTATTTAATTCACCAATTCTGGGTGGATGTTATTCAATTCAGCTGTTTTTTCTATCTGCTCTGTGAGAAAGTGCAGGACGCGTCCGCCTATTTGGCTGTTATTTTGTCTCCCCCTGGACGAATTTTTTAGGAGCCTGTGGTTGGGGAGGCTGGAGTCTCGGTGATCATGGGTTCGCAGCCAAGGCAGCAGGTCCCTGAATGGTGTAGCTGTAGGGTCCTGGGTGGTGTCCCAGGTCTCCCCGGGTGGAGGTGAGGCTGAGTTCCCAGTCACAGCTGCTCTCCCCTTCAAGATGGCACGGTTCAAAAGCTACTTCTTAAGAGCTTGGCCTAAGCATTCTCCACAAGTTCTAACCTTCTCCCTATTTTGTTAGATACATACTATATGCAGGAGCTCCAATTGTGGAAGATACATCAACTGTGGTAGAGAGGGTTTTATCCATGTTGTTAACAGTAAAGACCAATCTCCCCAGATTTGAATTCTAAAAAGCTAATATCTAAGTCTCCAGCCAATGGTAGAGATAGAGATAGAGATGATAGAGATAGAGATAGAGATAGAGATAGAGATAGAGATAGAGATAGATGATAGATAGATAGGTAGAGATAGAGAGATAGATACAAAAGAGAGTGAATCAATTAATTTCCTGGTAAGGATATATAAAATCATGTGATTCACTCTTCTGACATTTTAATGGGTTAATAAGAACTAATTGTACATAAAACAATTAAATCTTGCTCCTTTACATTATGCTTTCAGCTCTACAGTCACAATTTCATGGGGCTGCTTATTTTTTTAATTTTCCACATTTTAAAAACTATTATATCAGAGCAAGAATATTGATTGTATTTGATAAATTAAGATATATAGAATTGGAAGTTAAGTTTTCAGTGACAGTTTTTAGAAGAATAAAATAGAGTTGAAGAATTGAAGTTATCCAAATACAATCAAAATAATAAAATTATTATTTATAAAAATAAAAATTATTTTTACAAAATAAATGGTACTAAAAGGCATAGGATATTGATATATTGAAATAGTGAGAGTGTAATAGAATAAAATAACCAGTCTTTCTGTCTCCATCTTGCTCCAGCCTGCTCAGTTCCAGTAATATGTCAGTTAGCAACTTCTGCTTAGTCTTGCAGATGGATATGGTAGTCATTAAAGGGATCTAACCTGCAGCCTAGGAATTACTGACACAACCTCACTGCTTGAAACCATTTCCCCAAGGAGATAAGACAGAAATAATTATTGTTTGTCATAAGATTTAAGGATCATAGTGACTGAGACTACTGCAACCAGAGTTTGTTGACTAAAGGCAAAGAAGTTTCACCATCCCCCTTGGACCTGTGCTGGTGTCCAGATGTCTGTGATCATCAGTTCCCTCCTGACCTCAAACCCCTCCCAATTTTCCCTTCCCCTGACATAAAAGAAGCCTGAATTCTGTACTTTCTCTAGATGGTTCTTTGGAACACTAGTCTGCCATCTTCTCATTTGTTGACCTTCTGAATAACATTGCTTTTGTTGCCACAAATCCTTGTCCTTCAACTTATTAGTTGTTGTGTGGTGAGCAGTATGAGCTTTCACTCAGTTACAGCTGGACTATCAGTTTGTACCCTCACTAATATTTAGTTTATCTAATTTAGAAAAGTCCATTGATCAAACTGCAGAAAACTGTATCTTAAAATATTTGTTAGACAAACATACTACTAAAAATACCTTCTAGAAACATTTAATTTGGTCAAATGGAGAACCCATATGTCATTGGTAGTATTCTATAGAGCTTTTATTTTTAAATTGACCACACATTTAGTAACATTAAGATATATACATCTTCAATATATTTCAAGCTGTTTTCTTTATTTAGTAAGTATGTAATATTAAGGTGTCTTCCAAATAAATTCCCTAAGTAATCAGTATCATATTAATACTTTCCAATGAAAGAAATAAGGGGTGGAAAAACAATAATCAACAGGGTAAAACCATGAGTAATATTATATGGGGGCTGAAATGAGATGAGTTAATAAATGGCTGTTGATGCTAATTCAACATCAACAAGAATCCACAATTTGGGATGTGGTGAAACAAAACAAAGACCTTAATTCAGTACAAAACAGCTCAATTGTGATAAAACAAGACTGTGAAAGCTGCATGCTGAGAGGCAACCCTGAGACAGGTCCTTCTCTGGCTAGACAGCTTTGCTCTGCTCCTTGATGGCCGACTCTTTCCTGCTCCATGCCAGTCTGCTTTGCACTGTGCTTGTCTACTCTGCAGCAGTCTGCTATGGCCTGCACTTGTCTGCTCTGCTCCAGCAAGACAACACCTGTGTTTAGCTGAGCCAGGAAACTTCAGCCTTCAGTCTTCAATGGAAAGGGCAAGTGTACTCTAAGACTCAGAGGGGAGTTGGCTTATATAGACAGAAGTCCCACCTATGGTGCTTAATTGGTCCTTCCTCATGCAAATGAGGACTCCAAAATCTCACAGTTTGATTGGTCCAAAAGGCACTGTCCTGATTGGTCAGAATAAAGCTGCTCTGGTTGGTCCAAGCTTCACAGCTCCAATTGGATGGGAAAGCCTCAGTCCTATTGCTTAAAATAGGATTCCAGAATCTCAGAGGGAAGATGGGTTTGGGTATGTGGGTGAGAAAGAGATCAACCAAAGAACCTGTATGCATATATGGATAAACCATTGGCCCAGACAATAGAGTAGTAAAGACCTAGGGAGGAGGATGGAGGTGGGCCAGAAGGGGTCATGTGGGGAAAATAAAGGGGACATATGTAATACTTTCAACAATAAAGATTTAAAAAAAAGAAATAGGATTCTAGGAACTTCTTTATAAGGTCTTGCTCAGATGTCAGAAACAGCACAGGCAGACAGTTCAATGCATAGGCAGGTACTTCAGTGTAGGCTTCTTCCCGAAGTGCAGTTGGCATGAGAGGCCCTATGTAGGAATGGTTGGTAGGCTCTGTTATTTAAAATTTGAGCCCAGTTAGCCACCAGGAACTCTTCTTATTAGGTGTCGCCTTTCTCAGAGTTCACAGATGTGACTATAATTATGAAGCATTGGCTCACTTCCCTCCCCCCACCCCCTTGAAGACTGTAATGAACAGAAATGCCTTTCCAGAAAAATCCTATCTAATAAAAGAGAAAGATGGTAATTGGCGTACGACCACTACCCTTCCCACTTGCTAATCAAGGAGATATGCAAATTAACTGCCAGCCAAGATGGCGGCCAGCAGCCAGGCAGCTGATGCGAACAGGGAGGCTTGCTTGCTTCAGTGACAGAGGACTCCATCGTTCCCCGCCTGACTTGCTGGCCTCTCAGCTGCAACTCTAAGCAACTATGTTGCAAATATAGAAGCTAAAAATCCCCAGAAACCTGCTTTACTCAGCCGGGCTTCAGCCAGCCAGACCGCAACATTGTATCAAATACAGACGGTAAACAAAGGCCAGAAACCTGTTTTCAGCAGCCAAGGCCTCAGAGCTAAAGCTGGCCCAGAATAAAAAAAAGAAAAAGAAAAAAAGGAGCGGTTGGGAGCTTCAGTCACCCGTCAGCCTGAAAACGGCCCTTAGCCCCTCACCCAGACTGGCCAGGCACCCCAGTGGGGACTCCCACCCTGATCCAGAACACCCTTCAGGGAAAACCAGCCAGCCCCCACCCGTGCACCAGGCCTCTATTCTATATAGTAAAAGGGTAATATGCCTCCCAGCACCGGGATCACCAGAGCCCCGAGGCCTCCCGGCACCAGGATCAGCGTGACAGGGGGCAGCGCCCAAACCCCCTGATCGCCCTGCGGCTCTGTGTGTGACAGGGTGCAGCTCCCTAACCCCCTGATCAGCCCTGCTCTGTGTGTGACAGGGGAAGGTGCCCCAACCCCCTGATCGGCCCTGCTCTGTGGGTGATAGAGTGTGGCGCACCAACCCCCCCACCCCCGCCAATGGGCCCTGCTCTGTGTGTGATGGGGTAGAGCCATAACCTCCCCATCAGCCCTGCCCTGAGTGTGACAGTGGCAGCGCCCCAACCCTCTGATCGGCCCTGCTCTGTGTGTGACAGGGGGCAGTGCCCCAACTCCCCTATCGCCCCTGCTCTGTGCGTGAAAGGGGGTGGCACCACAACCTCCCTATTGGCCCTGCCTTGAGTGTGACAGGGGGCAGTGCCCCAACCCCCCAATCAGCCCTACCCTGAGCATGACTGAGGGTGGCATCGCAACCTCCCAATCTGCCCTGCTCTGTGCATGAGGGGGCGGCGCCCCAACTCCCCAATCAGCCCTGCTCTGAGCCCGACCAGGGGCTGCACCTAGGGATTGGGCCTGCCTTCTGCCACCCAGGAGCAGGCCTAAGCCAGCAGGTCGTTATCTCCCGAGGGGTCCCATACTGCGAGAAGACACAGGCCGGGCTGAGGGGGCCCCCTTTCCACCCCGAGTGCACAAATTTTTGTGCACTGGGCCTCTAGTATATAAATAATACCCTTCTAGTTTCTATAAAATAATCAGTTATACTTTACTCCCATATTTCTTTACTGTGTTAACATTAAAAAACATTATTTTATATCTTTAAATTTTATTTTATCAGTGTTAGGGTTGCTGAAGGAGGAATGCATGAGGCCAAAAGGGGTAAAGAATTATGAACTTATTAGGTCATCTGGAAAACCAGATGGGTTGAGCCCCAAAATGGTGCCAGCACACAGGGACTGGGAGTCAAAGATTTTAAAGGACTCTAGGCAGGCTTTTTCTGGGTGGAGAATTCTCTGGGTGGATCCGGAGGGGAAAGATAATGGTCTTAGCAAGTGGAATGTGGTCTAAGCTAAAGGGAATGTTTCATGTGAAGTGGCCTAAAGGTCAGTTCCCAGGAGATGGGCTGTCCATTCACATTATTTGATCAGATCTAACAATCAGCAGTAAATAATACTGAACTAAATATCGATGTTTCATAGTAATCAAGACTGGTGATGATGTTGTTGTTTAAGAAATAAAAGAAGGAAGGAGGGGAGAGAAAGAGAAGAAGGGGTAGGAAGGAAAGAATAAGAAGGAAGAAAAGGAGGGAGAAAATAGGAGTCATGTTACCTTAAAGTAAAAAAAAACAAACAAACAAAAAAACAAAAAAAACAAAACAAAACAGGAATACCTGGAAAAAAAGCATTTATTATAATTAATTTTCTAAAATAACTAGTGACCGCTGCATGGAGTCCTGCACATTGAAAGGAAATTAATTAGCAGGTGGCCAGTGGGGTGGGACTGTGTGACTTGGGCCAGACAGGCCCTGGAGCCAACCTTCCTCAGTCCCTCCCTGGAGTCTGTGGAGTGAGAAGGGTCCCTCTGACAGGTGGGGCCCTCGGCCTGGCCTATGGGGATCAGGCTGAAACTGGCTCTCTGACATCCCCTGAGGGTCCTGGAGTATGAAAGGGCACTCTGCAAAGTTTCTGTCATACAGAGGGTGGAACGCAAATGCAAGTGTTCAGTAAACCAGACTCAGGACAGACAGTGCCCCAGCAACAACATAACCCACAGCCAAAGGTGGAATCGCATGGCCCCATCAGGAATCTGGTGTGTCACCTGAGAACCACCGCTGTCAAGTAACTGCAGCTTGGCAGCTCCTGCATTGAGCATCTACGCCCTGGGGGTCAGTGTGCGTCATAGCGACTGGTCAGTCGGACATTTAGCATATTAGCCTTTTATATATATAGATACCAGCATATTCATTTCTTTTAAAAATGCAATATGATAGTATTTGTCCACTTATATATAAAGACAAACATCACATGATCTCACTCAAATGTGGAATCTAGTGAACAAAATAAACTGATGAACAAATAGATCCAGAGACATAGAATCATGGAATTGACAGGGGAACCTCAGAGGGAAGGCTGGAGTGGGGGTGGAAGTGGGGAACTTGTATGCATAAATGCATAGCCTTTGGTCGCAGACAATAGTATAGGGAAGGCCAAGGAGGGGCAGGTGCAGGGCGAACGGGTTCAATGGGAAAAAAGGGGAACATCTGTTATACTTTCAACAATAAAGGTAATTTTTTTTTAAAAAATTAAAAAATAAAATAAAACCAATGATTAGACAAAAACTTTCACTTTGTTTAAAATCTAGGTTCATCTTACAAAAAGAAAATTCTGTCTCCTTAGAGAAATAAATTCTGTGGCAAATAGATAAAATGAGAAGAGTTTTTAAATCAAATTGTCACCCACCTTCATGTAATATTGGAAAGCTCTTTGCTTGATTCATTTATTTCATAAATTGATGTCTCAGTATAGAATACGCATAACACAAAATGTCAGTGTAGACATTGACATATTTTGTACAAAAGGAGCCCCATTACCTGCCTCTATCAGTACAAAGTATTGGTGGTGAACTTTAATGGTCTTACCTTTTATTTGATTTTATTGCACCTTATCTTTAGACTGTATGTTATACTTTTGTTGTCATGTGTCTAGAGGAAAAGCCTGAAGTGATTGGAAAATTGGGTTTTCCTCTTAGCCCTATATTTTTTATTTCATTTTATTTACTGATCCACAGTTTTCCTTTTCCTAGGATCTATTTGTACTCACAGCAGACTTGCTAAGAGAGGGACTTTCCACCATATACCTCTGCATTTGGGGTATTTCACTAGGTCCCAATAAAGCAGATAATTGATTTTTAAGATTTTGATGTTAATTCTCCAGATTTACACACCACCACCAGTCTTATTTTTTTTATTTTTTTACTTTGTTTTTCTTTCTAATCAGAACAATTTCACAATTTACCCCTGAAAAGTTTTTATTTACTTTATGCTGTATTTCCTTTGGCATGATAAGACCTCAAACCACAGACACAAATGGTATTACGTTTTCTTCTTTAATTACATTTTTAAAATAAGCCAAACAATCCATGTTTTGTTTACCTACTTTAGACATACCCTATCCCCTTTAGAAACAGTAAGGTTCAAGGAAAGCAACCGGTGAAGCAGGCTACCACAATTACCAGGTATACAAGGGACTTCCCAGAAGTTACTACCAGTAGAATGGACTCAATTTCATCCCAGTTCTGTGATTCTTCCTATGAAGCAATCACCATCACATCAAACAGGTTGAGCATGATGGATAAACCATGTAGTTTATTTACAACTAGTGGCCCAGTGCACAAAATTCATGCATATTACAAGGGAATTAATTAGAGGAAATATTTTTTAATATTGCTATTTGCCCTTTCTCTATAATAGAGATGAAAGAAAATTAGTAAAATGTATATGAAAATCTCCCTCCTATCAGGGTCTGGGGCATGCCACGGGACCCAGAGTCAAGTCCCTGCCCACCCACGTGAGCCTCAAAATCGTACAAGACCCAGACCCGGCTGGCCTCACCCCTGTCAAGCGCCGTTGGGCGGGGGGCACAGCTCAGGTCACCCGTTAAGCCCTGCCAGGCAGGGGTACAGCCTTAGGTCCCCTGGCCTAGCACCAGGCAGAGGGCACCGCTTCAGATCCATGAGGGTGTGAGGTTGTGAGGGCATGAGGGTGTGATGACCATTTGCATATTAGCTCTTTATTATATAGGATATCTGACCACTTTTGTAGGAGATACTTTTGGAAGATTACGTAAGCAGGATCCCCCATTGCCAGTGGGGGTGAGGTTCTTTTTTTTCCCCTTATTGTAACTACCTATTGTATAACATCTTTCTTTAACTCCCCACCTCTTCTTTTTATTTTTATGTATTTTTAAATATATATTTTTTATGTCCAAATATATTTTTTATATTTTCACAATATATAAAATAAATCTATTACCACATTGTAGATACAAATTAATTACCTATTTACATGCAATAAACATTAATATTTAGAGAAAAATGATTTTAAATGTTATATGCAATAAACATTAATATTTCAAGAAAAAAGATTTTAAATGTAATAATATTACCAAAATTGTACTAACATAGTATAATATCACAAAACTTGTAGGACTTATTAAAAATCTTCAAATAACATGATTACTTTTATTATATTCTAAAATGTTTTTCCTCTGGCTCTATTTTTGTTCATCAGTTCATGTTGTTCATTATATTCCACAAATGAGTGAGACCTTGTGATATTTCTTAAGGCACCGCTGGGATGAGCCCTTCCAGAGCCCTGCACAAGAGGATGAGATGTAGTAAAGGCTTTATTTTCATGGCATTAGATTTCTCAGGTTGTAAAGTCCCAGGCCTCTTAACCCAGTCCTGAAAAATGTACAGCTGGGGCTTTTCGTAGAGTTGAAAACAAAGCCAGTGCCCAGAGTTTTCGTTCCATGGTGAAATTGAGTCTGGTGCAGCATCAGGCTAGATTCAGTCCATTTGTCCATTTTGTGGAGTCCACGTGGCTGTGAGCTATGTGGGCAAATGCAGGGCAAGGCCTTTGAATCCTGCAAGCCAGGTGTGTGTGTGTGTGTGTGTGTGTGTGTGTGTGTGTGTGTGTGTGTGTGAGAGAGAGAGAGAGAGAGAGAGAGAGAGAGAGAGAGAGAGAGAGAGAGAGAGAGAGAGAAAGTCCTTTGTCCAGGAATTTAAACATTCAGATTTAGAGTCCTTGCAGTGGCCACTGACTTGTTCCCAGGTGTGACTGACAGGTAAGGAACTTCCCATATCACCCAGACCTTATTGGGCATCTGTCTACTGACCCGTCCCTTCCTCTAGCTATCTGCAGGGAACAGACTTGGATAATGTTAAATTGCAGCTTTCTAGCAAAACTGTATAAATGTCATGCCTATATTATCTAGTCTCCCCTTTACTCCTTTCCTGTTAATAATAACCAGATTATTACAAAGGTATCAATGACACAAATACCGGTTGTATTCCCTGTCACATTCCTCTTTATACTGCATCCTTCTTCATACCAAACCCCTTGCCTCTGCCTACTTGAGGTTCTTCCCCACCAGCAATGTTACCTGTCTCCTTACCTTTGTCTTTGATCCTTTCTCTGATAGAAGCACCTTCAACCAGTTTTCCCTGACACACTGATTCCAACCCCCCCCCGGAATATTTAATAAAAGCGTCACCAAATTCAGGAAGCTTTCTCTCTGACCCCAGTAGGAAAAATGATTACCTTTCCCCTGCTCCCTCACCCCATATCTATCTTTAATGATACATTTACCCAACTCTAGTAACATTTTTCTCATGATGCACTTTCTTGTCTTATTTACTGCTGCACTCCTAAGATCTCATCCCTATTGCCAAAATAAACATAAACAATAGAAAGTTCTAAATTATGAGATAAACACCTGCTTAATCAAAAAAGCAAGCTACCTAAGACAATTACATTTTTTTCATTAAAAAATCAAAACAGAAACAGAAAAAAAAAACAACCACCAAAAAAAAAAAAAGTGGTAGGTACTGAAGGATTCAGCAGCAAATAAGATAACCAGAACCCTGCTTTCACCCGGCAGCACAGGGTAGCGCTTCTCAAGAAATTCTCTTGTAGCCACCTATATCTAGATCCCTTGGGAGGACAGGAAACTAATTGAAATACAGATTTCTAGGCAAACTAAAAGCCAAAAATATAGACTCTTTAGGGATAAATCCTAGGTATCTATACGTTTCTAATAATTTCCTAGACTGGTTATCCTACACACAAGAAGTCTGAGAATTTCTGGTTTATCAGAGATTAGAGTCCAAATATAATTAAGTCAACCAGAGACAAATTTTAAATTGAGTTTCACTGTGCCATAGCAACTAGGTTATAGAATGTATGATTCACCATTTCAGCAATTACAAGATTCCATGAGAATCACATTCAAATAATCTGTGCTATAAAAAGAAACATCTTCTTGCAAGCAGCACAAATGTGCCAGGACTGACCTGCAGACTCTGAGCAACAGATGAATAGATTAGTTTGACACTCATTTCTGTGAAAGAGAGGGCTAAGGGGCTGCTTGGCAGGAGGCACCAAACAGCCCCCTTTGCCTGCCTCCTTGAGCTTTTATTGTAACAACAGCTTGAACTAAAATTAACCTCTAGATACGATCAGCAGGTTAAGTATCATTGGGAAAGCACATGATTCTACAAGGTCAGATCTAAAAACTAAAAATAGAGATTCCAGTAAAACACCCAGGGTCTCGGACTTGTTTGGAAAAATCAAGGCAGGGGCTTCTGCCTTTGGGAAGGTCCCCCTTGAGGCCCCTGACCTTTCGGAGAATCCTCCTTACAGACTTTCCAGCCAAATCCCATGCTTCCCCACACAAATGTTCAAAATTATAAATATTTCTCATCACTTGATAAACCCCAATTACTTACAAAACAAAACAAAAAGATCCTGAATACTTCTGAATGTTTTTTTCTTTTGTTTGTTTCATATTAACAGTATGACTCACTATAATAATCATTACAATATATACCAACTGACATTGATATTAATTATTTCATATGTGTGCTTTTCTTCTCAAATGTGCCTATTTCTTACAACCAGGGATTGAATATATTTTATAATTCCCATTACCTATAGTGAAATGAGGGAATTAGAAAATACCCCAGCAAGTAGAAAAATAATTCAAGGGCAAAATAATTTTTACTCTTAAATAGCAAAATATAATATACAGGTCATGAAATGTTCAGTTAGGATTTGTTCATTTAATTGGCTTAGGATAGTGTGTTTAGAAATAAACTGATTTACATCAGGCATCATTTCATATTCTTATATTTTCTTACACCATTATTTGAAAATTGGAAAAGTACATTTGCAGTGGCTTGAGGACATTGGAGTTATATTCAAGCAGAACTGAACATGGACCCGGAGATAACAGAAAAGTAAGACCCTAGCTATCTGAAAGAGTAAGAGGGTGTTAATCTAAAATTTTCCCTGAGGTATAGTTTTATTTTTTCAGTAGAACATAAGAAATATGGATTACCCAACTCAGTATTGTTTGTTTTTCAAAAAGCTTTAACATTTTTATTCTTCAAACAGTTTTTATGGCAACTAAAATATACTCACTGAGTTGTGCAATGAGTTTGTCTCAAGTTCCTCCAAAGAGTCAATTTTGAACTGACCTTCCAGCTGGATGCATGGACCTTGATGCTTTGAGGTTTTATTCAGTCTGATATAACAGTGACTCTTTGTTTCTTCTAGCTGACACAAAAATTCAGAAAGTTAAAATTTACTTTGCTAAACAGGAACTATATTTATAATTAATAAAGTAATATCTATTAACACTGTGTATGAAATATTTTTGCTTATCTTTATTTTGCTAGAGAAAATGGGTCCTTGGGTAGTCTAGAGAAAAATATTTCAACAAGAAATTTAAGCATAGGAGAAGTTTAAGCACAGTGGCAAGATTTACTGGGGTAAAAAAAAATAATATCCTGTCTGTTCCTTGTTAATCCTCCATATATTTTCTTGGTTTGGGGGACAAGCAGGATGTCTTTCAAACTGTCCAAGCCCTTCCCTGGGTCTTCCCAGGGCTGTGCTAGGCCCTCCCTTTACCCAATCTCTTATCTGGATCTTCCAGTGGTTCCCTCCCCTTATCCTATCCAATCCTTTCCCCAGATTTTCTCAGCTGGACTCCTCCCCATTCCATCCCCACTTTGGCTCCTACTGCACATGCACTTACCTCTCCTGCACCATCTTGGCTTCTACTGTGCATGGCTCAGCAAAGGAATCCCCCCTTACTATTTTATCTCTCCCTCCACCGGTGCCTGTGAATGAGTCCATTGTCCCCAGAGAGATTGGAAATCCTGTCCTTCCTGCCTGCCTAGGGATTAAGTTCCATGTCTGAGGATGGGATGATGAGGCTGTCTCCTGGGGAGTGTGTGAAGCTGCAGCTTCTTAGTTCAACAGGCTTAATGTCAGACTCCATTTGCTTCCTTTCTTTGTTTGTTGTTGTTGTTTTTGTTGTGTGTGTGTTTGTTGTTAATCCTCACTGGGGGATATTTTACCATTGATTTTTAGAGAGAGTGGAAAGGAGTGGAAGAGACAGAGAGAGAGAAACTTCAACGTGAGGGAGACACATCAATTGGTTGCCTCAGGCACACACTCCACCAGCTCTGGGGAGGAGCCTGCAACCAAGGTACATGCCCTTGACCAGAATTGAAACAAGGACCCTTTAGTCCACAGGCCAAGGAGCTATCCACTGAGCCAAATCATCTAGGGCGCTCCCTTCCTTTGTTAATAACTAACTATGTACTCTAATATTTACAGTAACAAAGACTTTAAAAATCTCATATTTATAAAACTATTTTATATTATGTATTTATAGTTGACATGTTAAACATTTAATGATTTTCAGGCTCTAAACAAGGCATGATAATGATAGAAATATGAATAAGCATATTTTACATATTCAAAGGAGTGCAGAGCTTATTAAGTGAATTAGAACATGTAATCAAAGTGTTCTAGGAGACAGAAGAGAAATTAATATAAATTATGGTATATTAATTTTGGTAAAATATTTAATTACTTTAAAACTTAATTTTCTTACCCACCCCAGCTGGTGTGGCTCAGTGGTTGAGCATTGATCCATAAACCAAGAGGGAGCTGGTTCGATTCCTGGTTAGGGTACTTGCCCTGGTTGCGGGCTTGATCCCCACTAAGGGGCCTGCAGGAAGCAGCATATCTATGTTTCTATATCTCTATCATTTCCCTTCCTCTCTCTCTAAAATCAATAAAGACATATTTTTAAAAAACTTTTTCTCATTTGAAAAGTGGAAATAAAAATACTAAAATAGGAGAATTGTTTATGAGATTACAGACAATATATCTGTTAGACATGAACAGAGCAAAGACGATGGGCCAGGTAGAGAAATTTACCAGGACAGAAAGCCCCAGTTGCCTAGCAAGGGACAAAACTGGGAAAACAAGGACCTTACCCCCAGGATAACCTGTCCTCCCCTAGCATATCACTGGTCAGGTGGTTTAGACCCATAGACTTTTTCCTCCCTAAAGATAACAGCTAGGCCTCAGTTGTGTTTCAGCTCCAGGCGCTGAAAAGCAGCAAAACCAGACAAGTGATGTCATGGCTGCCTCAGGACCAGCTACACTGACTAATGACCGCCTGCCCTGGCACCAACCAGTCAGTGGAGACCACTACCCTGAAAGCACACCTGGAAAACTATTGAGACACTCCACTGAGACTTTTCCTATGATTTCCACCTGCAGGAGAGAGAGAAATATGCTCAAGACAAAGGGCTCAACGTGCTCTCCCTCCAAGAAGCACGCCTGTGCCATTCTCTCCCTTCTCTTCTTCCCCTCACCTCTAAGGGACTTGCAGCCAGGGGAGCCATAGGCAATGGCAGCTGGCTCAAGGCTAACCCCCCGCACCTGTCTCCAAGGCCCCCTTTTCTCTGACTTCTCAGTGAGCCAAAGCAGCCCAGCCTAGGCGTTCCTATTGCTTCTTCTATGTCCTTCCTTGTTTCATTGTCCTAAGTATATTTTTGCTGCCATCAATACCCTTTGGTTTAGTGCTGTGTAGCCCTTCCCTTTAATTATCCCCATCTCCCCTGCCCTTTTCCTTAAATAAATTCAATTTTTCTTTATTCACCGTCTGAGATGGCTATTTACCCTGCCTGAGCATCACCAACTTCAACCTTTCAATATCACAACGTTTACATTCTATTAATAGGTCCTCAAGAGGTTGGAACTATTATTATCATTTTTTAAGTTGAAGAAGTCTTCATCAAAGCAGAAGAACTTTACCAAGAATTAAAAGAAAGAGAGAGAGAGAGAGAGAGAGAGAGAGAGAGAGAGAGAGAGAGAGAGAGTGAGAGAGAGAGAGAGAGAGACTTGAGGTTCCCAGTGGGTTCTGAGAGGCAGAGACAGCATTCCAGGTAATTGTAGGGCTAATCTATAGAAAAAAGACTTTATAGAATCTATTTCAACGAAAGACTGAGAATAAATGCTTAGTAGCCAATATCTCTACTGTGACTTAAAAATGAATAAGTGCTTTTTAGTACATTTCACAAATTGTTTAGAAAGGGAGCCTCCCTGAACCGTTTCATTTTCCCTTGTGTATATCTCGCCTCAAAACAGAATATAGAATAGACTAAGTGGACTAATGTAAGCTGGTCAGTAATGCAGGAATGACATAAGCAAACAGAACAAGCCCATTAAAATCCTTAGGAACAACCCACACATGGCACCGTTGTCCATGACGGATGAGATGAACTGACGATATGATGTATAATTCAACAAAATGCGATTGCCATTACAGCATAACCGCATCTTCCTAAGGAAATACATATGCGTTGGTTTTGCGGGTAGATCTGAGCATCAGAAAAGGGAAACCAGTCCTGTCTGAGCAAGAGGGGAGGAGCATACATTTGCGTTTGCCCCGAACTTCATGCAGATCACATTTTTATCAGTTACACTGGAATACTTCAGACAAATCTTTTCTTAACCAAACTCATTTATTTTTTTTTAAAAAAACACAAAAACAGTTCTTTGTTTATCACCAAAAAAATAATATTTCCTATAAATTTGTTTAAGCCAAAGCGTAACAAAAGTATATGAGGAAGGCATTTGGTAGAATTCTCAGAATTTAAAGATTCTGTGAAGCTTTTACTGGCAGGTACTTCACATTAACTGTGCCAGGAGAAACAGCAGGTATTTCTCTTGCCTGTCTTTTGGGGTGGAACTAGTCATTTTATATTTTATCAAAGCTGCTGATATTACCATAAAGAAACCAACACTCACATTTTACGTTATTATTTAACAGTCTAAAAGAATAATATTTTAAAATTTTATGGGTGGAATTCAAACATATTTCTGGCTTTCAAGATACAGATTTTTTCCCCTAGGAGTTGATTTTCATCACCAGATTTTTTTTTTTTTAAGGCAACAGCAATATTTTTTTGCTGCAAATTATTCAAGAAAATTTCAGAGTCTCATCATTCAATTAAATTAGGTAGGATATGCAATATTCCTGATGGACAAAAGTTTTATTCTGTTAGGTTTTGGCTTACCATAGTGCCTGCTTTCACACTAAAAATATGCAAACAAAGAAATGTACATTTTCATTAACATTGAAAACTAGACATGTTCCTCAAAGATATAAAAGCCTTCAGAAGAATTTGTTTTATTAATTTAAGCAGAGAAGAGATCTGGTGGAATGTTAGTGGAGGCTGAGAATGTATAGGAGATGACTATAATCCTTTGTCACATCTATAGATTATCTTTAGGGGCATAGGTTCTTAATTAATTACAGAGAAAGAAAGGAGCTCTTACTAAAGATCAGTTTCTGAATCATATTCCTACTGCCAGCATTCTCATTAGGACTTCTTTTTTCATATCTGGTTTAAAGCTACAATCCTTATAATGTTATACAAATAGTATCAGGCAAGAATGGTGTTACTACATTTTGAGAGCACAGGTAGAGAACATTAGAAAGAACCACAAGAACAATAAACTGTGGGTGCGGTATTGTTTTATGCATTTTCTCTGTCTATGCGGAGCTTCCAGTTCTCCAAAAGTAAATAATCTTCCATTTAGCCTGACGTAAGAATACAATAAAATAACTTTTTAATAAAGCAGAGCCAGTTTGCATAAATAACTGCCAAACAAGATAAGTTGGCTATGAACTGAGGATTATACTGATGTTAAAAAGTAAAAAGCTAATGTTTACCTTGTGGTTAGGGGGAGGGCCCAGGATGATTCCAGCATGAAAGCCTGCATAAAATGTGAAAAAAAAGTAAAAATTTTAAATTAAATTAAACAGACAAACATGGAAATATGAAAAATTCAAAAGTATAAGTTAAGGAAACGATTGCTTTTGAAAAGCAGAAGAAAGTCCTATCTTATAATAAATTTGAAAAACACTAATTTAAGAACACTTTAAAATTACTTGGTTATGTTGATAAGCAATGATAGCAATACCTTAAAAATTTTAAGAGAGAAACATTGAAAATAATGTCACAGATCCAAAATACTCAAAGTCAAGCACAGAAACATTAAAAAATCATAATTAAATTGCTTAAAACCAACCTTAAAGAAAAGGTCTTAAAAGTAGCCCAAGGGGAAAAAAAGACACACTGTATACAGATAAAGATGACAGCACGTTGCTCATCCGACACAACTGAAAAAAATAAACTATCTTTCAAATACAAAAGCAAAATTAATTTCAGACATGCAAAAGCTGAAACAACTCATTTGAATTTCGAGTTGAAAAAGCCAAAACAATGCAGTTGACTCACATTACCAAAATTATCAAAATCCTTCAGGAAGATGAAAATTTATGCCAGCTAGATAAATGGATCCCCACAAAGGAATAAAATGGGGCAGAAGTAACTGCAGTAGTAAATGCATGACTGTTTGTTTTATTAGTTAAATATTTTTCAAATATTGTTTAAATAAATGTTAAAAAACTTTAAATAAAAATAATAATTTCATATGGGATTATAACATATGTACAATTAAAATGTTTGACATCAATAGAACAAAGATCAGAAGGTGAGAATTTGAGATTTATCAATACTGCAAATTAAAATTTCCATTCTCTAAGTAAAATCTCCTTTTCTTTTTAGTCAGTAAGTTTTTCTAAAATATTCACTTCCATAAATTTCAACCCAATGATATGGAACTATTTACAGTAATAAAATCTATGTGATAGTTATCATATTTCAAATTTCAAAACTGAAAAGATTGTTTAGATATTGTTTCTCTCACCCAGGCTAATGCATACCAAAGCATCAGAAACAAAACGTGGCAATGCCATTTTTTTAAAGTTATTTTGTTGCTGTTGTTTTTAGTCATTTGATATTTCTGAATTCTGGCATGTATCTTAGTGTGGTTTATTTTTTTAACAGTGTTTTTACTTTTCATATAATAATGTTCCTTGCACATTAAATGTATAAATATTCTTAACCTTTACTAGAACAATGATTACTGACATTGTTTGTCTGAAACACATGGACCAAGATCTTTTAATTTTTTCTTTTACTTTTAATAGAGACATGAGTTAAAAACTTCCTCTTAATTTTACAGTTAAGTAATCCAAACTCCGTCACAAAAGGTAGCTGACATCTCACATTTGGGAGACAATAAGAGAAGTAAGAAATATGGCAGAAGAGAATTCATACTCAGTCTAAAAAGAGCTGAGTTTCAACAAATTATTTTCATATTATGGCATTTTCATGCTTTGTCTTCCTAGAGAATCTGAAAATATTTATTTTTAAATGTGAGTTCCCATGAATTTTATAAGTTGATTTTAATGTTGTTAAAGTTAATATAGGCTAAAATACTGCAGGCCAAATATATATGTGTGCATGTATATATAATGTTCCTAATATGTAGACACATAATGAAACACACAAAAGCATGAATATATATACACAAACATTTATACACACATACATGTATACATACCTGCACACATATACACAAAACTGTGGGGTATATTTGGACCATGGGACTCTAGTTTAAAACAAAAAATGATTACTTTTGTCAAAGTGGAACATTAGCCTTTCATTCTTTAGAATATAATATTTGTAAATACATTATATATATATATAATGTATTTACAAATATTATATATATATATAATATTTGGATATATATATATATAATGTATTTACAAATATTATATATATATAATATTTTGGATAGTGTTACTACAAAAGAAAGTCAGCAATGGTAGATAGTCTATTTAATAAAACTTATTTATTAATACAGGAGGTTTTTTCACATATCCATATTTGTTATTTTTTTATGGGTACAACCCTTGGTTTGACCTGGCCCTTCACAGTTGTTGTTATTTTTTAAAGCTACTCTTTTGAAAAGACCTTTGAAGTTTACTTTCTCTTTATTGCCTATCACAGGACCTGTATCAAGACTGGCTATGAGACGTTCTGCCTCACTGAACCACGCTCACAGGCCCTGTATTAGAAGCGAATGGACTTGCCCCCCTTCTTTCTTTCCTTAACACTCTCCCTGGGAACACAAAGCACTCCTTTGAAGGGAGCCAGCAGATCTCAACATCTCATAAAAGAGAATTGATTGTGCTTCCCCCCCGCCCCCGGCTCCCCCGCCACACACACACACACACACACACACACACACACACACACAAACACCCCATAGAGCATGAAGTTGTTGTTCTGAATATAATTATTCTGGGTCAGTTGTGTAGATTTAAAACTCAGATCGGTTAGAATGTGGCCCCAAATATAGAAACTATCTAGACAGCCTGAGCTTTAAAGAAAAGTAAAATTTGAAATTTCAAGTTCTCAATAATACACTTTCATTTTTTCTTCTATCGGTTGTAAATTGTGTTTGGGTAAGCAAAACATAAATAGTAAGTTCAACAAAGTATCAATAATGTTCTGATTTTAAATAATGTTCATCATATTTAAAGTTGTTGATGGTAAGAAGGATATGATGCAAACATATGGTTATATCTTGTATAAGTGTAGTTTACAATTCTCAGGTGAGTGAATAACATAAATCAAATAAGAGAATAAAAGCTAACAATGTATTGGTATTTACCATGAAATAGTGGACTTTTTAAAGATACTGTAAAAGGTTATCTTGCTTAAATGTTCTTTTAACTGAAGTAAATATTTAAATCAGTAAACCAAATACACTAGTGTACACCTCTCATTACAGATCTATATCTTGTGATAGAGATAGAGACAAATCTTCAGCACTCTTGGGATCAGTCTGAACTTATTTATGCAATAAAAAATTCTGAAGCAGATGGAATAAATAAAATTTTAACTTGGAAAATTCAGTGGCAACTCAGAAGTGGGTATGTGCACATTCGATGAGAAAGGGAAAAATGAGTGCTTTTGCAGGAGAAACACTCTGAGCACCCAAAACTCCACTTTCACTCTGTACAAAGTACATCATGCCTGTTCGTCTCTGATGCTTTGATTTTATAAACTTTCACTATAAAATTCAATCCTGAGACAACTGAAAGGAGATTTCAACTCCTTCAAAAGGAGTGTTTATAAAGATTAGCACTCTCACAAAGAACAATGATCAAAATCTAGAAAAATGCACAGGACAGACAACATTCAAAGAATGAAAATTCTTGGAAATGTGGAGTCATACCAAGCTGAGCCCCATAGTCACTTCAGCTTTTGCCCTTGAATGACTTTCCAAATCATAGCAAGGAAAGTAGAGGGTTAGGGAAACTTACATCACAGCTCTTGCTGCAGTTTCACTGAGTTAACAATAATGAAGTTATACCTTGAAACTGTCAAATAGACTGAGACATAAGGGGGAAGAGAGAATCACATAATGAGACTAAAATTCTGTTTCAGGTATGTCCATATAGATGCTGTTAGTTTGCTTGGTATGACTCCACATTTCCAAGAATTTTGATTCCTTGAATGTTGTCTGTCCTGTGTATTTTTCTAGATTTTATCATTGTTCTTGGTGAGAGTGTTCATCTTTATAAACACTCCTTACCTGGAGTGTTTACCTGGAGCAGATGCCACTGGGGCCATAAACACTGGTAGAAATACTTAACTGATAATTTTGACTAAGTACAAATTAGCTTGAGAATGGAGAAATTCGTGGGACTGCAGTCTTAGGGGGCCACTCACACTTCAATGGGTTTTACCTCAAGGAAAAACATCAGGCTCTCAAGGTCAAGATCCAAGAACGAGCCCTTCATGACTGCCTGTAGGAAGGTTGGATTAGTCCTTGTGGAATACACAGGAAGCATACTCTATAGCAAAAGCCTACCCTGAAGGGGAAAAAAAAAACAAGCAAACAAACCAAAAAAACCTTTATCAGTCTTATCCTACCCAGAGGAGAAAGGGTATTCCTCATAGTCAAGCCCCTTCTAGTCTTACTGTTTCTCCTTCTTAGTGTAGGTAGCTAGTTAGGTATTCACAAAAGCTGGTTAAGCCTGAATAAGTCTGGAAGCTACAACTTCCAGACACTCTAGGAAAAGCCACATCCTCCACCAAAGGAGCACTAATCACAGAGTGGGCAGGAAAGACCCCCTTTCCAATCTCCCCAGGGAGCAGCCAACTCCTTCCCAGAGTTTACTGGGGGGAGGAATAAACTGTAAGGGGAAATTCCCCTGCTGGGGCATGCACAGTAAAAGCCAGGTGACGACCATAAAGCGGAGGAATGTAGCCTGGGAAAATATGGGAAAAATACTGGAAGGATAAGGGCACAGAATCCTGGGTGATCCAGCAAAGGGACTGGATAGCGGGAGGGCCCTAGAACAAGCCCCGAAGGACTAGAAAAAAGATTGGTTTGAAAGAGGGCTCACTCTTTCCCAAACCCGAGGTTTGTTCGCGTGCTCTCTCCTTAGCAGCTGCAGGGATCCCAGTGCAGCCTTAGCGGCATATGCAGATGGGGAACTGAGACACAGGAGTTCTGCTTCTCTCGGTCCTGTCCCCCCTGGGTGGGCGAGGACAAGTGTGGACCCAGAGGCTGGACCTCCTCCACAGCGAACTGGAGGTGAGCCACCTGGTCATGGGTAAGACACCCAGCACCTGGGGGCAGTCCTTTGTTTTCGCCCCAATCAACCTTGTCACTATTGCTCACATATTCCGATGCATGAGCCCCCCAAATGCTTTCCGTGTGACTCCATGGAAGAATCATATTTCCACCGGCAACAGGCAACATGATGGCTCCCTGACCGGGATTCGAAACTGAGCCAAGGCGGTGAGAGTGCCAAATTCTAGCCACCTCAGCTTTTGATCTGAGAGGGAACATATTATACCACTGGAGAAATAATTATGAAAGTTAGATTCCAGAGACACAGCCCCAGTAAGAGACTAAGATTTATTCATAAGATTATAGAGTGCTTCCCCTCCCTTACACCTCATCACAGCACCAACAGGGCTATAATATAATTACAGGGTAGCATAAAAGGGACGTTAGGTAAGAACTAAGGAAGTCTGAATAAAGCATAGATTTTAGTTAATAATGATGTATCAATATTGATTCACTAAGTTTAATACATTCAATCATATTCATGTAAGATGTTAATTATAGAAATTGGGTGTGCAAGGTATATGAGAACTCTCTGTACTATCTTTACAATTTTTTTCTGTAAATTTAAAAGTGTTTTGCTTGGCCAGAGTGGCTCAGTTGGTGGAGTGTCATTTTGTGCATGGAAAGGTTGAAGGTTTTATTCCTGATCAGGGCACATACCTGGGATGAGGGTTCAGTCCCTAGTTGGGACATGTAGGGAAAGCAACCAATTGATGTTTCTCTCTCTCCCTCTTCATTCCTCTCTCTCTCTCTAAAGTCAATAAAACTTTGAAAAATAAAATAAAAGTGCTTATAAACAAATTTTCTATTTAAAATTTTATATATATACTAGTAGCCTGGTGCACAAAAATTTGTGCACTCGGGGAGGGGGGGTGTCCTTCAGTTATTAAACATTTATCGGCACAACACTGACCACATTGGTAGTGGTGGTGGTCTTGTCAGAATGTGTTATATTATGCAGATGAAAATATATTTAAACAGATTTGATGTAGATATTTTCAAAGATGGAAGAATTGTCCCTGTCAACTATTTTAGTTGATTCATATCTTCAGTAATTGTCATCACTGCAAAGTTTTCAGTCCCCATATGGATTGCTGGATATAATAGGTCATGCGCTGTCCCTGTCCTTTGTAGTCTTTGTCACCTTAGGGAGGACTCTAGTTTTCCATTTATATGTTTAAATACCAACCTTACCGGCTTAAAAATGTAAGCTTTTAACACTGCTCTCTCTGTTCCGTATCCTTCCGATGAAAAGTGGAGTTGGGTTGCAGCACAGGAGAGAAATTCAGAAGGGGAATATTGAAGTAATGACTACAGTAGGAGAAGAGGGAACCTATTTCCCTGGCCACAGATGCTGGCGCTCTGGACCACAGGGCTGGCAGCTTCTCCGGGTGGCTGCAGCCTGGGACCTCAGGCGGGTGGCTTGTCTGTCTCCTGGGCTGCAGCCAGCCACAGGTACTGGCTCCAGGATCAAAGGTGGGCGGCTTCTTCTTCTGGCGGCTTCTTCTTCTTCTGTGCTTCCAGGGAGGGCAGTCAGTTATGTGTATATGTGTGTGCATGCAAACATAGGCGTGTACACATGTGTATGTGGAAATCTGCTGGGCAAGTCAAAACCATAGAAGAGTTGCCCCCTATCTCTTGAATCTTCCAGAGATATCCCCCACTTTTTTATTCTATCACTATTGGAGACTCAGTATTTGCAGCCAGCAAGCCAGTAACTCTCTCAGTGTCTATTTCTGACTTCTTCTTTCCCTGTCTGTCTTCCAACCCCTAATCATATTTCCACCTGGATGCATCATATTTACTCCCAATATGCTGTATAGAGAAGGAGTCAGGATGCTGTCTTCCCATGAATAGTACTCAGTAACAAACCAATTGCATTTTAGTTGGGCAATGCCCCTACCCACCCTTCAAATCCCTTCCACCATGCACTTCTGTTTCCCTTTTTGTTTGTTGGATTTTTCTGTTGCTCCTTCTCCTCACCCCATCACCTTTGGATCATAATGTAAAATTCTTTTACATTGTCAAGAAATTATTAAAAATACAGGTACTTTGAAAAAAAAAATACAGGTACTTCTCTGATCACCAGCGGGGGACGGGGGGGGGGGGGCGAAAGGCCGGGAAGAGGCAGCTGCTGGCCCCCCAAGATCTATGTGGCAGCACACATAGAGGCCAGGACCCAGTCTCATGGGTTTTACCCACGTAGTTTGAAAGGTGTTCGAGATCTACATGGCGGCCAGAACTGGGTCTCATGGGGTTTGCAGTTTGAAAGGTGCTCATGATCTCCATAGTGGCTAGGACCCGGTCTCAGGGGGTTTGCAGTTTAATCTACGTGGGCGGTCAGGACCTGGTCTCAAGGGGTTTTACCTGCGCAGTATTCAAGGTGCTCTCGATCTACATGGTGGCCAGGACCCAGTCTCATGGGGTTTGCATTTGAAAGGTGCTCACGATCTACCTGGCTGTCAGGACCTGTTCTCATGGGGTTGCAGTTTGAAAGGTGCTTATGATCTACCTGGTGGTCAAGACCTGGTCTCATGGCGTTTTACCCCCACAATTTGAAAGGTGCTTGCGATCTACTTAGGTGTCTGTGCTACCTCTTCCCTGCTCCGCCCGGCTTCTCCGATCATGGCTGGAGGGCCGGGCAAAGGCCCCCGCTTCTACAATCACGCCTGAGGGGGTGCAAAGGCCCCTGCTTCTCCAGCCCTGGCTGGGGGGCCGGGCAAAGGCCCCGTTCCTCTGATCATGCCTGGGGGGCCGGGCAAAGGCCCCCGCTTCACCGATCACTGGCTGGGGTCCAGGCAAAGGCCTCCGCTTCTCCGATCATGCCTGGGGAGCGGGGCAAAGGACCCCGCCTCTCCGATCACTGGCCTGGGGGGCCGTGCCAAGGCCCCCACTTCTCCGATCACACCTGGGGGGTGAGGCAAAGGCTCTGCTTCTCCGATCAGGCTATGGGGCCCGGCAAAGGCCCCCGCTTTTCTGATCACTGGCTGAGGGTCCGGGCAAAGGCCCCTGCTTCTCCGATCATGCCTGGGGGGCCGGGCAAAGGACTGTCAGGGCCAGCCTGACAGGGTTGAGCCGGGCTGAGGCAGGGAGGTGGGAATTGAGAAAAGAAAGACAGGAAAGCGGGGTCGGGAGGACCCCAGTTCTCTTGATGAACTGAAGTGAGTTTATTAGCTATACAATCCTATTTATACACAACACACTGAATCAGAGGTCTGTCAAGAGGAATGTATGCTTTGTTCCTCTTAATCTCTAAGGGAGAGATACAGCAGAAGGACAAGTTCTCAGTACAGCATATCTCAGTAAATAGTTACAGACTTCTTGGTAAGCTATGAAAGGCTGTTCTCATTCTACAAATGTTACTCCCATTCTACTGATAATCGCCATCCATACAAGTCTGGGAAAACTGTGTGGGTAAGGGTCCCAGCCTTGCTAGCCCCTACAGGTGCAAGGACCTTTCCAGCTTACATCTGGCCCCCAACAGATCCCCCTTCTTTGTTTTTTAGGTGAAGTTCATGTTTCAGTGTCCAACAGTTTCTTATGTGTACATGTCAGCAGTAATATTTCAGTTCTGGATGGTGGACAAATGGTGGCAATGTAGGTCCGACCCTCTCTGGTGTGGTCCTGGGCAACCTCCAGCAATGCACAGCTGCTGACTGCTAGCATGATAAGGCGTCTTCACCGTCTTCATTTCTGGACTGCTTCTCTTCTTGTTGTCTCATGGTGCCACTGCTATTCTGTGGCTGGAGCAGTCCTGATAATTCCTCTCTGTTGCAGGAATCCACATGGTCTTGGAGTTGTTTTCTGAAAATATACAAATGTATTCTCGACCAAAGGTTAATAAAGGAATCATATCTATAATTTAGACTTGGGATTCTTTTAATTTTTGTCCAAATGATTTTCCTTTGGCTTATTTTGACACCACATATGTTTTTCATGGGTGTCTTGCTATTAGCATTATAAATGAAAAAATTAATTTTCAAGTAAAAATATTAAAGCAATTATGGCATTTACTTAACAAGGTATCATTTACTTAACAGGTTATTATTCCACTATCCCCCCTTTTTTATTTTTTAATATTAGGAGGTTTTAGGAAATTTTTTAGTGTAGTATTGATAACTTTTAATTTTAATTTTTTGTATAAAAATATGACTGCTTTAGTTTTATAGTATGTTAAGCAATTTATCCATGAAATGAAAATTTTGGTTAATACTTTTTGAATAATTACTTATATTAATTAGTAAAATTTAATTAATCTGAAAACTTGACTACTATTTTACTGTTAAATTTAATAATCTAATAACAATCTTAGTTTACACTGTAAATATTAATGGAAAGGATTATTTTGCATCCTTGAGAAGGCCCTGAGCATTCCTGGTGTTAAACTGGATTTAGATATAGGGTACTTGCTGTTAGCCAAGTCTCTGTTATCTGGGTATCGATTTCGGCTGGCCTAAGTCTCTTTCTGTTATCTGGGTCCCGATCTGAGTTGGGCATGGGAAGCGCAGCAGCCATGGGGGCAGGAGACCTCCCTCAGAAGGGGCGAGTGTTCAAGCCCCTGCATAGTTGGGGGGGTGAGGATCTCTGCCCCACCTCTGTTGACCCCCAAGTTCTCCCCTGAGGCCCCCTGCGACTGTGCCTGTCTTAGGTTGCCCCTCCCAGAGGGGTCTTACCCGTCGTTGACTAACCAGCCATCCTCCGGGGCCAAGCAGGGTGATGTGAGGTTTAGTTTTGTCTCCTTGGTAGCGTATGCCCCTGTGGCCTCCATGCCCAGTAACTGCCTTGTGATCCCCTCGCCTGCTGGCGGGGCCCCGGCATTGATCATGGGGAACCCAGATTTCTCCTCTAGAGAGGGCCCAGCTTACGCCATTTGGCAAGAGACAGATCCATGGTACCAACCACCATGAGGCTTCAACCTCAGTATGAACAGAGAGCTTAGGTAACAGCTGTGGACATTTGGAAGAGGGACCCCCTTGTCAAAAAGGGCAAGAGAGGTCAATATAGAATGCTTAAGTGCCTTCCCAGGGGGCCTTCCACACAGTGGAAGGGATAAAATCCTTTTATGTTCTTATTAAATTCCTGCCAAACAATTAGCTTGTAAGCTTGTTTGGAATAAATGTTAATATGCTGTTGTAAAATATTAAAAATTATTAATGAGCTTTTGTTATTTTAAATTATATCTTAAAATTCTACTGCTGTATTTTAAGAAATATTAAATAAGATAACTTGTTTTGCCCTTTCTTAGAGGCAAAAACTTAAAATATATATTTATTAATATTTATTTTATAAAGCTTTCTATGTGATTTCAAGTATATTAAATTGGCTTTATTAAAAATTTCTTTAAGAAAAGAGAATAAACTTTTGAAAACATTTCAGGGCCCATGAAATGTCCTAAAGTCATTCCTTGATTATAGTTTTGAAATCTAACTTGAAAGACTATTAAATATATATGTGTATATATAATTTAAAGATTATATACCTTTTATAATTATTAAGAGATATCAATTAAATTAAAACTGATCTTAGTATTTAAAAATTTTGGTTGGGATTATAGAATTTATCCTCTTTTTTCAATTAGATAAATGTTGAAATTTTATTATAATTATATGATTTCTCCCAATTTATGTAACCAGAACTTTAGACTCTTAGCTGGCAAGTTAAATATTTAGTATTTCTTAATCAGTAACATTTTTAAGAATAAACTTCAAAAATACATGACATAATCAAATAGATTTAATTCTGTCCTCTAGATTTTTCGTGAGGGACATTTAGATTACTATTTTAGCATTTTGTTATTTCAGAATATCTAATTTAATTTAGTAAACTCCTAAGCCTTGGGGTGCCATTGACTGAAAACAGGTAACCATTAAAATGCAAATTAGTTACATTCTTTCTACCAAGGATGGGAAACTGGGAAGCAAGCCTCTCTTTAAAAGTTGTCACTGGCAGGAAATTTTTGGCCTACCTGCTCTGTTGGGGGAAGGGAGGCTAGCCCTTCCTCTATTAGAAACTGCTTTGGGAAGCCAGCCTTAATTAAAGGGCATAGCCGTCTTTTACCTGGGCTACTTAGATTTTTATAATTAGTATATTTTAATAATTCTTGAGATTTAAATCCAATTTATTATTTTAAGGCATATTCTTTAGCAAATTTTTGTAACAGAGACAATTTTACTGAATTTCCTTTTCAGCCTTGAAATTAACCTTTTAATATTCTTTATTAGTATTTAAAAACTGTTCTTTATTATGGAAATGCCAATCCTGCTGCTAGAATCTAGCCAACATCTTTTTTCCTTTGGGTTAAATTTTGCCATCTTTCTTAGGAAATAATCAGTCTTGGGTTTTATTTTGTATATTTGTAAAGAGATTTTAGCTTGAAACTCTATCTAAATGTCCAAAATCAGACAATGCGCGCCTTAGTTCCAAGCCAGTTTTCTCGTTACACGTGCACAGAAATCCCAGAAGCATTTTTAAATTTCAGATCCGGTGGCATTTGCTGTAGCTGTATCGGAAATGCAAGGAAATCATCATTTCTTCTCTATGTGGGAGGTTTTAAATCTAATGATATTTTGTTTATTTCAGTAGGCAAGGCAGCACCCAGGGCAGACAGAATGTCTTATTTCTATGGATCCAAGGTCCAGCCCGGCACTTCCGGGGGTTGCTTGGAATAGCTCTTGTATCTATTTTGCTCTCTGGAGTGGGCTGGGTGCTGTGCAGCCTGCTGGCCTTGAGATGGCACAGGGACAGGAGGGTAAATAGACAATGCCCCTGTTATTTGCCGAGGCTGGGCTGGTCCCTTTTGGTAGTTTCCGGACTGGTGTTGAGGCAAAGAATTTCCCTGGATATCTGTCTTAGATTTACACTCATTTGCCCAATGTTTTCCTTTTTTACATTTAGGGCATAGTCCAGGTTGTTTGGGACCTCTGCCATTTCCTTTATTAATCCCTTTATTAGAAGGACACTGTTTTGCTATGTGTCCTGTTCCTCCACAAGTGTAACACTTGTATGTTTGACTTTTCCCTGTGCTAAATTGTTGCTGAAGAATTCCTTCATTGGTGGTTCCCTTTAATGCAGCCGCAATGGCAACTCCTTGTATATATGAGAGACCAATATCTGCGCAAATGCGGATATAATCTGAGAGAGTCCCCTGTCTTTGATAGGGCCGCAGTGCAGCTTGGCAGGCAGTGTTGGCGTTTTCATATGCCAACTGTTTAACTATTAGCATGCCAGCCTCTCCATCCACCACTACTCGGCCAACAGCCTGTAATAGCCGAGAGACAAAATCCTGATACTTATCATCTGGCCCTTGAATAATTTTTGAGAGCTCCTCTGTTTTCTGACCAGAGGTGGGTAACTTTTTCCAGGCTCTGGTCTCAGCTCCATTAATCTGTCCGTAAGCTTCCTGGGGGTATTGAATTTGATTATGGGTATCAGCATAGACTCCTTCACCTACCAGCATTTCATAAGAAATATTAATCTGGGCAGCTCGATTACGAGAAGCTTGTTCCTTAGCCTTTTCATCATATTCTGATTTCCACAAGAGATAATCCCCTCCTGATAAACAAGCCTTGGCAATAGCTCTCCAATCATTAGGTGGGAGAGCCTCTGAGGCCATAGTTTCCAAGACGGTTAAAGTATAAGGGGAAGTGGGCCCATACTGAGCACAGGCTGTTTTTAACTCTTTTAAGGTTTTAAAAGGAAGCGGGTCATAAGCACGCTCACGCTGTCCCGTGTGAGGGTTCACCTGTTCCATAACAGGGAAGGCGTGAATGCCCAATTCCTCACCACACTTTCGTGCCTCCTGCAAGGCCATCTGAAGAGGGGAAAGTGGAACTGGTGCCGCACAAGGCAGCGGAGAGCGGCAGGAACGGCCCCGCGGCTTCTCTTTTACTTGCCAAGAAGCTTTAATGTTTCTAAAAAGGATTCCAACACATCCTCTATATCACTGCCCTCTTCAGTTCCAGCAGAAAAACATTCTTCCTCCTCTTTTGCCTGAACAACACCTGTATTGTCATCATGACAGAGAGCAGCAGCTTCCTCAAAATCCTCCTCATTTTGAGGAGTTAAATTGTCTTTAAAAGTTACATTATTTCTTTTTAATATACTGTCTTTTTTAGACCCCTGTTTTGTGCTATCACACTGCTTCTCCTTTTGTTCTGGCTTAAGAGACGGTTGATTATGGTCAGGCCTGGGATCTAAATAATCCCGTATTAAATTGGATAAGGAAATGCAGACCTCCTGAATGAATTTTAAAAAATTTTCTACTTGCTTGTCATTAACCTTAGTTCCTCTACTATTGAGCATAAACTTTAACATTTGCCCATAAAGGGCATTTTCTCTAGATTCTAATTGCCCCATGCTTTACTCCCGATTATCAAAAAATTGCTCCTCCCTTACCTTAACGAGTGCACTCTTTATCCGGAGGAGATCCTCACGTCGTCTCTCCAAGCCCGACGGAGTTCCTCACCGTCTTTTTCCCAGTTCCTCAGTCCCTTAGCTCGGGCGCCAGATCTGCCTGGGCCAGCCTGACAGGGTTGAGCCGGGCTGAGGCAGGGAGGTGGGAATTGAGAAAAGAAAGAAAGACAGGAAAGCGGGGTCGGGAGGACCCCAGTTCTCTTGATGAACTGAAGTGAGTTTATTAGCTATACAATCCTATTTATACACAACACACTGAATCAGAGGTCTGTCAAGAGGAATGTATGCTTTGTTCCTCTTAATCTCTAAGGGAGAGATACAGCAGAAGGACAAGTTCTCAGTACAGCATATCTCAGTAAACAGATATAGACTTCTTGGCAAGCTATGAAAGGCTGTTCTCATTCTACAAATGTTACTCCCATTCTACTGATAATCGCCATCCATACAAGTCTGGGAAAACTGTGTGGGTAAGGGTCCCAGCCTTGCTAGCCCCTACAGGTGCAAGGACCTTGCCAGCTTACATCCGGCCCCCAACAAAGGACCCTGCTTCTCTGATCACTGGCTAGGGGGCCGGGCAAAGGCCCCCACTTTGATCATGCCTGGGGGGCTGAGGCCCCGCTTCTCCAATCACGCCTGGGGGCCTGGCAAAGGCCCCCGCTTCTCCGTTCTTGCCTGCCGCCTGGGTTTCAATCACAGTCAGCAGCGGGCAACTTCTTCTGTCCCTCCCTGTTTGCCTCCCAGTATTGGGCCTAAGTATGCAAATTAACTGCCATCTTGGTTGGCAGTTAATTTGCATATCACCCTGATTAACCAATGGGAAGGGTAGCAGAAGTATGGCCAATTACCATGTTTCTCTATTATTAGATAGGATATATACACTCACACACACACACACACACACACACACACACACACACATATATATATTGCTAAGAAGCTCTCTCAGTGATCTAGGTACTGGAGATATTACAGGGAATTTATGTAATAATTAATTCAAAAATAAATGATAATATCACAATCAACTGCAATTTATAAAATAGTTAAGTAGAAATTCTAGAATTGAGAAAAAGACCTGAAATATGATTAAAATGGTCTAGTAATACAGTAGCCATCACAATAAAGAAGGAGCAATAAGCTGGACATTAGCTTAGAAAAAATATCCCAATTGAAGCACAGATAGCAAAAGGAAATTAAAAAAGAATGTAAAAGACATACAGATATAATATGGAAATTAAATTTTCATAAACAGAAAAGAGAGATAATAGGTAAAATTCACCAAGTCAAATATTCAGAAAGCTCTATGAAATGCAGGGAAACTAATGTCTAAATATTTCCAAGCCATATATAAACATATTATAAAAAAGACTTTATAAACAAAGGAAAAAGAGAAATCTTAAATGAGTCAGAAAGAAAAGATGCATTACTTTTAAAGAAGTAACAATGAGAAAAGAGTTTCAGCAGAAACTTTGTAGGAAATCAAAAACCTTAGCTATCTGTTAAGGGAAAAATCTGTCCATCTGTAATTCTATAATTAATGAAAATATAGTTTAAGAATTAAGGCAAATTAAGATATTTTTAAATTATATATCTATATATCTATAATAATAAAAACTTAATATGCTAATTAAACTGAACGTCCTTCTGGATGACCTTCTGGACAAAGCAAAGGCTATGAAGGAAGCCCGGGTCCCAGGTGCCTGTTGGCAGCCGGGGAAAAGAAGGCCTACTCTTGCACGAATTTTGTGCATCAGGCCTGTAGCATATGTATGTACATATATATGTGCAAAATATTTAGGTTAAAGAATAGAGTGTGAGATGAAAGCCTGCATCTTGAGGAATGAAGGAAATACATCAGGAATAAGGAATTACAGGGGGGAAAAAACAACATTATTTTCATTTAAGTCAGTTAAAATACCTATGACTTTTAAAAATGTTTGTAGTGAAATACGTATGATGAATTAACATAAATGTAGAAAGGAAAGAGGCTATATAATTTCATGGTTCTTAGCTGTAACTTGAAATGGTTAAGTAATGCCTCTAAGCTGACTTAAAATTTAAGGATACAAACAATAATACCAATAGGTATAGCTAAAATGTCAACAGATACTTTATAATGGAATATTAATAAACAACAAATTATATAAGAGGGCATGAAAGAACAGAGAAATAAAAAATAGAAAAAATGGCCCTTGTCAGTTTGGCTCAGTGGATAGAGTGTCGGCCTGTGGACTAAAGGATCCCGGGTTTGATTCTGGTCAAGGGCACCTGACCAGGTTGCGGGCTCAATCCCCAGTAGAGGGTGTGCAGAAGGCAGCCAATCAATGATTCTCTCTCATCATTGATGTTTTTATCTCTCTCTCCCTTGCCCTTCCCCTCTAAAATCAATCCTATATAATAAAGAGCTAGTATGCAAATGATTGTTACACTGTCACACCATCACACTGTAAGGGCTCAGACACTCAACACTGGGGAGAGAGGAATGGGGACCAGCCAGGCACAAATGAGCTCACGAGAGAGGAATAGGTACCAGACAGGCACAAATGAACTCACGAGAGAGGAATGGGGACCAGCCAGGTTGCGGCCCGGGAGAGGGACAAGCCACACGCCCCATGACTCCAGGCACCAGCGGCTGAGCCTGCATGCTGGGAGAGGGGCAAGCCTTCCGCCCCATGGTCCTGGGCACCAGCAGCTGCACCTGTGGCTGCAGCCCAAGAGAGGGACAAGCTGCCCACCCCATGATCCCAGGTGCCTGTGGCTGCGGCCTGAGCGAAGCCACCTGCCCATAGTCCCCTGCAGCTGCGGGGACTGGCAAAGCCGGCCCAGGTCCTGGGTGCCTGGGGCCAGCCAGAGGAAGGGAAGCGCAGGTGCCAGGTGCTGGGAGAGGCAGAGGTGGTTAGGGGTGATCAGGCAGGCAGGCAGGCAAGTGGTTAGGAGCCAGTGGTCCTGGATTGTGAGGGGCAGTTGGACATCCCCCGCGGGGTCCCAGATTGGAGGGGGTGCAGGCTGGGCTGAGGGATTTCCCCACCTCCCCCCATGCATGAATTTCATGCACCGGGCCTCTGGTAAAAATATTAAAAAAAAGAAAAAAAAATGATAAAATGGTAGATATAAATTCAGCAATATCAGTAGCTAACATTGCACGCTAGTGCTCTGAACACTCTAATTAAAAGACAGAAATTAAAATAAATAAGCAGTGCTACCTATGAAACACACATTTTAAAGACAAACACAGATAGGTTGAAAGTCAATGAATAGAAAAAGATAGATTTTGCAAGTTGTTGACTGAAAAAGCTGAAGTTGCTTTTTTAGCATCAAATATAATAAACTTTAAGACAAAGAGTACTCCCAGAGATAAAAAAAAAGTGGCATTTCAAATGATAATAAGAATAATTCATAAGGAAAATATGAAATTATGAACATATTATATGCAATGGAGAGCTTCAAAGGCATTAAGTAAACTTTGAAAATTATAGAAAAACAATTCCAAAATCATTGATTTTAATATCTTTTTTGATAACAGATAACATATAGTTGATAAATTAGTGAAGATACAGAAGACATAAAATATTACAAAAAATCTTGGTCTAATGAACGGACATTTATATAAAAACAATATACCCAACATCTCTATATCCAAATTACTTTCAAGTGTACCTTTATGAAGAAAGATCATATGCTTGGCCATAAAGCACTATTAATAAATTTAAAAGGGCTAAAATTATGCATAGTATCTCCTCTGACAATAATGCAATTAAAGAAAAACCAATAGCAATATATATATAAGAAAACTCAAAATATTTTAGTATTATGCAACATACGTTAAATAGTCAATGGGTCAAAGACAAAATCATAAATGAGATTCAAATATTTGGAAGCTAATGGCACTGAAAATATATCAAAATTTGTGTAATGCAATAAAATTGTAAAAGAAAATAAATAAAAAGGAAAATGCAGAAAAATGAAGGGTGAAAAGAAGAAAAGGAGATAAAAAGAGTGAGTTCTGACACAGAACCTAGACACAGAGCCTACACAGAACCTAGAGACAGAAGAACTTCGCTGGAGAGAACATGGCAAAAGATCCTGGACAGAAACTGGCTATAGAACCTAGAGACAGAACCTGGCCACAGAACCTGGATAGAACATGGCAAGAGAACCTGACTAGAACCTGGTGACAGAACCTGGCTGGAGATCCTGACCAGAACTTGGCTAGAGAACCCAACCATGCTGATCAACTGAACGCTGCCTCTGAGTCTTTCCCTCTTTGCTGACTCCATCCACACCTTTGGGGACCCCTGGACCTGCTGGGGTGGGACCCCAGCACCATATATTTTGAATGATAACCTTGCTGCATATAGTAAAAAAAAAAAAAAAAGAGTGAGTTGGCAAGAATGGGAGGCGCCGAAACCGGTTTGGCTCAGTGGATAGAGCGTCGGCCTGCGGACTGAGGGGTCCCAGGTTCGATTCCGGTCAAGGGCATGTACCTGGGTTGTGGGCACATCCCCAATAGGAGATGTGCAGGAGGCAGCTGATCGATGTTTCTCTCTCATCGATGTTTCTAACTCTCTCTATCTCTCTCCCTTCCTCTCTGTAAAAAATCAATAAAATATATTTAAAAAAAAAAAAAAAAAGTATGGGAGGCAACGAGAAAGGAAGTAAAGAATGGGGAGACTGACTTAGCTTGGGGATTCTAGCTCTACAAACTTACCATTTGGTACAAGCAATGGGTAGTCACAGATGTGTTTCGGTTCCTCAGTGCCAGATACCACCTCATCCATGTAAAACAGTAAAAAACAAAACAAACAAAACAGAGCAATATAGACAGATACTAACCAGTTGTGTTGGGCTAGCCATATATAAAAGTGCACACTAAATTTCAAGTTTTAAAACCTATGAAAACATGGGCAAATATTGTAAGTTTGAAGAAGGAAAGCCATTTTTAAATCAAAAGGCATGTGTTATATTTGCAATTTTCATAATAATCAATAATCTAGACACACACAGGAGGTTTCTGGAGCAGAAACAGATTATTATTATTATTATTCACATCATAGTTGTACTGATTCTCTTTTTCCCTAATTCTTGCCCCTGGGACAATGTGATGAGAATCAGATGTCACCTATCTGTAATGGTTCTATACTGTGAGAAAGACCAAATAAATGAATCTTGGTATTTATGTACACAATCCCCCACCCTCCTTTAGAGAGGGAGAAAAGACTTAGTTCCTTGGGAAGATTCTCATTTCTTATCATTATCTTTTGGAATGTAAATACACCTTTCCTGGGGAGGTATTGTCTTCAGCTTTGCAAACCAGGGATATCTCCCTGTCCCCAGGTCTCAGCACTCTTTGCAAAGTAAATACATCTTCAAAAATTAGGTAAATTTCTCCTGGCTTCTCGGAATTGTAAATTAACTTCTAAGACTTGCTATTTTATTTTATTTATTTATTTATTTATTTTCTTTATTGATTAAGGTATTACATTTGTGTCCTTATCTCCCTATTACCCTCCACCCCCCCACTCATGACCTCACCCCCTGGTGTCTGTGTCCATTGGTTAGGCTTATATGCATGCATACAAGTCCTTTGGTTGATCCCTCCCCCTTACTCCCACCTTCCCCTGCCTTCCCTCTGAGGCTTGATGGTCTGATCGATGCTTCTCTGCCTGTGGATCTGTTTTTGTTCATCAGTTTATGTTGTTCATTTTATTCCATAAATGAGTGAGATCATGTGATATTTATCTTCTCTGACTGGCTTATTTCACTTAGCATAATGCTCTCCAGTTCCATCCATGCTGTTGCAAATGGTAATTAGGTCCCAAGCATCAGTAAGATTTTTATCAGAACTGTGCAGAAGCATTAAAATATATTACCCACAACTCCGAAAATTGATAACGTTGAGGACCTAAAAATCAGAAATCTTCTATCAATAGAAGAAGCAAGCAACATAAAATCAGATCATGTTTAATATAAAGTTGTGTTGTTGTTTTATAAAACCATTGCTCATTATTTGTCTTTTGACATTATAATAATGTCTAACTATTGAAAACATCATATGGAAAACTCCACAAAGTGGTAGCTCATTTTCAAAACTTGAGAAATAAAAGAAAATCAAAATACTTTCAAAGTTAATGTCTGAATCAGAACTGATTTTTTTTTTTCCAGTCAACATACCATCCCAATAGTGGAACACTTGGAAGAATCATTTCCCAACCTGAGCTGGGCTTTAGGCTTCCTGGGAACTTTTCAAAAATAGCAATGCACATTTGTCTCACCCAGAGATTATTTGTTAAATTTACCTGGTGTGGGTGGACTCTGGGCACTGGTCTATTTAAATACTTCCCAAGGGATCCCAATCTTGTTAAAATGAGGCATTACAGTTAAGGATTAAATCCAGCTGGATGCAAGAGAAATTCAAATGATAGTGACTTAAGATGAAGGCTTATTTACTTCTCAAGTAACTAAAAGAAAGAAAATAGTCTCAATCTAAAGTAATAGCACAAGGATCTCTGGGCTGAGGTCACTGTGAATCTAAGTCCTTCCCCTCATGGTCTGTTTTAAGATGGTAGATATAACTTCAGTTATGATGTTCATATTTTAGTCAGGAAAAAGTTTTAATGTTAAAAACCAAAAACACCAGCCAACTGAATTTGTCTTCTGAAACTTTCAAAAAGGCTCAGATATCAGCTTTTATAATTGTGTCCAGTCATTCAGCAGATACAATGCCATCTCTAGCAAAAGCTACATTCTGTTAATAAGTATGAAAGTTTATATGTTATCAGGTCACTACGCCTGTAGTAAACTATCGCTAAACTGTTCTGAACTTATACTTAAAATATAAAGCAACACCTGGCCAGTGCGGCTCAGTGATTGAGGCCGGTGTGGCTCAGTGGTCAACCTATGAACCAGGAGGTCAAGGTTTGATTCCTGGTCGAGGCACATGCCCAGGTTATGGGCTTGATCCTCAGTGTGGTGGGTGAAGGAGGCAGCCAATCAATGATTTTCTCTTATTATTTGAAGTTTCTATCCCTCTTCCCTCTCCCTTCCTCTCTGAAATCAATAAAAATATATTTTAAGCAAATATATATAAAGCAACAATAAAGTAGTAAAGGCAAAATAATATAAAAGTAAACTCTTATTCACAAAAATAAAGTCAGAAGTAAGAGATTCCATGTCATAAATAAAAATGTGCAAATCTTATGCAACTTCATTTCTCCTGATAGCAAAAATGTCTACATATTAAAAAATGTAAATAAATACATGAGAGTAATATTTTAATCAAAAAATATTACAAAATTTATTAATAAAAAGAGTAAATGAACCTGAGGTTGGAATCACAGTACTTCACCCTCAAAATTCTTTATTAATGAACTCATTAGCTCCACCAAAATAAATTTTTGAAGTGAAACAACCCGGGTTCCCAGTGCATAGGGCTGGGTTTTGGTATTAAATATAAACCAACTGTTTATAATTCAAGACAAAGTGGACTAATACTTGAAAGAAAGTATAACCTCTGTGTTCCATTAGTTTGTGCTGACCACAGTCCAATTTAAACTAGTATTGCTTATAAAATTTTCTTTCTCAGCATACCTTAAACATGTGAAACTTTTGTAATTATCTCCAAAACAGAGCAGAATTAATTCAGAGCAAACTACTCAAAGCTGCTAATGACTGCATGATCAGGTAATTTTATTGTTTCAGCAAAGGATAGCATGCATTTAAATTTTATTTTACTTTGCTTTGACTAATGAATAGCAAAGAGAGAAAAAAACTTCACTCTTTAGGAAGGTCATTACCCCCCTTCCCCCTGCCTTTGATAGAATCGTAGTTTTATAACTGCTGCTACACTCCATAAATAACAAATGCTTTACTTTGTATAATCCAAAGTTCTCAATAGAAATATGATCACATTTTCTGGGTACTAACACTTTGATATTTTAAAATAATTAAAGTTAAACAGATTTCAGATTTCATTTTTTAAGTGGCTCCATCAAGATACAAAGGGTAAGAATTCCATTATTCCTGATAACCTATCTTTTCATTATTATTGCAAATCTTCTAATTTGATTTAATTTTTCAGTGACACAGTTAATACTTTTATAAAATACTACATTAAAACTAATAGATGAATGGATATTTTAATCACAAGGAATATATTTAGAAGTGTTTTACCGTAGTTTATGTCGTGCATAGTGTTATGTTATGCTATTGCTTGATAGAATGGAAAACATGTCATTAAGTAAAGATATATTCAAGTGGGCAATTTGGCTATATTATCTAAGACATAATAAAAAATAGCATCACATTGAAAATCTGAATACACAAAGAACAATCAGAAAACAACTGAAATGTAATAAGAGTGAATTGTTGCATTTCAGTATAATTTGCCTGGCCATCAGAATTAGAACAAATGAACTTCATGCCTAGTTTATTCTGTACTAAAGTGCACTGGACAAAACTCGTTTTTTTAATGAGATGATAATAAAGTAGAGACCATCCATTTTCTAATGAAAACCAATTTCAGTTTTGTGAGTTGAGCACATTTATGTATCTCTGCTCCTATGATATTATAATAAAATGATAGAAGTTAAGTAAAAAGACAACTTACAATAATAAAAAGGAAATTTTTTAAATGATCTATAAATCAAGAGGAGGAGTGGATCCTGATGAATCTGAGAAAAGGAAGTGATAAAATCAAATAAAACATTAAGAAAGTTATTTTGACTTGAAGAACCCTGGAGAAGGCAAGATCCCCAAAGAAGGCAAGTTCAAGTCATAAGTGTGGTTTAAATACAAAATCAATTGAAAGTCTGTCTGTGTGTGGGGAAGCACAGGACTTGGTTGGAAAGCCTGTAAGGAGGATTCTCCAAAAGGTTGGGGGCCTTTTAGGGGGACCTTGCTGAAGGTGGCAGCCCCTGCCTTGACTTTTCTGAGCAAGTCCAAGCCCTCGGGTGTTTTACTGGAATCTCTATGTTTAGTCTTCAAACCTGACTTTGTAGAAGCACATGCTTTCTCAAGGATACTTACCCTGTTGATTGTATCTAGAGGTTAATTTTAGTTCAAGCTGTTGTTACAAAAAAAGCCTAAGGAAGAAGGCGAATGAGGCTACTTAGTGGCTATAGCCAAGTAGTCCCTTAGCCTCTCTTTCACAGAAACATGTGTCAGAGTAATCATTCATATGTCTTTCAGGGTCTGCTGGTCAGCCCCAGCATGTCTGCAGAGAAAAAAAAAATAATGTATGAAATTACTTACATATGGAATCTAAAAAAGCCACGCTCATAAAAACAGGGAGTAGAATGGGGATTACCAGAGGCTGGGGAAAAGAAAATTTGGTATATGTTGTTTAAGGGTATAATCTTAGAACTAATATATCAATAATTCATGGAGATCTAAAGAACAACATAATAATTATAGACAGCAATACTCTACCATAAACTTCAAATTTGCTAAGACACTAGAACTTAATTGTTCCAACAAGGAAAAAACAAAAAAGAAATGGTAGTGACATCAATGTCATGGCAAAGTGAGACAACGCCTTTGTATTTCCTCTTAAATCTATAACGAATGGGTCACGTATAACCCAACAAAGGTTCCTCAACTCAACACACTCAGTTGCTTGAGAGATCCATTTATTCATATGTCTGAACTTGGAATCTTGGAATGGGGAGGCAAAACAGGGAGAAGGACAAGGAGGGTCCCCATAGATCTGGTTTCCTGTATGCTACACCTGAGCCCACAACCCCAGTCACCTTGGTGGAGATGAAGGATTCAGAATGTGGCACCCATACCATAACTCAAAGGAGGGTAAGAGGGATAGCAGCAATGTTGGCTCACAAGAATCCAGCTCCCTACACAAAAATATGTTTTGCTTTTATATCCTGACAACAAAATATTAAAAAGAGAAATGAAGAAAACAATCCCATTTACAATCACAACAAAAAGAATAAAATACACAGGAATAAAGTTAATAGAGGAGGTAAAGACCTGTACAGTGAAACTATAAGACATTATTGAAAGAAATGAAAGAAGACACAAAAACATGGAAATATATTTTTTGTTTATAGATTGAAAGAGTTAACATTGTTAAAATGTTCATATTACCTAAAGCACTCACAGATTCAGTGAAATCCTTATCAAAATCCCAATGGCATTTTTTTCACAGATATAAAACAAAAAATCCTGAAATTTATAGAGAACTACAAAATACCCCCAAAATTCAAAGCAATTCAGAGAAAAAGAACATAGCTGGAGATATCACAATCCCCAATTTCAAAGTATATTTCAAAGCTATAGTAAGCAAAACAGCATGGTTTTAGCAGGAAAAAAAAGACACTGAAAAGTGGAACAAAATTGAGAGCCCAGACCTAGCTGGTTTGGCTAGGTGGATAGAGCGTCCACCTGTGGAGCGAAGAGTCCAGGTTCAATTCCAGTCAAGGGCAAATGCCTGAGTTGTAGGCTCAATACCTAGTAGGGGGGTGCAGGAGGCAGCTGGTCAATGATTCTCTCTCATCATTGATGTTACTATTTCTCCATCCCTCTCTCTCCTTTCCTCTCAGAAATCAATAGCAACATATGAAACCAATCTAAGTGTCCATCAATAGATAAATGGATAAAGAAAATTATATATATATATATATATATATATATATATATATATATATACACACACACACACACACACACACACACACACACACACACACTAGTGGCCTGGTGCACGAAATCACGAAATTCATGCACATTGAAAGGGAATTAATTAGAGGAAATATTTTAATATTGCTATTTGCCCTTTCTCTATAATAAAAGTGTGAGAGATAAAAGGAAATGAGTACAATGCATATGAAAATAACACATAATTTTATTAATAAATAAACAGTAATAAAATGATATAACAAACTCATGATGTAAAAACAACACTGATGCAAATAATGACTGATAAAGTGATTAAACTTATTCTAATATCTCCCTGTATACCACATTAAGAGTAAAAACACTTTCAGAGTGCTTGACTAATTTCCCTTGGGTTAAAGTATTTACAACTTTAACTTTAACATCACACACTCTTTGAACTCGAGAGAAAGCAACATATAACTGACCATGTGCGAAAACAGGTTCAGGTAGGAATATTCCTACTCTGTCTAGAGTTTGTCCTTGTGATTTATTAATAGTCATCGCAAATGCTGGCATCACGGGAAACTGTCGTCGAATTAATTTCAATGGGAGACCAGTGTCAGATGGGGACAAATCAATTCTTGGAATCAGAACAACCTCACCCTCTGCAGATCCTGTTAATACTTCAGCTTCGATAATGTTAGGTAGTAATCTTTTGATAATAAATCTGGTACCATTACAAAGACCTCACTTACTATTGAGATTTCTCAATAGCATGATGATTGCACCCACTTTCAATTTTAATTTATGACACGGCATTCCCAAAGGAGTAACACTATTAAGAAATTCGATGGGAAAATTTTCCTTTTCAGCATCATCTGTGGAGTCAATGGAATCATCACTCAAATATGTGTGAAAATCTCCATCGAATATATCCAAAATTTCTTCATTTAATTTTTGAATGTGCTCATTTTTTGGACAAAGAATTGCACGTTTAGATATATTTTTAATATTATCTATAGATATACTATTTCCAAAGGTGCTTCAATAATAGATCCGTTACAAATCATTTCATGGGGGATTTCAATAATATCCGTTCCTAAATGAAAACTGCTATCAAGTTTGCCATCCCCAAGTTTTACTAACCATTCACTATAAGCAGAATCCTCTGCTCTCATATTTGTTGTAAGAGACAACTTTCTGAAACATCCCCAAACATTGCAGTACTTTAAACTCGTTTGTGCTATGGCTGACCGCATAGCATGTGGTACAATACTGAGACATTGTCGAAAATCCCCTCCAAGAAGGAGAACTTTCCCACCAAATGCAACATCCAAATTCATAATTTCTCTTAGTAATCTATCTATGGCATTTATAGCATGACTGGATGCCATGGTGCATGTTATGCCCAGAGTTCAAGATCTCCAAGAAACCACACCAGGGAGCCAGTCCGATGCAAAAGCAGAAGGTCCTTTATTGAGTTAGCTAACCCGACCCGGGCCTCCAGTCGTCGCAGCGACCGGAAACCGAGTGAGACCCGTGTGAAAATCAGGGCTTTCATAGTGAGGGGAGGGGAGCTGGCTGTGGCCCTGCCGATTGGCCAGGCGCAAGTCGGGTCTTGTTACACAGGATGTGGTCATCTCTATGGCGCACACATCCCTTGCTTGTCATTGGTTAGTTCAAAGAAATCCTGGGCGTGGCCAGCAGGGGCCTGGGCTCGGGAAGAAGGCACTTTTCTGAGCACATGGCCTCTGCCCCAACATGGAGGATCCAGGGTAAGATGGACGGCGTAGCCCTCACCCTTTCAGTGCATTCATCAATAATAAGAAGTTGGGCCTTTTTAGTGATTTTAGCAACTTCACTCTTTATATCGAGTCTTGAAATTGAAGTTTCATTTAATGGAATTGGTAATTTATATTGGGAATGAAAGGTTCTTCCACCAAGAAGTAAATTTGCAGCAATTCCTGTAGATGCTGTGGGTAAAACAGTACCACCACAACCTCTAATATAATGTGTTAAAACTTTATACAGATATGTTTTTCCACTACCACCTGGACCATCCAAGAAAAAGCATTTGGGGTGTACAGTTTGATCTTCAATGTCTGAAGTTATAGTCTGAAAGGCTGCCAACTGTTCATCATTCAGAGAATTTATCAAAACCTCTGCCCTTTGTTGCTCATGCAATTGATCACATGTATTTGCATTCGTTAATAAAGGATAGTCCGGAAGTTTGAAATGTGAACATTTCATTCCATGCAATGTGAATACCTCTTGAACTTCGTTAAGGGCGTGCGTTTCACAGTTTACACAGGCACCTTCTCTTCGGTGTAATTTCCAACAGAGATCTTCAATAAAATGAGATTTATTCTCTTCCCATAATTTGTCTGCAGCAGAAGGATATCCAATCACACATATATATGCAAAAAGTTGCCGTAGTTGTTTGGGCATATTAAGGATGATTGCATCGTCAATTGTATCTTTCCAGATAGTGTCATCAAGTAATAATCCCCGGTGTTTAGCAGCTTCACGAAATGTATCATAAGTTACACCTCCTACAGTTCGCAGATCCTCAAAACTTACCTCACCTTTTACATGTAGAAGCAAAAGTCTAAGGTAATATCATTCTGGTTCTCTAAAGCTCACAGTGAACAGTCTACCTAATACTTTATTCCCACCCTTTCGGCGTTTTGTCCACAAAGAATTAGTAAACACATAATGCTGTGGGATCTCCCAATAATAATAATTACATGCATCAGAGTCTTCTCTATTCAATAAGAACCAAGCCATCAAAGTCGAGTTATGCCTTTTAGCCCTATCTAAAACTTCAGCAAAATCATCTGCATGAAAATATAAATTCTGATCATTTGGCAAATGAATAGCTAATCTTGTGATTGCATGAGATTGGTCATGCATTCGCATTCCAAAAAGTCTCCAAACAGCCTCAGGAGCGCTCACATACCTGGAGTCAATGAAGTCCTGTACTTCGTCATGATTGATAATATTTTTCTCAGAAATTTGAATATTTGCACAGTCGTGCCCTTTATAGATGTATTTAAATAGATACTTGACACTTCTAATTGATGCACAGACCTCAAAATTTATTTGACAGTTATACTTGAGGCACAAATACGGGTTATAAGGGACAACCCAAGTATTATCAACAATTTTATTTCCAATAGAAATGGTGCTACCAGATCTTCGTTTGTATTTGTGATATCCATCAATATTTCCAATGGTCGCATTTTGAAATTCTTTTGGCTATCCCTTTGAACATTTTCCATTTTCCGTACATGGATTACTTGGATTTTGCATTCCACATGGTCCATGTACCATATTTGTTTTTACAATTTGAAAAAGTCGAGGACACTGGTTCTCATCTGGAATTTCTGCCTTAACTATACGGTCAATGTCATCTTCTGAACGTAATTTGGACTCATTATCTAATATCAATAATATGTGAGCGTGAGGCAGTCCGCATTTCTGAAATTCAATGACATGAATCTTATCTATTACTTTGCCAAATAAATGGAATTTACATATATCATTTAAAAGAGCGGTCAGCTTAATATTAAAAACTCTGGCTACCAAGTCAGGTCTGTTTTCAACTTTTTGCCAGCGTTGTAAATTGTTTGTAATATCTGCCCATTTGGGGTTGCATGTCATGGTTATAAATAAGTCGGGCTTACCATACTTCATTACCATTGCCATAGCATCCTGATATCGCTGCTGCATATTTCTGGGACTACCCTCAAAAGATGACGGAAGTATTATCATTTTACCAATTGGCACATTGTCATTTTCAGATCTAGATTTGAGATAATCCATCAAACCACTATATTTTTCAACTCTCAACTTAGATTGGTTTGCTTTGATGAAGTTTATCCGATTGGCCTCCATTTTTGAATACGAATCCGCAATAAACTGTTGAGTTAATTTTCCTGCATTCAAAATAGGATTGAATGTGTCCCTCACAGAGAGATGAAATCCATAATACTGCATTTGGGTGACTCGTGTCCTTATATTTTGTCTAGTATTATTGTCGACTACACTGTTGTCTCTGAGTCTTAATGCAATATCTGTTCCTCAGCCTTTTTCACCATGTGGGAAAAGAATAGGATATGTCATTGCATCTAATGTAGGAAACAGGATACTGATTTGTTTCATTTTAGTGGCACTTGGATTATTAGGATCTGGTTTACAATGAATGAGCAAGTCCCTTTCAAAAGGAGGTTCTCCATCTTCGTTTCTGAATATGACAGCAGCCTCAGTTACACGGGGAGAATTATATCTACCTGGGTCACTGTTACGATCATATTTAATCGCCATTGTTACCTCTGTGGGAGCAATACCTTTTGCTGCTGCTTCAGATTGGGCTTCCTTTTCTACCTCATGTAGCATGTTGTATGATTTTGTTAATTCATTTATTTCATGCATGAGGTTGTTGATGTTGATCATGAGTCTTTCGGAGCAGCCTTGGTTTTCTGGCATTGCTAATCTTTTACTTGTAGCTTCAGCTGTATCCAAAATATAGAGTTGAGCAAACTTCCGAGAAACACCATCTGAAGGATGTAAAGTTCCGGTACGGTGATAAACTTGTCCGTGTATTCTAAAACAGTATGGCCCATATCCTGATGGTGATGCAATATTAGCACCCATGGAAGCAAAAGCAAAAGAACTATGTATGAATCGAACATTTTCCATGAAATTTTTACTGTCAGAATCTTCATTTGTAATTAATCTTTTTAAATATGCAGGGTAATCTGGAAAATGTATATCCCTTGGACAGACTTTCCCTTTGCTACAACATCGAGTAAATTTCCCATCGGATGGTTTTTCATCAGAGAAATTTAGGGATAGGCAAAATTCACATCGAACTGTCATTCCACCACAACTATGTTCGAGGATTGCATCCTCATGCACTCCATTTTTGCTGAGAAGGCAGTTCCTACTGGTATTCCTAGTACTTGTTGATGACTGTTCTCTAGACATATTTTGTCGTCGCCACCGCCGTCTTTCCCTTTCAAAGGCACGTTGATCTTTAGACATTTTCTGTCGATGACACCTCAGTCTTTCGGCCTCAGAGTGACGTTTTTCCAGTAGCTGTTGTTCAGATACATTCTGTTGCAGACGTCGCCTTCTTTCAAGATCAGACGCACGTTGCTCTGAAGACATTTTCTGTCGATAACGCCAGCACTTTTCGGCTACAGAGCTACCTTGTATCAACCGTTTGTCTTTGGACATTGTCCTACCTGTCTACGGACACCGTCTGAGATGCAGGAGAATGAGAGTCCTGCCGGTCAGGCCACTGAGAGCTATGTGACTAACGGCTGATTCTGGCTGAGTCTGTGGGGATGGGACTTCCTCCTCCCTGCTGTCACTTTCCTCAACTGTGATGAGGAAGCTGGGGTGACAGGTCACACTGTCCCCGGAAGCCTGGGTCAAACACTGGAGGGCCGGTTGGGGCCGTGACTGGTGGTGAATTGCAACCAGCCGGGATCTCCCCCAAGAGGGCCAGTTGGGGGCGTGACTTCTGGCCACCACTGTGGTTGCCACACCAGCCCCGATTCCCCGGCAGGAGAGCCTGTTGGGCGGGAGAGCAGGTTGGGGGCTAGTCGCCCCGCCGGCCTGCATCTGGGTCTGCAGGCGGGATCGGGTCTCGGGCGACTGCTGGCACTCACACCCCCAACCCGCTCTCAGATGGCGCTGTACCATCCTGCCTGCAATATGCAAATTAGCCGCCATCTTTGTTGGCAGTTAACTGCCATCTTAGTTGGCAGTTAATTTGCATATCTCGCTGATTAGCGAATGAAAAGGGTATCGGTCGTATGCCAATTACCATTTTTCTCTTTTATTAGTGTGTATTAGTATATATATATATATACACACATATATATATATAAAATGAAATGCTACTCAGCCATAAAAAAGATGAAAGTTGCCACTTGTGAAAACATGGTTTTTTAGGATATTATGCTAAGTAAAATAAGTCAGATGGAGAGAACATAAACCATATGATTTCACAGTTGTGGAATATATAATTTAAAAAAAAAACAAATAAAACAACAACAACAATAAAAACAAACTCAGAGCCCAGCTGGTGTAGCTCAGTGGTTGAGTGTCGACCTATGGACCAAGAGATTATGGTTTGATTCCCAGTCAGGGCACATGCCCGGGTTGTGGGCTCGATTCCCAGTAGGGGTCATGCGGGAGGCAGCCGATCAATGACTCTCTCTCATCATTGATATTTCTATCTCTCTCTCCCTCTTCCCTTCCTCTCTGAAATCAATAAAAAATATATCCAAAAACAAACTCAGAGATATAGACAACAGATTGGTGATTACCACAAGAGAAGGGGAATGGAGATGGGGCAAAATTGGTGAAAGATGTGAAATATATGGCGGTGTGAAATATATAAACTCGACTTTTGTTGGTGAGCATTCAATAGAGTATACAGACATCAAATTATGTTATACACTTGAAATTTATAAGATGTTAATAACCAATGTTACCTCAATTTTAAAAAGATATAAAAGGAAAAGAAATAATAATTGAGGTGACAAATGCTAGTAATGCTATAGTGATATTCATATTACAACATATAAACATATCGAATCATTATATTTTACACCTTAAACTTACTCAATGTTACATGTAAAGTATATATCAAAAAGTAAATTTATTACAAAAGAAAAGAAAGTCTGTATGTTGAGTAATTGCATGCTTCTTTCTCCACCACCACTCCAGCCATATAGCTTGCATTATATTATCAAGCAATAATCAATCAATCAATCTAGAGTGTTCTCTAAAAAAATTGCATAAACTGCAGAAAGTGAACTAGAACAGTAATGCTGATGTTAATGTCATAGAGCAATAATTTAATCTGTAATTTAGGTGTTTCCTGAACATTTTATCAGTGTCTATATTACTTCATTCTTAAAGCAATCTTGCCAGTTCACAAAGCATTCCTCCATACACAATAATTTATCTCAGATTCAGTGTTGTCTAATTAATTAAAGAAAAGTGCACCAAATGGCCCCAAATATTTTATGAGATTGCAGTATCAAGGAGAAAAATCAAAATCACTAATACAAACTCATAAATTGAAATAAAATAAAGAGTAAAGAACTTTAACAGATAAATAAAGTATGAGTTCTAAAGAGCATTATCAAAAATATTTGAAAAAAACACTAAAAGAAAAAATTACAAGAATAAGAACTAATGCCCTGACTGGTATGGTTCAGTGAATAGAGCGTTGGCGTGCGGACTGAAAGGTCCCAGGTTCAATTCCCGTCAAGGGCATGTACCTTGGTTGCGGGTACATCTCCAGTAGGAGGTGTGCAGAAGGCAGCTGATCGATGTTTCTCTCTCATCCATGTTTCTAACTCTCTGTCTCTCTCCTTTCTTCTCTGTAAAAAATCAATAAAAATATATTAAAAAATAAGAATTAAAATATTAAATAGAAGAGTTGAAAGGAAAAATAAGAATATTTTCTAAAATATATAACAAAATAGATCGAGCTGATATGTCTGAGAAGAAAAGAACATAAGAGACATATATTTGTTCTGTGACAGAAAAAAAACAGAAATAACCAAGTTTTTCTAAACATACTTAAAATTTTTCAATAACTGGATAGAGTATCAGTTATTTAAGTTACTTAAAATTAAAAATATTTTTCTTAGGTACACTAGCCACATTTGAGGTGCATAATGACAATAAAATTGTCCACTGTCTATCACATGAATAAGCACCTTGCTCTGTCACCATAAATTACATTAAATTCTAAAACTTTTAGTGTGAGTGTAAAAAAAGGATTAGCAGAGATGCATATTCACAGTCTTTCTAGTATCTTGATTTACATCAATAAAATTCTATGGGAAAAAATAAAAAGAAACAGTATCTTCTGATTTTTTCAAAAATACATTTTTTAATGTAGAATTTTATATCCAGCTAAAATATTATTCAATTGCAAGTGAAGGATAAAAACATATCAGGAACAAACAAGTTTTAAAAATCAAGAAATATGATTTCTGCTGCACATTTTCTTAGAAATTATTTGAAGAGTTACTTTGTCAAAATAATTGAAGGAAAAGTTATAATATCAAAGAAAGTGTAGATCTAACTAAGGACAGCAATTTTCAAAAATTCCAGTATCAAAGATCAGTAGATCTATAAAACAATTATACAAAATTAGAGCAAGATGACAGAGTCTTCAAAAGAAGGTTGGACAGAATTCTTTGGAGGAAAAAAAATCAAAAGTTTAGATATAATATGGTAGTATATGTGAAGAAAATTAAAATATTGTAATGATAAGCAAGTTCTGAGTAAAAAGAGAATCCACCAGAACTTAACTGGGGTTATTGCTCAATGATGAGAAATAAACACAGTTATAGAACACAATGCAAACTTTATCCACCTTGAGATTATGAAAATAAATCTTCAAACAAAAGAGTTGAGATATAAGTGCAAAGCAAAGAGAGGGAAGGATGAAACATTTTATAATAATATTTTTTAAATGACACATATGATTGATAATAAAATGAATATATAATTTGTTTGAAGGTTGGCATGACCTTTGTAAGATCTGAGGATACTGATATAAATATAGGAAAGGACAATCTGCTTCATTCAGTCTACCTATTTAAATGTTAATCTCATCTAAAACCACTCATAGACTTATCCAAATAGTGTTTGGCCTAATACTTGAGTACTGCATTACTCAGTCAAATTGAGACATAAAATTAAGCATCACACTCCTCAGACTTATTTGATGAATTTCAAAACTAAACATTTGTTGACACCTTTGCTAGTCTCTGTGAAGGAGAAAGATATAATTGACACCCTCAAAGAAGATTGGCACATTTAAAAAAATCTATCTATGTACCTATCTATCTAAAATTATATGTTAAGCAATATGCTAGAGGAATGTGGAATTGAAACACGGGGGAAGGGGGAGGCATTTCAGTCTTCATTAAATGTACAATTGATTACAGCATTTTCTTACTCAATTATTAAAAATATATTCCAAATACCTGTTAATAAAAATTAAAAGTGATTTAATTCAAACAGTAATAATACAGAATAAGGTTTTCAAAATTTCTTATTTAATTTTGGAATATATTTTAAAGCAGCAACAGAAGTAGGAAACAAAAGATAATAAAAATAACAACATTAACACGTTGTACAGCACAGATCTAAAATCTAGTACTATGGACTAAATCAGAAGTCCATCACAAGATTTATATATGTGAATAATATTTTCCAACTAATATTGATTTATCTAATAAAAACATATTTGAAACAATAAATCTATATATATAAAAGGCTAAGCGACCAGCCCGTAGGTATGATGCACACTGACCACCAGGGGGCAGATGCTCAATGCCCAAACTTTGCAGAGTGTCCTCTTGCACTCTGGGCCCCTTACGGGGATGTCAGAGAGCCAGTTTTGGTCTGATCCCCACAGCCCAGGCCAAGGCGCCCCACCTACCAGAGAGACCCCGCTCACTTCACAGACATCCCAGGTGTGGCCAGCCAGGGAGGGACCATGGGAGGTTGGCTCCAGGGTGTGTCTAGCCTGTCTCACCCAGTCCTGCCCCACTGGCCACCTTCTAATTAATTTCCTTTCAATGTGCACGAATCTGTGCACCGGGTCACTAGTCTTTCTATAACTATTACTGAGATGGCTGATGATTTTGAAAAGATTTTATATGATTTTACAATCATCACAAAACTAGTGTATAACAAACAACAACAAAACCTTAATGGCATAATACAATGTTTATCTCTTTCAAGTGTGGGTTATCAGCTGAAAATTGGCTGATCTCAGCCAGGGTTATTCCTAGGAAGTGGATCCACTGACTCACTCTCCCTAGGACATTTCTACTTTATGTGACTTTCATCTTTCTTCTGAGATCAGCAGCAACTTGCGCATATGTTTTTCACTATGATGGTAAAAGAACATGACAGAAAAAAAAAAACAATCACACAAACCCTTGCACACTCTTCTTGCATCAGATCTGTTCACATCCTATTGTCCATTTCATGGCTGAACTAGGAAACAAGAAATTATGTACACCCACAAAAGAAGAGCTAGACAAAATAACAAAGCAAAATTCAAGGATAGAGGACTTAGTGGAGACTTGGGTCCAATGCTGAAATCTACTACATATTTAAGGGGAGGGTTCCATTTTGAAAAACAAATAAACAAACATTACAACATTAAGGGGTTCACAAACAATTCAAACATGTATTATGTTCATGAAAAAATACAGCTTTCTACACAAGTTATGGTAGCTGGTGGTATCACTGTCATTGTGGCTATAATTCTGACACTCTATAATAATAAAAGTGTAATATGCAAATTGACCAAACAGCAGAATGACCATCTAGACTACCTTCCTGACTACCACACTATGACACCCACTGTTGCCAGGCCAGCCAAGAAAGTGCCGTGCAATTGGTCGGTGGCCTAGCCATTGCCCAATGATCACCCTGCAGAGGGATGCCCAGGCTACCTGGCTGGCGGTGCTATCGTGGGTAGCCTGGGCTTTCTTCTGCGGGGCAATCCATCTCAGAGACCCAGCTAGGTGGGCACGGCCTACCTCTTTGGGGCGATTGATCGCAGGGCTCCCAGACTGTGAGAGGGCACATGCCAGGCTGAGGGACCACCCCCACCCTTGAGTGCATGAATTTTGTGCACCAGGCCTCTCTTATATATATAAATACAAGGCTAATATGCAAAGTGTTGTGGCAGTTTGACTTGGAGACTGGGAGTTCTAGTGCTTGCTATAATGTGTGTTGACCATCAGGGGGCCATGCAGAATGAAGGAAGGAAGGCCCCAGCCAGCAGCCAGCAGCCGGGGGAGGGAATCCCTGGCTGGCACCCAGGGAAGGAAGGCCCTAGCCAGCAGCCAGAAGGCCCCGTTCAGCCCTGATCACCGGCCAGGCCTAGAGACCCTACCTGTGCACTAATTTCGTGCACCAGGCCTCTAGTTAGTAATAGATGTGCCTCTTATTTATGGTGAGTAAAAGTATGATGGTATACAAAAGACAAGATAAAGGAAATGAATAAAATAGCTCAAGCAACATAAGCTAAAGTGTAACAAGAAAAGTAAAAACTAACTAGTGAAAATATATTTATACCATAGAGGAAAATAAATGAGATTATTTTTTTACTTGAAAAATATGAGTTAGAAGCCATAATATATAAATTTAGGACAAGGGAATTTAATTATACTTTAGACAAGTGACTTGAATTTGGCTAATTTTATACTTAAAGTAACTGACTAAAACACATTTCTCAAATCTTCATATTTTAAGTTTGATAAACAGTGATTACCATGAGAAAACCTTTTAAGAAATTACTTTAGCCACCATTTAATTGAAGTCATTAAGTGAGTTTTACTTGGATGCTTATAGATGTACTGAATGAGTTCTAATTTTTATGGATTATTAATTTAATAAATTCAAATACATTGCACTTATTCATGATTTCTTAGAAAATAAAATAGTAAATATTATATTTTAAAGTTTAAAAGTGTTATGGAAATCAACCACTTACTTTAGGCTTGAACAAATATTGTTGATAAAAAATCATGAAATGCTACCTTACATACAAATTATATTACAGGATTTTCACAAATTTCCAAGAAATTTATTTTATTTACAGTAAGTAGACCATGTGTGTGTCATTAAAAAACAAAGCTCTACATAAGTATTTCAGCACACTTTATTTTAGATAAATTAGTGGTAATGTTCTTAATTCCTTAAAATTACATTGAATGAATTGGTAATTTGAGAAGTATCTAGAAATACATTTCCTAAAATATCCTAAATTTGATTGATAAAGCAAGAAATGTAATCACTAGTAAGAACATGCAGTGTTTAACACATGAGACATAAGTTGTGGAAACATGAGTTAACAGAGCTTTATAAATTCAGATTCATACAGGTGTGTGTGTGTGTGTTGATAGACAGGTATTACAAATATAAGGTATTATAAATATACGGTACATATACAAACCTAAGTAGCCAAGCTTATTAAATTATGACAAAATGTTTCTAAACTAATACTTATAAAAATGTTCAAAGTCTTTTGTGAGAAAAACTGTTTCTGCTGATGATGGCTAAAATAAAACTTGGTAATTAAGAAAGAAAATCTGTCATCAAAACTAACCTTGAAAATGATCACAGTTGCTGATGAAAAGAAATGGAAATGTCCTGAAAGTTTAGTAAACTAAGTCCCTTCTAAATCCAAAAACAAATTCTTAAAGAGAGAGAGAGAGAGAAGGAGAGAGAGAGAGAGAGAGAGAGAGAGAGAGAGAGAGAGAGAGAGAGAGAGAGAGAGAGAAATTGAGATTCAAATGAACCTTGGAGAAAATTTAGTTGTCTGATTAGGAAGTGAGTTTTCTTCAAAGTTACACTGACAAGGTCACATGTCAGAACCAAAGCCAGAACACAGGCCCCTGGTTCCCAGCTTTATGCCTTTTTGCAGCTTCATACTAATTTGAGAGGAGAGGATCTTAGTCAGATTTAATGCATTATTCTGTTGCTAACTCTTTGGGCTTTAAATCTGGAGGGATGGGGGTGTGGGAATGAATGTCACAGCCAATTAAACAAATCTGACAAAATATATATGCAACACTTTTCTGCTGTCAGTCATTTACAGAGTAATTATTTTTACAGAGAATTTTTATACTAATGTGTACTTCGAATGTCAGAATGCAGGAGGCACACAGGGCTGTCACTACCCCAAAATAACAGTGTGAACACATCTTGATTTCCTGTATATTTCCTGTAAATATCATCTGTATATTAGAGATACTTAGTCTATTAACCACTTGAATAGCCAAAGGACATGTGAAATCCATAAGGCTGCAACTATAGTAATTAAAGAATTCTAATAATTTACTTTTAAAATGAACTAAACTATGCTCAGTAATACAGAGTTTTTTTCCAAAAGCACTTCTCAGAGTGCATCCCTGATACCAGCCAAATTGCTGATCAATTTAAATGAACCAAACATCAGGGAATTCTGACTAAACTAACAATGTGTCCTAACTCAGACTTATTAATGTGCACATTCTGTTATTCAATCAACAAGATTCTTTCCATAATTTAAAATGTCTTTGTTGCATTTTTCTTACATCAAAAGCAATATGCATATATTTCAAGATATACCAAAAATACAAATGACAAAAATCGAAATCATCTGTGATTTTACACTCACTGTTAACATTTTAATATGTATACTTCCAAGATTTTTTTCTCACTTATACATCTTAGAATCTACATACGTTTTTTTTTCTTTTTTATTGTTTAAAGTATTGCATATGTCTCCTTTTCCCCATCAACCCCTCCCTGGCCACTCCCACGCCCCAGGACAAGCCCCCACTGCCCCAATGTCCCTGTCCACTGGTTATGCTAATATGTATGCTTACAAGTCCTTTGGTTGATCTCTTACCCACCCCCCCCACCTCACCCTCCCCTGCCTTCCCTCTGAGGTTGGATGATCTGTTCAGAGTTTCTTTGTCTCTGGATACATACAATTTTCATAATCTAAAAATATTACTGTAATCTAAATTATCTTTCTGTCCTTAATTTTACAAAACCAAATTTGATATATTCACATTCTGAATGAATAAAAATGATTAAATCAATCCCTGCCTTTATACATACATATAAGTAAATTTTGAGATTAAAAAAAATAACTAATTTAAATATGTTTATATTTTCTTTATATAACCTTTCAATATGAAAAATGTCAGTGTCTTGAATTATCTAAGGGATTCTGGTATAGATGATAACATTCAACAAACTTTATTTTAGTAGTAATATATTAACAGAAAACCTTGAGTAAATAAATTTATATTAATAATTATGTTGGGAAAATTTCCTGAGGTTTACTGAAACGATCATCCAAAGGATGATGGCTAAGAGATCTAAGAAAGAGACTGACAATTCCAGAATTAAACAAATAGTTTATTAGGGGGACTTAGAGACAGAAGCAGAGTCTTTGGCTATAGCATGACACTGGATTCCTGCACCAGGAAGGATATGGGGACTCTATATACTAGTATGCAGCCTCCAAGAACACTGGTGGCTTGTAGCCTAATGTCATGTGCTTGTCAGTGATGTGTGTTTCAACACAGTAAATGACTTAGTGGGCCTACTTATCTATGTAAGAAAATTTCTTTCAGGTATTATGGACCCAACCTTTCTTGGGTGAACTGGGGATTACTGAGAGCAACTTGTTTCTTAATATGGCTTAGGTCGTGTCAAGCACTAGAAACCATTTTGCCTAACAAGGATATTGGTTGAAAGGTTGTCAATTTTGAAACCAAAACATTTTATGCTCTTAATTTTTCCAGACTTTTTTAAAGGAGAGATTAGGGTCCTTGTGAAAATTGTAGCTAATAGTGCATAATTGGAAACAACAGAGGGAGAGACATAATAAAAATAGCTCACCAGAGAGATATAGATTTTCTGTGTTCTGAAAAAGCTGTTTTCGATATACAGTTAAAATACAAGGGTGGGAAAAAGTAGGTTTGTTACCCAATGCCAGTTTGGCTACCTGCACAGTGAAAGCCAAAAACAGATGCTGATGAAAATGAAAAAGATTTATTCAGGTGCCAGTGACATGAGAAGATGATGGAAGATGATGGACTCCTGTCCTTAATATCATCTTAACATCCCTGGTCAATCTGGTGGCATTTATAAGAAAAGGAAGGAAAGTGTAGACCTGCAGATGGTGTTCTTGCTGGTTCCGACAAAGATACTGGTGTTAGAATGTTGAATCCTTTTGCACCAGCCTTATTCCTGCAGTCCATCAGCTCCTTTCTGGACTGGAATGGAACTGCTGGTCCCTGCAATTTACTAAAATAGAGGCTAAATAGAGGTTGTTAGCAAAAAACTGGTTCATGTTTTTGTTCTAACAGACTTACTAGTTTGTTAGTACATTTAATTCTGGTTAGTATAATATTGTATAAAGATTATATGTTTTTCATTCTCTGTTACAGGTTTATAGCTGTAACATAAATACATAATATAATAATTAATATACGTAATATAATAATTAATATGGAACCTCAGTTCAAAAGTGATATTTTTTCAAAAACTGAATTATTTTCTCCCCTTAGAAATGATTTAAATTGAATTAATCCATTCCAGACCCCTCCTTTAACCTTTCTTATATACAGTACATGTCTAATGCTGTTTAATCTATAAATAAGCAATTTAAAAACAAAAAGGGCATGAAATGTACAGTAAAAAATGAAAATTTACATACACCTAGAACTTACCTTAAAAGTGAAAACAACAACAAAAGAAACCCCACAAAAGTATTCACAGCACTTTCCTGAGATGTTAACATGAGATTTAGCAGTAAACTGATTCATACTCGTGCATTCTCTCCTTTGCCGCCTGAGAGATGCATGACTGACATTATAGATATCAGCATGAAAAGGTTGTCTGATAGAGAACTAAGAACTTAAGTTCCATTTGACAACTGAAACATTTTTCCTGTGAACAACTAGGTCGAAAACCAAATTGTTAGATATGGGAAACTTTCAAGAACTGATATTTGACTCTCTGATAATATGAGAATAAACTCTGTCTTGCATATTCTACTTTATCCCACACCAGTATTTATAATATCTGTGTAGTGAGAACTTACCAGTAAATAAAGCAATTTCATTTAAAAAAAAATCAACCTAATGAGACAAGTGTTATCACACTATAACTACTACTACACAAATCCAGAAGCTACATTAAATGAACTTCGTGATGACATACAGCTGATAAGAAACCAGAATTCAAATAATTGAATCTAAGTTTTTGTTATTATTACTTCCATACTGAGAGAAACTTAAGACAATTATACTTTACTCTTTTCTCCTAGTTTTAGTTACAGATTAGCAGTATTAAGAAAAAAAGATGAAACTACTAGAATGTTTTTCATGGTTAAGTGCAGTTTCAATTTTCAAAAATAGGAACATGGAGACCATATACTAAGTTGAAGAGCAAGCTATCAGTCTCATCCCAAGCACTGAAACAGCAATTACAGTAATTGAATGCCCAGGAAAATGAATCTCTTCCCTCCCTTTCCTCCCCTCCCCCCCTTTTTTTCTCTCTTTAAAAAAACAAACAAACAAAAAACTCTGCCCAGGGGTGTGGCTAGGTTGTTGAGTGTCATGTGGACCTATGAACCAGGAGTTCCAGGTTCAAGTCCCAATCAGAGCACATGTCCGGATTGTGGGATTCCTGATGTGGGGCATTCAGGAGGCAGCTGATCCATGATTCTCAGTATTGGTGTTTCTATCTCTCTATCCCTCTCTTTGCCTCTCTGAAACAAATAAAAAAATATTTTTTAAAAAACTTCTTAAAATAAAAACAGTCCACTGCTATCACCCTTCCATATTATTGAAATAGTCTTCTTACTGGTATCTTTGCTTCTCCCAATGCTTACCTAAAGACTATTCTCAATAGAGCAGTCACTGAAAATTCTTTTAAAATATAGAACAAATTATGATATTCTTCTATGGATTAAAATTTCACTCAGAGTAAAAAGTAAATTCCTTACAGAAGTCTGTGATCTAGTCCCCAGTTGTATATCCGATGCTAGCTCCTGTGCCTCTGTTCTTTGCTCCATCTTTTCCTTTATAGTAAACTCCTTTTTAAACTTGTCAAGCACATTTCAGCTGCAGTCTTAGCATCTGAAGTTTCCTCTGCTTGAAATACTTTTCTCAATAATTTCATGTCTCATTCCTTCAATTTTTTACAATTTGGTCAAATGTCTTCTAACTAATTAGAACATCTATAAAATAGACTTCCCCTTGGCTCTGTATTTCCAATTTTGGCTTTAACATTTTTGGGGATATGACACCAAAACACAGGCAGCTAAAACAGAAACACACAAGTGAAACTACATCAAACTAAAAGGCTTCAGCACAACAAACGAAATAGTCAACAAAATGAAAAGGCAATGTATAGAATATGAAAAAAAAAATTGCAAATTATACGTCTGGTAAGGGGCTAATAACCAAAATATATAAATAACTCATAGAACTCAATAGCAAAAACAAAGAAAGAAAACCCAATCTAATTTTTTAAATGGCGTATCAGAATGAACCTTCTTCCAAAGAAGATACAAAGATGGCCAAAAGGTACACATAGAGATGTTCAAAATAACTATTCATCAGGGAAATGCAAAGGAAAACCACAATGAGGTATTACTTCATAGATTTTTGAGTGGCTATTATCAAAATGACAAGAAATGACAAGTACTGGACAGGATGTGGAGAAAAGTGAACCCTGTGAACTTTGGTGAGAATGTAAATTGATACAGTTACTATAGAAAACAATATGGCTTTCCCAAAACATAAAACATAGAACTATATAATCCAGCAATTCTACCTCTGGGTATTTATCCAAAGAAAACAAAATCATTATCTTGAAGAGATACCTGTACCCTGATGTTCATTGCAGCATTATTTATAATAGCTAAGACATGGGGAAAAAATGTGTCAACAAATAAATGGATAAAGAAAATATGGTATATGCTTACAATTGAATAGTATTCAGCCATAAAAAAATAAAATACTGCCATTTGAAAAGCATGGATGGAATTTCAGGGCATTTTGCTGAGATAAGTGAGGCAGAGAAAGTTTAATACTGTATGATTTTACTTGTATGTGGAATCTAAAAACCAAATTGCAGACAACAGATTGGTGGTTGTCAGAGATAGAAGATAGGCAGTGTGGAAAATGGGTAAAGGTGGTCAAAAGGCACAAACTTTCAGTTCTAAGAGAAATAAGTTCTGGGGATGTAAGGCACAACATAATGCTTCTCGTTAAAAATACTGTATTGTATGCTTGAAAGTTGCTAAGAGAGTAGATTCTAAAACTCTCATTTCAAGAAAAAAATTATCACTATCTTAGGTGATAAATGTTAACTAAATTTATTGTGGTAATCATTTCACAACATATTTATATTTTATATTCAATATATTTATATATGAAATCACTATGTTGTTCACTTTACACTAATACAATATTATATGTCAATTCTATCTCAATAGTAATGGAAAGGACACACGGATAAATGTAATAAATCTATTAGTCCTTGAAAATGCAAATGCTGCCAAGTAAAAGTCTCACTGATATATTAACTTTGTAAATGCAAAATAAATAAAAATCCTAGTAAAAATGACAAATTACATTACTACAAATATAACAAAAAATACTAGATATAAAGAAAACCCTTTACAATGATATGAGGTTTGTTACTTTAATATATGTTGTTGATTTACTCCCCAAAATGTTGTACTAATTAAACAAGTCTTGTGCTGGTCTGTTTTTACCCCACATTAATTTTTAAAATGATCTAATAAGTAAAAAATTATACTAGGTTTGAGTTATATTTCACTAATTGTGAGATAATTTGATAAAGATTCTATGAGATATGTCACTAAATCTTTATATAGAAAAACCTCCAATATATATAGAAATTATTATGAAGAACATTAAGATGAATTAATAGTATTTCCATCTAGATAATGTGACTTGGTTGTGAAGATGGGAAAAATTATCACATTTTATTTAATACTCTTCTGTGGCAATTTTATAATTTGTAATCATATAACTATCCTGTTTTGTAATTATATCAATGACATTAATAGAGGAATATATTTTGTTTACATTTTTTAAAAGGTCTTTATTGTGAAGATTGATACATTTGCTAACAACAAAAAATATCAATAACAAAAAATATCAAACTAACTATATTGTTTTCTCCAAAGAGTAGCTAAATGGGTATATCAGGAATATGTGGTGGACACTGAACATTGGTACTTTGGTAAAGTTTTTGACAAGAAAAATTGATGATGATCTTGTAAATAAGACCAATAACTATAGACAGATATATTGCAGAATCATAACTAGCTAAACACCTCAAGGAGGGTCATTATAGAACAACTAGAGGCCTACTGTACGAAGAGATTTGTGCAATAGGCCTTCCCTTCCCTCAGCTGCTGGCACTGGTTTGCCTCTGGCACCCGGGACCCAGGCCTTTGCTCTGGCTGGGCTCGGCCCCGGAGCCATCAGGCTTTGCTGCGCCCGCCCTGGGGTTGTCAGGCTTCACTCCACCGCTTGGAACCTACTTATGCAAATTAACCACCATTTTGTTGGGTTAATTAGCACACTCTCCTGAATGGCTTGTTAGCGTAGCGAAGGTACGGTCAATTTACATGTTTGTCTATTATTAGGTAAGATGCCCAACCAGATGGAACAACTGAACAACTGGTCGCTATAATATGCACTGACCACCAGGGTGCACACGTGGAACATGGTGGATGTTGGCAGCAGGCGGCAGAGCATGGAACACAGTAGGCATTGGCTGTGACAGGATGGTGGACCAGGTGAGTGGGGGTGCCTGATCGGGGAGAGCCTCTGGTGGTTACTGAAAATTCTTTGCTCCCACATGTTGTGGTCCCACCCGGCACTTGCACCTGCCGCCAGCGCTGGCACTGGCCCCACTCACACCCACAACTGGTGTCCAGTGCCAGACCCAATCGCTTGGCGCCATCAGCAGGTGCGAGCAGCAGCTGCTGGCCCTGATCACCCCTCAGGGTTTCTCCACACCACTCTGCTCCTGAGGGGCAATCAGGGCAGTAGCTGCCGCTCACAACCACTGACGGTGCTGGCCCTGCTCGCACCCACTGCTGGCACTGTCCCCAATCACTTTGCGCCATCAGAGGGTGTGAGCAGGGCTGGTTCCATAAGTGTGTGGGAGCGGTGGTGGTGGGATGGAGGCTGTTGGCAGACAGGGGACTGGGGGCCATGGCAGGAGGGGCTGGGTGGGGGTGTGGAGCATGGGCCAAGACTTGCCACTGTGTCCACCACAGCCTCACAGCCCACAGTTCCTTTCAAGGTGCACAAATTAATGCTCTGGGACCCTAGTTAAATATAAAAAAAATTGGGCAAACTCTTTGCCTTTTAATGTAAAGTGAGTTTAAATGGGCAACTGAATAGTGGTATCCTCATTAATTTACATGCATATTCCTAAAGCAACTTCTTCCTCAAGAGAACTTCTGGTAAAAATGTATTTTAATCAAGGACTCAAAATCCTAAAACTCTGAAAATGACTTATTTAAGGGTAAAGGTGCTTCTACTACTATTTGTGGCTAAGGATTTGGATGTAAACCTGAATTAAGTATAATAGGAGAGTAACATTTGATGCCTTTCTCACTATCTATTGTTGACAATAGCCAATCATGCCCAAGAAGGTCAGAATTCATGAAATTGTACTTACTCTGGTGATTTTGAGAATAAATCTCACTGTGAAAGAAGACAGGCATAATGGTTGTAACTCTTTAGAAGACTGTGGTCCCTGTGGGCTAAAAATGAAAACAAATTATATATTCCCTTTTAATGCAAATATTGATGAGGAGGTTAGTATAAAGTCCCTAATATGCTAAAAAAATAAATAAATAAAAAAGATGTAATCTCCAGGAAACTATTTACTCAATTCTCAGAACATTATATGAATCACCTTAAGGAATTCTAATCTAAGATACTGATACCATCATAATTTAACCTAGTTATGAATAACAGAAAAGGAGCAAATACATGCCATTTGTGCAGCTTTGCCAGAGAGCTACAGTTCCACACTCCCCTGGAAGACACTTGTCTATTTCCCAAAGATGGCTGGGAAAGGAAAAGAATAGATGCATGTCCAGTAAAGTCTGGATGACATAGGAAAGGTACCTGTCTGTCAATCACACCTAGGAACAGATCACTGTCTAGAGTAGGCATGGCCACAGCAAGCACAGGAATATTTGAGATATTTAATCTAAACAAAGGAGTTCTCTATGTTGCCCCTCGCTGTCATGTGCTCTTGTGTTTTAGGGACTCTTGGGACTCTTGTTGCAGGGGGCATGTTGTCTTGGTTCCTCTGCATTTGCCCATGGCTTTCAGCCATGTGGACCCACACACAATAGACTAATAGACTGTGAGTAGCTTAATGCTAAACCGGACCCAGCTCCATCATGAAACTGAAACTCTGGACACTGGCTTTGCTTCTAGCTCTACTGAACCCCCAGCTGCACAATTTCCAGGTCTGGATTGAGGGAAATGGGACTTTGCAAACCCAGGGATATAATTCCATGCAAATAAAATTTTCTACCACATTTCATCCTCCTGTGGAGGCCTCCAGAAATACTTATTACAGAAGTACCCCAAGAACTCCACTCCCACTAGCAGTGGATAAAGGCAATCCATGCATTTCTCTGGGGAAATTGATATAAAAAAACAACAACATTGAAATGGACCACAAAGGTTGATTGATTTATATAGAAAATAAGGTAATATATCATGCTACTCTTTAGTGGACATGGATTTCATAAAAACATATAAGTGAGTAGTTTCAATGGGAAAAGAAAGTGAGTTGATCACAATGTCTGGTACAAACGCATATTTCTTTAATGAGATGTACATTTTTCCATGTTACTATGTGGAAATGCTATAACAAAAATTTGAGTGGTACTTAGTATAATTTAACATTATCTTAACTGGACTGATATTTTGAATAAATATAAATTTATGAGATGTGGAGAACAAAAGTGGACAACAGAGGAAAAAAACATATGATGTATTGTGATTATTTGTAGAGTAGATTCTGAGGCATTACATCACTTAAGTCAATCATCCAGCATTAGTAGTAAGGAGAAAACCATAAATAGCCTCTAAGGGAAAAGAGATTATATATCTAAACTTAAAGAAATCTCATTCTACTAATAAATGAAAGAGAAGAAATTCTGCACATTTACATTAATTTGCAATAGAGCCACTTAACCCTGAAAAAATATATAGGGGCAAGAAGTGGTAAAACCTTGACAGACTTTTAGGAAATCAAAGACTCCAGCTCTGGGATAGTGAACCATTAGCCTCAGATAACATGACTGTATGTTAAATACATAAGTATCAATCTGCTTTGGTGCTAATAATGAAAATAATGGAGCATACCTGTTTTTTTCTTAAAGCTCCCAAACTGCCTCATTGATTGTGCATTTTTTCTATTCAAGGGTTGGGCATTGGAGAAAATTTTGAATATGTGGTTCATGAATTTTTGTTTTTTGTTTTTTACCTTCATTCCAATGTGGACCTTTCTTCCCAAAAAATCCACAGGTCATTCCACAAGAGATTTTAAAATTCTATATCTCTCTCTTTATACATTCTCTATTCACTTTCTGAAATAGCAAAGCTTGTAGTTTACAAAATCATAAGGTCACTTTCAATAAATTCCCTTTTCTTGGCAACTTTTGCAAATAATGATTAGCTACCATAATAAATTCAGTTCAAGGCCTAGTCTACCAAACAATACAGGTGGATCATAATTTGTCTTAAATTTTTTAAGGAAGTAAAACAGAGCAAAAGCAGCCAACACCATCTCCAGAGCAATTTTGGATGCATTTTCTGTATCTCAGTGTTTATGGAAAATGCTTTGCATTTACTCAGCTATTTTTCTCCTTTATTTTGTTTGCAGATATAATTAGGTGTCACTTGCATTAGTTCAGTAAGCTCTGCTGATATTCTTCATAACATATTTTTTATGGAGCATCTGGCTAGTGGTCTTTAGATTTGCTGAGATCCAATTTAATATCAGGATTTTCAGTGGACTACTTTTTTCCTATTTTGTGGTATTTTCTAATTACTGGAATATTTGTTGAAGGCATAAGAATGTTGATATCTTCCATCTACTATAGTTAATGTTAAATAATCTCAATTAAAATTTTGAATGTCTTCTTACAGAGCAGTGACTCTTTCACTGAATTCCTGTAATCACAGTTGTCTACATAATATACAGTATATATTAAAGCAATGCCATCCTCAACCAGGCAAGAGAGTTCTCTTGAAGATATTTGCATGATTTTACTGTTAGGGGTTATAGTAATAATTTTGGCTTTAAACTGTATATGGTAACTAAAATAAAGATCATATAAATTGAAAGCAGCATAAAAAATAAGAGTGGCAAGTATCCCCCATATGAGAAATAGTCAACCCATTCAGGAGCTAATGTTTGAAGAAGGCAATGAAGCACCTACAGTCTGACTTATACAGACTTATACATTGTTGTCATTGTTATTAGGTGAAAGAATTGAACTTAAAATGATCAATTAATAAATAAATGTATAGAGAGTCCACATGATATAGTTAAAAAGATTTAAAGAAATGTTATAGATCTTGGAAGATGCAACTGGCAGGGTGGCAGTGAGAGAGAGAGTGTGAAAGAGTGAGGGAATAAAAGAGGAGTGTGCGGACATGTGTGGTGGTGTGTGTGTGTGAGAGAGAGAGAGAGAGAGAGAGAGAGAGAGAGAGAGAGAGTTAGAGACATTAGATCCCACAGGACTTTCAGGGGCTGATCGACCAGGTGGCCTTACTGCAATACCTCTCTGCCACTGAAAACACTCCCAGGTGACTGGAGCTGGCACAGAAACTGTGCCATCTAGAAGGGAAGAACTTCTGTGACTGGGAACCCACCTTCAACACCACTCAGACTGGCCTCAGACATAAACCTAGACCCTGAAGCCACTCTGGACAAAGATCTGCTACCACAGCAGCAGACCCACAGACAATGAGACTCCAGCCATTCCAGTGGCAAATTCCTGTGAGTCACAGAGCACATGCCCCTCCCACTGGCCTGCTATAGCAGTATAGCGCCTATGCAACCTTCGGTGCGTGAGCTGGCCTCCTGCTGACACCAGGAAGCTGTGCAACCCAGTCCTCTAGCAGGGCTGTTCTTCAGATTCACAGTGCATGCATGCGGGGACTCTGGTCCTCAGCACACGTGCACTGGTACTCTGACTCTCAGCATACGTGGCTCCTGCCATCCCACAGAAACCATGCAACTTGGTGCCTGAGCTCTTCAGTGATGCTCAGTTTGCTTGATGCTCCTGCCGCACACAGCAAAGTCCCTGTAACTCAGCACTTGGACTTTTTGGTGATAGCAACAAATGGGAAGACAATAAAACAATCCTCAAAGGAAAGAAAAGGACTCGCCAAGAAAGGAACTAAATGAAACAGAGCCATGCAATATGTGAGTAAGAGAAGTCAGAGTAATGGTCATATAGTTCGTAAAACTGGATGGATGAGAAAATCAACAACCTATGCAAGAATTGGGAGGAAATCAAAAGTGATATAGTTACAGTAAAAAGAATTATGGAAGGTTTCAACAGTAGAGTAGAAGAAGCAGAAGACTAAATTAGTGAGTTAGAAGATAATGTAGAGAAACAAGCCCAATCTGAACAGCAATTGGAGAAAAAAATTAAAAAGGAGGAGGAGAGCCTAAGGGAGCTTTGGGACAACATGAAATGAAGCAACATATGAATAATAGGGGTGTCAGAAGGACAATTAGAGCAGCAAGGATAGAAAACCTATTTGAAGAAATAATGCCAGAAAATTTCCATGGTATGGGGAAGAAAAAGGTAACACAAGCACAGAGAGTCCCAAACACGATGAACCAAAAGACCCACACCAAGACACATTGTAATTACAATGGCAAACGTTAATGACAAAGAGAGGATCTTAAAGATTGCAACATAGAGACAGAAAGTTGCCTACAAAGGATCTCCCTTCAGATTATCAAATGATTTCTCAACAGAAACACATGAGGCCAGAAGGGAATGAAATGAAGTATACCAAGTGATGCAAAACAAAGGGCTGAATCCAAGAATACTCTATCCAGCAAGGCTATCAATCAAAATTGAAGGGAAAATCAGGAGCTTTGCAGAAAAAGAAGGCTAAGTGAGTTTATCACTACTAAGCCAGCAATGCATGAAGTACCAAAGGGACTATTGTAAAAAGTAGAAATAGAAAGGGAAGAAGGAACACAGGCATAAAGTATAGAAATGGCTACAAACAAGTACCTATCAATAATAACATTAAACATAAATGGACTAAATGCTCTAATCAAAAGACATTGAGTGACTGAATGGATAAGAAAACATGACCCATAAATATGCTGTCTACAAGAGACCTACCTCAAAGCAAGGGACTCACACAGATTAAAAGTTAAGGGATGGAAAAATATATTTCAGGCAAATGGAAATGAAAAAAAAAAAAGAGCTGAGGTAGCAATACTTATATCTGACAAATTATACCTCAAAGTGAAGGCCATAACAAGAGACAAGGAAGTCCACTTCATAATGCTAAAGGTATCTATACAACAATAGGATATAACTCTGGTAAACATTTATGTGCCCAATTCAGGAGCACCCAAATACACTAAAACAAACAAACAAACAAACAAACAAAAAATCTGGATGATATCAAAGGAGAGACTGACAGTAATATAATAGTAGGAGATTTTAGTACCCCACTGACAACACTGGATAAATCCTCTAGAAAAAAAATCATTAAAACAAACAGTAATCCTAAACAACTCACTAGATCAGATGTACTTATTGACATCTTCAGAACTTTCCACCCCAAAGCTACAGAATATACATTTTTCTCAAGTGCACATGAAACACTTTCTAAGAAAGACCATATATCGGGACATAGGCAAAGTCTTTCCAAATTCAAGAAGATTGAAATCATACCAAGCATCTACTCAGGTCACAATGGCCTAATATTAGAAATAAACTACAGTAAAAACAATCACAAAAATTCAAATGCTTGGAGGCCAAATAGCATGCTATTAAACAATGATTGGGTTACCAAAGAGATCAAAGAAGAAATAAAAAGCATCCTGGTAACAAATGACAATGAAAACACAGCAATCCAAAAATCTATTGGACACAGTGAAAGCAGTCCTGAGAGGGAAGTTCACAGCATTACAGGCCTACCTCAAAAAGCAAGAAAAACTTTTAATAAGTCATCTAACTCTGCAACGTGAAGAATTAGAAAGAGGGCAACAAGAAAAGCCAAGAGTGAGCAGAAGGAAGAAAATAATAAAGATCAGAGCGGAAATAAATGACATAGAGACCAAAAAAAAAAAAAAATACAAAAGATCAATGAAACCAAGAGCTGGTTCTTTGAAAGAATAAAGAAGATAGATGAACCTCTAGCCAGGCTCATCAAGAAGCAAAGAGAGAGGACCCATGTAAACAAAATCAGAAATGAAAGACGTAAAATAACAAGACTCCACAGAAATATGAAGATACATAAAAAAATAATATGAGCAAGTCTACTCCAACAAATTGGCCATCCTAGAAGAAATAAACATAGTTCAAGAAAAATATGACATTCCAAAACTCAATCAGGAAGAATCTAAAAAACTGAATAGTCTGTTAACTATGGAGGAAATTGAAGCAGTACTTTAAAAAAATTCCAACAAACAAAAGCCCTGGACCAGAAGACTTCACAGGGGAGTGTTATCAAACATTCAAATAAGAACTAAAACCTATCCTCCTCAGCCTATTCCAAAAATTTCAAGAGGAAGAAACACTTCCAAGCTCTTTATACAAAGCCAGCATTACCCTAATCCAAAAACCAGATAAAGACAATACAAAGAAATAGAATTACAGGTCAATATCACTCATGAACATAGATGCTAAGATCTTCAACAAAATTATAGCAAATCAGATCCAGCATTACATTAGAAAGATCATAAACCATGAGCAAGTAGCATTTATTTTGGAGATGCAAGAATGGTAGAATATTCACAAATCAATAAATATAATACAACATATAAACAAATTGAGAGACAAAAATCACATAATCATATCAATTAATGCAGAAAAAGCATTTGACAAACTCCAACACCTTTTCTTGATAAAAACTCTCAGCAAGGTGGGAATATAAGGCTCATACCTAAACATAATTAAAGCCCTATATGACAAACGTACAGCCAACATCATACTCAATGAGCAAAAACTAAAACGACTTCCTCTAAGAACAGGAACAAGAAAGGGGTGACCACTTTCTTGTCTGACATAGTACGGGAAATACTAACCATGGCGATCAGACAAGAAATAAAAGGCATCCAAACTGGAAAAGAAGAAGTAAAACTGTCATTAATTGAAGATGATCTGATATTGTACATAGAAAACCCTAAAGACTCTGTAAAAAAACTACTGGAATTAATAAATGAATTAGGCAATGTAGCAGGATACAAAATTAATAACCAGTAATCCATGGCTTTTTTATATACCAACAATGAACTCACAGAAAGAGAAAGTTAAAAAAAAAAAAAAATCCCATGTACCATTGCACCAAAAAAATTAAGATACCTAGAAATAAATTTAACCAAGAAGGTAAAGGACCAGTACTCAGATAATTACAGGATACTGAAAAAAGAGATAGAGGAAGACATAAACAAGTGGAAAAACATGATGGTAGAATCAGCATCATTAAAATGTTCATACTACCCAAAGCAATCTATAAATTCAATGCAATCCCCATTAAACTACCAACGGCATACTTCAAAGACCTAGAACAAACTCTGCAAAAATTAATCCTATATAATAAAAGGCTAATATGCAAATTGTTTTCTCAGAAGTTCAACTGACAGGGAGTTCGACTGACCAGGACTTCGACCGCTCCCATTGACCACCAGTGGGCAGCATGGAATGAAGGATGACCCCAGCCAGCAGCTGGCAGCTAGGGTTAAGAAGTCTCTGACCAGCAGCAAGAAGGTACCTATTGGCCCTGTTCACCTTCCAGGCCTATGAACCTTACCCATGCATGAAGTTTGAGCACCAGGCCTCTAGTCTGGAATAAAAAAAGACCCCGAATAGCTGCAGCAATCATGAGAAAGAAAAACAATGTTGGAGGAATCACAGTACCAGATATCAAGGTATACTATAAAGCCACTGTTCTCAAAACTGACTGGTACGGGCACAAGAACAGACATATAGAGCGGTGGAACAGAACAGAGAGCCCAGAAATCGACCCAAGCCATTATGCTCAATTGATATTTGACAAAGGAGGCAAAAGCATACAATGGAGTCAAGACAGTCTGTTCAATAAATGGTGTTGTTAAAATTGGATAGATACATGCAAAAAAAAAAAAAAAAGTGAAACTAGGCCCATAACTTACAGCATACACAAAAATAAACTCAAAATGGATAAAAGACTTAAACATAAGATGGGAAAACATAAAAATCTTAGAAGCCATAGGCAGCAAAATATCAGACATTTGTCATAGCAATATCTTTGCCAATACAGCTCTGAGGGCAATGTAAACCAAGGAGGAAATAAACAAATGAGACTACATCAAAATAAAAAGCTTCTGCACAGCAAAAGAAACCATCAACAAACCAACAAGAAAGCCCACTGCATGGGAGAACATATTTGCCAATGTTGTACTGATAAGGGTTTAATCTCCAAAATTTATAGGGAACTCATATAACTTAACAAATGGAAGATAAACAATTCAATAAAAAAATGGTCAAACAACCTAAATGGACACTTTCAAAAGTGGACCTACAGAAGGCTGAGAGATGTAGGAAAACATGTTCAAAGTCTGTAATCATCTGAGAGATGCAAATTAAAAGAATAAGGTACCATCTCACACCTATTAGAATGGCTATCATCAACAAATCAACAAACGACAAGTGCTGGAGAGGATGTGGAAAAAAAAAGAACCCTCTTGCATTGTTGGTGGGAATGCAGACTGGGGCAGCCACTGTGGAAAACAGTATGGCGTTTCCTCAAAAAATTAAAAATGGAACTCCCATTTGACCCAGTGATCCCACTTCTAGGAATATATCCCAAGAAAACAGAAACACCAATCAGAAAGGATATATGCACCCCTATGTTCATAGTAGCACAATTGACAATAGCTAAGATTTGGAAACAGTCTAAGTGTCCATCAGTAGATGAGTGGATTAGAAAACTGTGGTACACCTACACAATGGAATACTATGCTTCTGTGAAAAAGAAGGAATTCTTACCATTTGAAAGCATGGATGGAACTGGAGAGCATTATGCTAAGTGAAATAAGCCAGTCAGAGAAAGATAAATAGCACATGGTCTCACTCATTTTTGGAATATAAAGAACAGCATAAACTGATGAACCAAAATAGATATAGAGACAAAGAAACTTCGAACAGACTGTCAAACTTCAGCAGGAATTCAGGGGAGGTTTGGGAGGGTGGGGTGGTAAAAGATCAAAGGACTTGTATGCATGCATATAAGCATAACCAACGGACACAGATCCTAGGGGGGTGAGGACATGTGCTGGGGGGTGGGGAAGGCTGGTGGAGGTAAGTGGGGGAAAAAAGGATACATATGTTCTTCTATTTGTTATACCTTAAACAATAATAAATAAATAAATAAATAAATAAATAAATAAATAAATAAATGTTATAATTTAATAACATAGAATAAACATTATTTTCATTTATCTGTAAATGTCCCTCTTTATGTTTTCCATTAGCCTAATCAAGTATGGTCATAGGACAAAATCTTTTAGCAAAAACTTAGGGCCTGGATTCCACAAATGGGGGAAGGAGAAACTCCAATTAAAAAAAACTAAAATAACAAAACAAAAAACAACACAAACATTGGTTTGCTTGTATATTTTTAACAATCAGCTCTCCAAAGTAAAAAAAAGAAAGTCAAGTAAAACAAATAAACAAAAAATCAAATACTTATTTGTCGTGATCAGTGATTTCTATGATGTCAAATCCCCCCTTCCTGACTAAAATAGAAGTTGGGGGGAGATGGGCCTCCTGATCTGGGATGCATGTCTTTCCCTACGCTGGCATTCTCTCTTACCCTATCATTTGAAAATGCTGTTGGCCAATTTTTGCCTTCTGAAATAAAATACAGCAATTTTACTGGTGTTTATATTTTTATGAATGTATTTCCAGGTAAAATGTGATGATTAAAGCCATTCTTTGATAAGAGCTGATTTTCTGAGCAATATATTTAATACCTTAGGCTATCAGTATTGTCAACAAGAAAATGAAGAAATTAAACTAAAAGTACCTAAGATCACCCCTATTTCTGTAATCTACATTCTCCAAGAAAATTGTTTCAGGAGGTTATAAACATTATTTGATCTGTTACTATGTACCAAGCTGGAGACTAGGCACTGGTGACACAGAGGAATAAAACCTGAGGCGTAGGACCTAGCAAAAGGCATGATAATCTGAAATGTAAAAATTTATACTCACTTTGCCCAAGCTACAGTGGGTATGAGGGCAGAGTGATTTATTCCGTCAAGAGGATGGCTACAGGGGGTGTTATACGGAGAGGTAATGTTTGAGCAGTGTAAGGAGAACTGGCATTCACAAAAGATTCATGTATCTCTCTGTTACTTTAAAAAATCAACAACAATATATGTAATACATACAAAGAAGTCATAGTTATACTAATAATGTATATGGTTCTACATTACATTATACATTTACATATAATATCTTTAAATGCTACTTATTTTGAAAATGAGAAATTTATATTTAAGATACTTGAAGAGCATATACTAGTTTGTATAAATATTCTTATTTATCATATCAATCACAGACTCTTATAAAATAGCTGGCTAAATATCATTTCACCTCCTCATTTTATTTCCCCATCCATTTTTGATTCTGTGATAATTTACAGTGTATCTCTAGGCCATGTCAATCACCAAGTAAACTCCTTTTGAGGGTTCTTCCATGCACTCAAAGGTCACATTCCTTCCTTGGACTTAAAACTCTCTCTTATTTGTTACTGCCTCCCTCTCTTCAACCTTATTTGATATCACTCCTATGAAAGCTCCCTACCCTCCAACTATCATAAATTTCTTTCAATTATTTTGTTTTATGATTTCCCCACCTCAAGGCTATCATACATGTGTTCTGTGTGCAGGAAATGTATTTTCTTGACTTCTACCTCACTTCTGTTAAAGCTAATGAGCTAGTATTTGTGCTTCAGGTCTCAGCTTTCTCCATCCTCTCTCCCCAGACTATAAATCCTTTGAATTTTATATTCTTCACATTTACTCTGTAGCACCTATTGCACCTGTAATTTTTTTGTTTAATGACTATCTCTCCTCTAAGGTAAACCTTAACTTAAAGCATCCTATAAAATTTATACTAAGTTTAATTAGTCTAGGTAAAAAACAACTAATTTTATACTTATATATACGTATATATATTGGCATGCTATTTTTTTAATAAAAATACTAGAGGCCTGATGCACGAAATTCATGCATGGGTAGGGTCCCTAGGCCTGGCCGGCGATTGCCTTCCTTCCTCCAACTGCCCGCTGCTGGCTGAGGCCTTCCTTCATTCCTCACCGCTCCCTGGTGGTCAGCACATGTCATAGCAAGCAGTCAAACCCCCAGTCAGTGGAACTCCCGAGGGGCCAATTTACATATTAGCCTTTTATTATATAGGATATTAAAATTATTCTATTAAGGCATATACAAAATATTTACATCTGTGTTATATGCTATGATAGAAAAGTTGATTGGGGGGAGGGAGAGAAAGCAAAGGAGTGAGGGAAGAAAGAGCTTTGTACTTTTAATTTTTAGAAGAATAAGACTGTAAAAATAAAAAAATTTGTATGCTAGAGAACTGTTGTGTTCATGCTAACATGTGAGGTTTACTTACTAGAACAGTTTAAATTAGGCTCACAGCAATGATGGTTAAACATAGTTGCCAACAACAGCCTCCTGGCTGAAATTCAAATATAAGATAATACATTATTTTCTCTTAGCAAATTGTCTTCAAGTCAACAAAACTTGGCCAGTTTAATGTATAATATTTAACAAATATTGATCCAAAATGCACATCTCCTTAGAAAATAATGACAGAAAGCAATAATCATGGATGACTAAAAACCAAGAAACATCTTTCACACCAAGTATTGAAAAATGAAGATAAGTTACTTTTATTTGCTCAAATTAACCAAAATGTATTGATTCTCAACTTCTTTTTGAAAGTAGAATATACTGGATAATGACCCTCAGGGAAAAATGCTTGTGGATTTTATACTTATATTAACTATGTGAGATCAAATATATGATGCATACACAATATCCTTCTTGGTACATTTGGCATTAGGTAATTATAAATCTTCCAAAAATACCAGATGTGCTCTTAAAGAATAGATTAACTTTAATCTTAAATTTGCAAAAATAATATTAAAAACACAATCTCTAGCTTCTAGACGTTTTAGATTTGAATACAGCCATCTTATATAATAAAAGCCTAGTATGCAAATAGACTGAACTGTGGAACAACCAGAACAACTGAACAACTGAACAACAGGTCGCTATGCTGTGCGCTGACCACCAGGGGTGTGGGCAGAACATGGTGGGTGTTGGCCAGGGCAAGATGGTGGAGCAGGTGAGCGGAGGTGCCAGATCAAGGTGGGTTCCGCTCGCTGTCCTCGGGGCAAGCCTCTGGTGGTTACTGAAAATTCTTTGCTCCCATGCACCGCAGTCCCACCTGGTGCTCACACCCGCTGCCAGCACTGTCCCTGCTCGCACCTACAGTCGGTGCCTGGCGCTGGCCCGATCATCACTCAGTGACATCACGTATGCGAGTGGTAGCCCTGATGGTCCCTGAGGGATTCTCCACCTCTACTTGCTCCTGAGGGGCGATCTAGGCAGTAGCCGCCACTCGCACCTGCTGACAGTGACAGCCCCGCTGACACCAGCCCTAATCGCTTAGCACCGTCAGCACATGGGAGCGGTGGTGGCAAGAGCAGGGATGCTGGCAGATGGGATCAAGGGCCATGGTGGGAGGGGAAGGCGGGGGCATGGAGGATGGACCGAGACCCAACCCTGTGCCTACTACAACCTTGTGGCCCACAGTTACTTTCAAGGTGCATAAATTCATGCATTGGGCCCCTACTTTATAATAATAAAAGTGTAACATGCTAATTAGACTGGACAGCTGAATGACCATCTAGATATCATTCCAGATGTTCTTCTGGATGACTTTCCAGATGAAGCCGGGGCTGCCAGGGCCGAGAAAAACCATGGAGGCTGCCAGGGCCAAGCCCCTTGCACAGATTCCATGCATCAGGCCTCTAATATACATTATAATATTTTCTCACATTTTTCTCTTCTTTCTGCCTTGATTTTATTTTTTTTTTCAAAAATACCTATGGAGTAATTTAAAGTCAAATAGAGAGAAAATGAAAGAGAGAATGATGCATTTTGTAATGAGTAAATAGTGTTCTTCAAATCTACAGGATTATGGCACATCTATTTTAGCATGAGAGTTTTCATGGCAATGAACTGTACTATTGAATTCACAGTAGATCTCAGGGTATTTGAGACAACACAGTAGGGAGATAGAAAGAATAAATGACAAAAGCTCTTTGCATTATATTTTAAACTTGAAAATGTAAGAATTTTACAAGGAAAAATATGTTGGAACTCAACCTCAGTATAAAAATTTCATGCAACAAAACTAAAAAATACAATCATGGATGTAAAAATATTTATAGATTAGTAATTAAATTGATCACCACTTTTTAGAGTGTCTTCTAAATTTAAAAATGACTATAATTTCTCAGATTTTTTGATTCATAAGAAATTTCTTGCAGGTACTGTAGTGTCTGGATTTCAGAGACACTTTATTATATTTTTAAAGCATAACTTAGTAACAGAAAAAATAATATATTTTAAGATCACTGCATTTTCAGATTACCTCATCCAAAAAATTAAAGATGACCATTATTGTGTTAGGTAGTTTGGTCTGTGATAACCAAATACCATAGATGAGAATACTTAAACAACAGAAACCTTTCTCACAGTATTGGAGGCTGTGTGGCCTGAATTAGGTCTTGGTAGGACCATCTTCCTGGCTTGCAGAGAAACTATCTTGTTACTGTATCATCACAGAATGAAAAGAATAATCTTCCGGTCCTAACTCTTCTTATCAGGGGACTCCATTGTTATGATCTGACCTAAATAAATTGTCTCTCAAAGGTGCTACCTTCTAATACCATCAAATTGAGAGTTAGGGCTTCAAAATTATGGATTTTGATGGGGACAGAAATTCAGTCCAAACATCTCCCTTTCCAGATTTTCTCATCAACCTCACAATGAGTATCACTAATTTCCTAAATTTTGTATAGATTCATATGTAAATGGGCTTGTAAATGTCCTATACTTCAGCTGTGATCATCATATCTTTTTAAATTTATTTGTTTGCCATTCATTCCTTCTGCTTCAGAATCTAATAAGCAGCATATGCTTTGGGATGCTGAAATTTTCTCAATGTGTCATACTGTATGAATATGACTCCCTTGAATGAAAAGGCTTAAGCACAAATATTTCAGAGATTTCAGGCAAACATAGTTTCAGCTTAAATTAATTCCACAATTTTGCTTACTTTAACTTGCCCAGAAGTACTCAGTGCTCATGAGAATAGTTTATGTTTTATCTGAAGAGCACCTGGTAAGGAGTGATGAGGTCAGAAGAGAAGGAAAAAAATTACAATATAAATGGAACTAATTGGAATAGGCTGCAATGCAAAAAAATGTCTATAAAAGTCAAGAAATAAGATAACCAACTAAAAATAAGATGGAAAGTGAATGAATTCTGGTGTTATTTAAAACCCATAGCACTATGGCTGCATTGAGGATGTAATGTATGAAAATATGTGTTCAGTAATAGCATCAATATGCTGCAAGACGTTCTCCCAATTACAGGTGTCCAAAAGCAAATGTTCTATGTGCGAATACAGTTGTTTCTAAGATGATTTAATTGGCTTTAAATATAAAAGTACCTATAAATAAAAATTATTCAGGGAAGAAATAATAATGATAATAAAGCATCCATTTTTTAGCCTAGCATTCAAACCATATAATTATTTGAAATATTTTTGTAAAAAGAGAGGATTCAAAGGAAAAAAGTTCCATAAATTCTATTGCTGAAGTACAGGTTTTACATTTAATTTTAGGTTCATTTTCAATACTCTTTACTGAAGGAAAATGTATGTTATTAAAAATAAAAAATACAATGTTAGAATAATTATAAATGAAAACAAAAATTCTATTCATAATTCATAAAATAAATCATACAATAACCAAATATATGGTTTATCAAATATTTATGACAATCCAATAATGTCAAAAGCAATTTTCAACAAAATTGTTAGCAATGATTAGTACCTAAGCATAGCATCATAGTTCACTGCTATAGAAAATTCTTAGAAAGATAATGAAATAGAACCACATATCTGGATCACTTAATTTCCCACCCTCAGTTTGTGGCAGATGCCTGGGAAGTAGGGCAACCATATTTCTTATGCTTCACAGTATCTATATATATAAAAACCTAAGTGACCATCTGACTGTCCGACCATTCGACTGGTAGCTATTATGCGCAATGACCACCAGGGAGCAGACTCTCAATGCACAGGCATGGAAACATGGAACAGTCTGATGAATCTCAGAGGGATGGGGGGAGGGAGGAGGGCAGGAAGAGATTAACTAAAGATCTTCTATGCATACTAGAGACCCAGTGCACGGATTAGTGCACCAGTGGAGTCCTTTGGCCTGGCCTGCGGGGATCAGGCTGAAACTGGCAGTCTGACATCCCCCAATGGGTTCCATATTTCAAGAGGGTGCACAAATATATATATTTATATAAATTTTCTGGGTAGATACCCAGAAGAGGGGTTGCTGGCTCATATGGTATTCTATTCTTTTTTCTTATTTGTTTTTGAGTAGGTTTTCTACTGTTTTCCATAGTGGCTGTACCATTATATCATTGTTCATGATATTCAAGACATAAAAACAACCAGTGTCCTTTGATAGATAGATGGTTGGGTAAAGAAGATGTGATACGTGAATGCAATGAAATACTACTCAGACATAAGAGGAAATAAAATACTGCCATTTGCTACAATGTGGATGGATCTTGAAAATATCATGCTAAGTAAAATAAGTCAGACTGGAAATGTAAAGAACCATATGATTTCACTCATATGTGGATTGTAAAATTGAAAGCAACAAATGAACAAACAAAAAAATCAAACAAAAACTCATAGACACAGCCAAAAATATGATGGTTATCAGAGGGAAGGGGGGATGGGATAATAAAGAATAAAGGGGGGCAAGTATGTGGTGACTAAAGGAGCTATGACTTTGGGTGGTGGGAATACAATGCAATATACAGATCATGTATTATAGAAGTGTACAATTTATTAACCAACTTAATCCCAATAAATTTAATTTTAAAAGGACACATGTTTTTAAATTGAATATTTAGCAATAACTGTAACAGAATATGGTTTTACCTGTGACAATATTCACTTCCCCTAATCTTCTTTCTTTATATTCCTTTTTTTTAATTCCCTATTTAAGTTGTAATGGTTTAAATATCTGTTCTAAAATGTAACCCTTTGTTTACATCAAGTTTTAAAAATGTTTTGAGTTCTATGACTAGTTTGTCCAATCATGTAAATTAAATTTTATGTTCCAACTTTTTAGATTATAATAGTTCAAAACCTAAGGCATTTAAAATTTGTCACTTAAGCACAGTGAAGACTGTGGCACTGACAGAGAGCACCAGACTATTATTAGGTAGAGGTGAATTTAGTTTGAGTGACAAGAGAATCCACAAATAATAAGATGTTATGAAAAACAAGGACCCTAATTCTTTATGCAGATCAAATCTCAGGATATCCCAGGACTGGAGATGTGCCCTGAGTGTCACTGATCACTAAATGTTAGAAGCAAGAGCACAGCTTTACTCAAAATGCACGACTTGCATGCTATCTGGCAGCAGCTTTCCATAGGGTCGCTTCGAACGTGCTGTTACTGCCAAATCATTCTGTATACACTTCACACTCACTTTCGTTTTTCTTGGAAGCAGAGCATGGATTAGAGTAAACCCTGCTTTGACCTCTTGTTCAGAATTAATTCCAAGGTCAGCTCAACTTTAGGGAAAAGTAAAAATATCTCTCCCTCTCCCTCATCCTCCCTTCCTTTACCCCCTCCACCCTTCCCTATCTCCCTTCTCTCTCTCTCTTTCCTGCTAAACTGGGGTAATCTATACTAATGTTTGGTAATTAGCAATAATTACATATAGATGAAGAGAAAATTTTATGACCACATACTGTAAAAGAGAAATAGGAGAGGTCATGAGGAAAGATGAGATTCTTTTTTTTTAAACATACAATTCAACCAAAGAAAACAAGGCCTTATAGTTAAATGGGATCTTAGACATTATTTGGTTTTGCTTTATTATTTTACTAGTGGTCCGGTACACAAAATTCGTGCACATTAAAAGGGGATTAATTAGAGGAAATCCTATCTAATAAAGAGGGAATATGCTCATTAACCCTCATGCCATCACAAAAGTAGTGGTGCCCACAGGCAATAAGGAGGGAATATGCTAATTGACTGCCCCGCCCTCAAAGATGGCAGTACCCACAGCTCCCAGTCCCCTCAGCCCCACTGGATGGTGGCTGCCCAGGTAGGCCCGGCCACCCTGCATGCCTGCCTCTGGAGACCCCCAGTCCCTTCAGCCCCCCAGCTGCCCAGGGCCACCCAAGGTTCAGGTAAACAGGGCTAACCAAGGCTTGTGCTACAGGCAGTGGCAGCAGCAGAGGTGTGATGGGGGCGTCGCCTTCCCCTGATCACTGGGTCACCTCCCGCCCCTGAGGGCTACTAGACTATGAGAGGGGGCAAGCCAGGCTGAGGGACCCCCCCACCAGTGCATGAATTTTCATGCACCGGGCCTCTAGTATTTTAATATTGCTATTTGCCCTTTTGCTATAATAGAAGTGTCAGAGATGAAAGAAAATTAGTAAAATGTATATGAAAATATTCCTCCTGTCAGAGTCTGAGGTGTTCTGTGGGACCTAGAGTCAAGTCCCCACCCACCCGCAGTGCCTCAGAATAGCATGAGACCCAGACCCAGCCAACCCCACCCCCACTGGGTGAGATCCAGACTCTGTCAGCCCCACCATTGTCAAGCCCTGCCAGGCGGGGGGGCACAGCCTCAGGACCCCCATCAAACCCCCCCAGGTGGGGGGGCACAGCTTCAGGTTCCTCAGCACATGCTGGCGCAGGGGTAGGGGGAAGCCTGAGATCCCTTGGACTGGCACCAGGGTGGGGGGCATGGCCTGAGGTCCCCCAGGCCAGGACAGGAGGGCATGCCTTGAGGTACCCCATTGAGCCCCACCAGGTGGGGTATGCAACCTGAGATCCCCCATCAAGTCCGCCTGGGCAAAGGGGGCACAGCCTCAGTTCCTCTGGCCCAGTGCCAGGAGGGAGGGAGCATACTCAGGTCCCCAACCAAGCCCTGCCAGATGGGGGGCACAGCCTCAGGGTCCCCATCAAACCCCCCTGGGTGGAGGTACAGCCTGAGGTTCCCCAGCCTGGGGCAGGCGGAGCAGCCTGAGGTCCCCCAGCCCAGCACCGGGGCACGGGGTGCAGTGAGGGCCCCCATCAAGCTCTGACAGGTGGGGGGCATGGCCTGAGTTACTCCAGCTTGGTGCCGGGGCAGGAGGACCGGTCTGAGGTCCCACAACCTGGCACTGGGGCAGGGGTGCAGCTTCTGGTCCCCTGTCAAGCCCCACCAGGCGGGGGGCACAGCCTCAAGTTCCCTGCCTCGGTCCAGCACCACACGGCCTCAGGTCTGTACTGATTGCTTGTTAAGGCTCATTATGGGAACTCGGCCTCCACTGTGGGTGTATCCATCTTGTGTTATGGAAGCCTTGCCTCCACTGTGGGCGCTGCCATCTTTGTCATGGTGTGACAGTCAATTTACATATTCCCTCTTTATTAGATAGGATGCAATATTAATCCAAGCCTCAGGAAGGTTAAATGACTTGTCTAATGTCACAGAGGCACCAAGAGTTGTTTTCATTTTTGATAACTCCCAATATATGACTCAATGAAAGGAAGTTTTATGTTCAAAATTCATTTTGCAGTTTCATCAGATCTATTTAATAATTAGATACTATAAAAGAGGCTTTGAAAAAAAGATTTTTGTTATGAAAAAGTATGTCCATAATAAAAGTAAAAATGCTTTTTAAATTTTATGAATTTATTAGAAAACAAAACAAATTTTATTTTGGAGTCAAGTAGAATTTGTCACTAAATAAATAAAGAGAAAAATATCAATATTATTTGAAGCAAAAAAACATGCTTTGAGTCAGAAATTAATATTAGAATTCTTTATGAGATTATTTTTCAGCATAAATTTTCTTTACAAATTCAACAGATTACCAAAAAAGTGATTACTTACAATATTGGAAAATACAGCTATCTTTAAGAAGAGGAAAACTGCTAATATATAATGAAGATAAATTCTCAGACTGAATTCAGAGAAGATGATTTGTAATACTAGTGAGAATAATTTGAGAAAGGCAAGGTAAATATTTTATTTTAAATAATGCAGAGAAGAATCAAAGTAACAGATGAGCACATTTGTGTGTTCAAGAGAGTGCATTTATATGTAAATATTTAAAATCTATTTTTAATTTTTCATACAATTTAACAATATCACACCATCTGCTTCCTCCAAATATATAGAGACCCAGTTTCTTAATTTATTTAATCAGGTAAATGATGGTACTACTGACTTCACTCTTAGAGTAATTGTATTAATTTCCCCATCAAAGTTGAAAGTTGGAACATAGTTTCACATTTTTCCCCCAAAGTATTTGGTTACTTCTCATCTAATGCTCTCTTCTCTCTTACATTTCCTACATGATATGGGTGTTGCTTTAAGGGAGGGGAAATGTGGGCTATCATCATGGTCTCAGAGTTCCTGAACCATACAAGGCTCTGCCTTCTATTATCAGGTAGATCTGCAACACCTGGTACTAAACATGTTCATTACTTCCGCTACATCAGAGCTCTACACACATACCACACATCACCAATCAGCAAATATCCCATCTGAGTTACTCATCTCAGATAGATGTCTGAAGAAAATAATCCTGATTAACAAATTCATGTATGTAAAAATCAAAAACTTTTATCTTTTTTAAACTTTGCAGGAGAGGAATTTCATAGTAAAGAAACTTTTAGTTCTTTTTAATCCACATGAGACAGTTCCTCTACAACCCTTAAATTCTGACTCTGAAAACTCTTAAGTAATAGGTTTTGGAAAACAGTGCACTTCATTACAATTTTAATAATTTAGTAGGAGTACAAAATTACCTTAGTTCAAGAATTATATATACATGCAATTTAGAGCTATAGATTTTCCTAAATATGTGTAGCAGGAAAGAAAAAATAATCTGAGTTATAGTTGAGTGTCAGTATGAAAAACTGACAGCAAGCAAAAATTTTTGAGACACTATATCTCCAAAAGATTAGATGAGAAGTGATTGTTTAAAAAAACTGAAATGTGTTTTCAATGCAGTCTCCCCAAATTCTCTTATGAAACTCATTTTGTAACAGACAGCATGCGCACTAAAAAGCATACTCTGTGCTCTCTGAGTCAAGACTGTGTGTTAGTTGGATCATATTACCTGTAAAAATACAAAGCTTTCCAATTGTGATCCTAAGCTTCACATACAATTTCTATCAAGGTGCCCTCTAGGACAGTCTTTATTTGAAACTAGATGCCCGGTACACAAAATTCGTGTATGGCAGGTGTTGTCCCTCAACCCAGCCTGCACCCTCTCCAATCTGGGGCCCTTCAAGGGATGTCCGACTGCCACCAGGATCAGGCCTAAATGGGCAGTTGGACATCCCTCTCACAATCCAGGACTTCTGGCTCCCAAATGCTTGCCTGCCTGCCTGCCTGATTGCCTCTAACTGCTTCTGCCTGCCAGCCCAATCACCCCCAACCACTACCCTGCCAGCCCGATTGCCCCTAACTACCCTCCCCTGCTGGCCTGGGACTCCCCTAACTGACCTAGTCTGCAGGCCTGATCACCCCCAACTGCCTTCCCTTTCAGAACTAGTCCCTCCCAACTGCCCTCCCCTGCTGGCCTGATTGCTCACAACTGCCTTCTCCTGCTGGCCATCTTGTGTCGGTAATTCTGTGTCCACGTGGGGGCAGCCATAATGTGAGTTGGAGTGATGCTCAATTTACATATTACCTCTTTATTAGAAAGAATAGGCTTTCAGGACATGCCCTCAAACTCAGTTAGAAATGTCAGAAACCTACATCTTCCATGGAATCGGTCCAATGCTTGTGCTCAACAAAACCCTTCACTGGCACTTCCACCACCATTTTAAATATATAATTTATGTCCCTTTCTTTTGGTGAATCAATTAACTCAAATTTGGTAACACAGTAAATAGTCCACAAACAGAACCAACTCCTTGTATTTCAACCATATTTTCAATTAGTTGTGTGAAAGCACTTGGAATTATTTTATGAAGGGATCTAGAAAGTATTTTATTTTTTGTTTGTAAAGGATCTTAGAATACTTTTAACTATATAAAGGCAAAAACATCTTGATTTCACAGTCATTCTTAATGACTACAGTTCTCTATATTTTCAGATATGTATGTGGTTAGTTAGCATTGTGCCCAGAGCTATTTCAAATGTTTAAAACTACAGATCAATGGCAGTTTTGTTATAGCATATCTCATTTGAACCAATTCCCTTGTGAAGATATGGGAAACTCAAATCCTTTCACTAAGAAGGAAGCCTGACATCACCTGAATTCTTGCAGAACTAAACCAAGTGAAGTAATCAATGCAGGTCATTGGAGAGCTAATGATGACGGATCAATTGATGGTAGCATTTCTAGAAAACACAAACCTTGAGCAAAGTGTATTATGTGCAGGCACTTTTTCACTCACTGGAGAAACATAGTCTCCTTATTAAAGAACAGGATAAAACTCATGGGCAATAAAAGCCAGATGCTACCCAGGTCTACACAAAACTTCTAGATTAGAAAATCTCCACTTACACACAGCCAGTGTGGCTCAGTGGCTGAGCATTGACATATGAACCAGGAGATCATGGTTCAATTCCTGGTCAGGATACATGCCTGGGTTGTGGGCTCAATCCCCAGCAGGGGATGTGTAGGAGGCAGCCAATCAATGATTCTCTCTCATCACTGATGTTTCTATCTCTCTTTCCCTCTCCTTTCCTTTCTGAAATCAATAAAATTATCTTTAAAAAGAAAATCTCCATTTAAAAAATACTATCTGACTTAATCTGGTTTATTGTATATTGTATATGACATAATAACCATTATATTTAAACATGGGGAAAAAAACAATCATTCAGAATAACCTTGTTTAATCCTTTAAATAGACCATAAACTGTGTATCTGTATTGCTATTATATAATTAAGGAATAAAAGACTAAAAAGATGTAACACAATTTATATGAAGTCATACAATGAGTTGGGTGGAGCTGAGATTTTAATCCATATTTACCTGGTCTCAGAATAAATTTTTTCCCTTTTATGTCAATGTGATATCCTCATATAATTAAACAGAATACTTGATAACAAACTTTCTTCAGTGTGTAATTGCAAATAAATACCTGGAGAAATACTGAACATAACTAAAAAAGTTTGAATCTATAATGCACAGGCCTTGGTAAATAGATGAAGAGAACAAATAATATCCATATTCTTTGTTTGAACTCTTACCAAATAAGCTTATATGAAAACCCATTAATCAATCAATTCAATTTGTGAACTCCTATATGCTCAACAATTTCATTGAACTCTAAAAGAAGCACAGGAATACAATTTACACCTTGATGCACCTGGACATAAGAAAACATGGAGTGCATGGACCTGAAGAGTATTTTGCTAAGCGAATAAGCCAATCAGAGAAAGACAAGTATCACATGATCTCACTCATATGTCAAATCTAAAAACAAAATAAACTGATGAACAAAATAGATCCAGAGACATAGAAGCATGGAATAGATTGTCAAGTCTCAGAAAGGGGAGAGATTAACCTGGGAACTTATATACTAGAGGCCTGGTGCACGACATTCATGCACTGAGGGGGAGGCATCCCTCAGCCCAGCCTGCACCCTCTCGCAGTCTGGGACCCCTTGGGGGATGTCCACCTGCCAGCTTAGGCCTGCTCCTGCCACCACCGCTGTGCTCACCAGCTGTGAGCCCGGCTTCTGGGAGCATTGCTCTGCACACTGACCACCAGGGGGAAGCTCCTGTGTTGAGCATCTGCCCCCTGGTGGTTAGTTCATGTCATAGCGACTAGTTGTTTTGCCGTTCGGTCGATTTGCATATTAGGGTTTTATCATATAAGATAGGCATAGCTCATGGACACATACGATAGTTTGGTGAAGGCCTGGAAGTGGAAGTCCAGAGTGGAGTGGGTCTATGGGGGGAAAAAACAATGGGAACATTTATAATACTTTCAACAATAAAGATACATTTTTTAAAAAGAAAGCAAAGAACAAAGAACATAATGATATTAATGGTGATAAGTTCAATAGAAAGATTAATATTTGAAGAATATTTTACACTTTATTACTACTAATATTTTGGAAATAATATTAAGTATAATCATATAATACAGGAAATAATACTATTAATACATAAATTAATTAATGCTAATGCAAATATTCATTCTTATTCAAAATATAGTTTGTAAAAAATATGTTCACAATAACTTACAATTAAAAAAATCACTTTGGTCTTTATACCTAGAAAGAGAATTACATGCAAACTATTTTGATCCTGATTCTAACACCAGTCTTTCATTTTTCTGATTGTTACTTAATTTTTACAGCAAATAAATAGGCAATCATTTAAAATGAAAAATACAAAGATTTCTCACAATTCTTTCTAAAAGCATCCTTTAGGTTTTTTAGTAAAATTCATTTAGTACAGCTTTGGCTTTTTATCATAGCAGAGAGACAAAGCGGAGCCCATGGGTCAGTAAATGCCATGCATAACAGTCATAAATGCATGAAGATAGAAAAACAAGATGTATGATAAATAGCTCCTGCCAAAAGGGAAAAGAGGCTCTTTTTAAATGAATATAATTTTCCAGTAGTAAATATTGAGAACAATTCCCTGTCTTCCATGCCAAATTGTCAATCATACATGAGCTTTTCCCTTAATCTCCAAAATTCTGGATTACAAACTTTAAATCCTTCTCAGGCTCAAATTCCTTAAAATAGTTTTCCAGAGGGAAGGGAGAGAGTAGGGGAAGCTATGAGAATGACAGAAGGATAGAGAAAAGCTGAAAGATACAAGGTAGAGGCTGAAAGTTATAAGCCATAGGACCTTAGAGGTTTGGCCAAAGGAGTAGACAATCCAACCCAGTACATACACAAAAACATTAAAAAAGATACGCAAAACACTGATTCCCTTTATTATGGAAAACTGATATATTTTCTCATTGGTATAATTTAGATGAAGCCTAAATAATTAGGCTAAAATATTGATGTGTAATTGATACAAAACCTCCTACTGATAAATGCCTGAGAAAAAGGGATGGACAAGGAAAGGAAATGAGTTGAACTTGAAAGGTGTTCTCACATTTTCACCATGGGGATCTTATTACTTGTTATTTTTATTTCCCCTGGAAGAATATGAATATTAAAGTAAGCTAGAAAACTTTTCTTGGCATTGTCAATAAATATCAGACAATTCAAATCCTCTTTCAAATGAGCAGAATACAGACACATAAATAGATAGATAATTAGCTCAGCAGTTATCTATTTAAAGAAAAAAATCTACACAGGCTAACTTCCTAAGGGCAGAAGTAAAAATCCATCATTTGTTTCAAGGCTTGTCTCATGTCTTCAAAGCGAACTTGTAATTTATTCAGTATATGGAAGTAGGTGTTGGGGCGGGGGGGTGGGGGGGGAGAGGGAAAGCTAAATAAAATTAGAGACAAATGTATTCACACAGTATTAAGAGTTCCCATGGAGATTTTTATGTGTATCTATTGACCCCACTGTGATAATCAAGACTTAAAATCAGAAAGAAGAATAAGGGAAAAACAAAACAAAACATCTTAGCAATCTTTAACCCCTATGAAAAAATGTCTCCATATTTTAATCCCAGAATCATGCAAGACACTATGATAAAATATCATAGTTTCCCAAGGACATGCATAAGATGACTTATTCTGTCATGTTTTTTTCTAACAGTGGTACCACACTGCTTTTATTTCATAAATTCAATAAAATTAACATTTGCTTTCAAGATCTTGATAATTTTATACTATTTAACAAGTCTCTGTCATGCCTCAAAGTCATTTTATTCTACATATTCTTTGTAGAACATTTATAATAATATTTTCATTATATCCTACAATCGGGATTTCTGTAATATAAAATATATTGCTCATAAATATTCTAAATCAAAAGTAAATTGACCCTGATTACATGTGGACTACATAATATTTCTCTCCATGTCCTAGTGCAACAACTAATTCTATAATTCATAAATATTATATTTTCCAAATTTACAGTATGAACAGAAAATGCAAATATTTAGTTTTTATAAAATTTAATATTACCCTAAATTTAATCATGAAAAACAGGTTGTGGGTTAAAATTTTGTATCCCAAAGACTTAACAGAAAAGGCACTGACTATATCATGCTCTTTTATTTAGCAAATCCACTTTCTGGAAAGGCACCATAGGAATTTTCTCATTTACATAAAAGGACAGTTTTAATAATGTAAATAATTAAAAATGTAAATGTTGTAAATAATATTCACTATTATCTATTTTAAAGTTATAAATAATGTAAAAATTCAATATGGAATTATGTATAAGAGCAAATAGGGATTAACTATATATGCACTCAATGGGAAATGATTTAGTAAATTCGGAAATAGCCACCAGAGAGAAATTTAAGCATGTAAAGTCTTTTTGGAAACAGTATACATTATGTTTAATATTATTAAACTAGAGGCCTGGTGAACAAAAATTTGTGACTCAGGGGGGTCCCTCAGCCCAGCCTGTGCCCTCTCTCAGTTTGGGACCCCTTGGGGGATGTCCGCCTGCTGGCTTAGGCCCGTTTCCCAGGGAAACGGGCCTAAGCTGGCAGTCAGACATCCCTCTAGCAGCCCAGGAGCCCTCAGCGGATGTCCACTTTGCAGGGGGGAACAGGCTTAAGCTGCAGTCAGACATCCTTAACACTGCTGAGGAGACAGGAGAGGCTCCCACCACCACCGCTGTGCTGGCAGCTGGCAGCTGGCAGCCTGGCTTGTGGCTGAGCAGAGCTCCCCCATGTGGGAGTGCACTGACCACCAGGGGGCAGTTCCTGCATTGAGCGTCTGCCCCCTGGTGGTCAGGGTGTGCCATAGTGACCAGTCATTCCCAGTCGTTCTGCTGTTAGGGTCAATTTGCATATTATCCTTTTATTATATAGGATAGAGGCCTGGTGCATGGGTTGGGGTCAGCTGGTTTTCCTGAAGTGTGTCCCAGATCAGGGTGGGGGTCCCACTGAGGTGCCTGGCCAGCTTGGGTGAGGGGCTGATGGCTGTTTGCAGGTTGGCCACGCCCCCAGCGGGACTCACACTCCATGAGGGTGTGGCCAGCCTGGGTGAGGGGCTGATGGCCATTTTCAGGCTGACCATGCCTCCCGGCAACCCAAGCTCCCAGCCTCTCCATTTTTTCTTTCTTTTTTTTTCTGGAATTTATTTATTTTCTATAATTGAAACTTTGTAGCCTTCAGCGTAGCCCAGGGTTGGTCAGAAAAGGTGGGAAGCTTGGCTTCCTCCATTGCCGGGGGCAACCCAAGCCTCCTGCTTGCTCCAGCTCTGTGGCCACTGCCATCTTAGTTGCGTTAATTTTCATACTCGCTCCTTATTGGCTGGTGGGTGTGGCTTGTGGGCGTGGCTTCAGTGTAGCAGAGGGTCGGTTAATTTGCATGTTTCTCTTTTATTATATAGGATAACTGGGACAATATGTGCATGGGAGAAATGCTAAGTAGTATATGAAAGGGGTAATTTTGTAAGGGTGGTAAAATAATAGTGCTATTTTTTTTTTTTATTTCAGAGAGGAAGGGGGAGGGAAAGAGAGATAGAAACATCAATGATGAGAGAGAATCATTGATTGGCTGCCCCATACTAGGGATCAAGCCTCCAACCCAGGCATGTGCCCTTGACCAGAATTGAACCCAGGACCCTTCAGTCCACAGGCTGATGCTCTTATCCACTGAGCCAAACCCACTAGGGTGGTATAGTTCTAATCTTCTGCACACAAAAAAATATATGTGCTATTACGAGTATATGGTTTTGACAATGAAAATTGATAAAATTGTAGTGCTATTGTAAGGGGTGAAAATTAAAATTATTGTTATCATGTTTTATATTAAACTAACTCAATCTATCTGCCAAATAGCAAATATGCATTTATTGATTTACTTTGAAGTTAAGTTCTTGTCAGGCTAGAATGTAATTACTGCAATCCACTATCTTTCTTATTATGAGATAAATCATCATTTTCATAAAAGTTACAAGTTCAGTATACTTCCACCTTCCATTTGGATTTTGCAACTCTGGCTTCATAAACTCCAATTTTTATGTCATATAAATAATGCTAAAAAGGAACATGTACTGTGTGTCTTATAAATGCTTGACTGTTTGAGTTTCTGCAACTTTTCTATTTATGAAGACTGGAAGGTTATATAATTACAGAAGTGGCATTTACGAATGCAGGCTTTCAGTATTGTATAATCATATCGTGGAGTGTGATATATTAAAAGTAAGGTTAGAAAAAGCAGGCAGGCTATACTTAAAGTCAACAAGAGGCCATCAACCCAGAAGAATAAACAGCAACTAAGGTAGGAATTATGACACATCAGACTATGTGAGTTAGGCTCTATCAACCACAACCATTAACAGCTTGTGAAAATTCCATTAAAGGAATCATTTAAAAATGGTAATATTTATCAAGTGCAGACAGATTTAGATGGTATTCATTGGGTTTGGAATAGTACTGCTGGAATTTCACTGACTGCTGTGAAACATATGAACCACAAAGGCTTTTGCTGCTTCTATCTTCAAGCCCTTTTTTTGTTTTATACTTTTTAAAAAAATATTTTGTCAAGATGAGTTCTGAACATAATAAAGAACATTGAGTTTTAATTCTGACTTGGCTCCTACTTTGTCATATGAACTTGGCCATGACATTTACCTTATCAAGACTTTAATTCTCTTATCTAGAAAACATAGATATTGAAAAAATATATTTATAGCATCCTTTAATAGATAATGTTCTAACTAGGTAGATTATCTTTTGTTTTTTATGTCTTGTAGCATTTCACTGACCTTTTTGTTGCTATTGTTGTTATTGTTTGAGACTATACATTCATGTTTGTTTTCACTCTGTTTAGCAACTATTTCAAAAATAGAAACAGTAAATGGGAGAACTATCAGAAATATGCATGTATGCAATATAAATAGCATGAAATCTTTAAGGTGGAGTAAGATGAAACATAGGAGGGGTACAAATAAGTAATAAGACAATCAGAATGTTTGAATTTTTACACTATCAGAAATGAAGTTCCTAGGGAACTCAACACAGAACAGAATCATAGGAATAGAAGCTTATTATCTTGGAAAGTGAATAATTGCCCATTACACACAATAACCACCACCATTGTCCAACCTATGTAATGATTCCCGACCACCTACATTGGAGATAGTCATTCTTTGTGGGGAAGCACAGGACTTGGTTAGAAAGTTTGTGAGGAGGATTATCTGAAAGGTTGGGGGCCTCTAGGATGACCTTGCCAAAGGCAGCAGACTCTGCCTTGACTTTTCCCAACAAGTTTGAGCCCCCAGGTGTTTTGCTGGAATCTCTATGTTTACTCTTTAGACCAGTGATGGCTAACCTTTTGAGCTCGGTGTGTCAGCATTTTGAAAAACCCTAACTTAACTCTGGTGCCGTGTCACATATAGAAATTTTTTGATATTTGCAACCATAGTAAAACAAAGACTTATATTTTTGATATTTATTTTATATATTTAAATGCCATTTAACAAAGAAAAATCAACCAAAAAAATGAGTTCACCTGTCACCTCTGACACACGTGTCATAGGTTCGCCATCACTGCTTTAAACCCAACCTTGTAGAAGTGTGTGCTTTCTTAAGGATACTTACCCTGCTGATTGTATCTAGAGGTTAATTTTAGTTCAAGCTGTTGCTACAATAAAAGCCTAAGGAGGCAGGCAAACACTGCTGCTTGGTTTCTATAGCCAAGCAGTCCCTTAGCCTTTCTTTCACAGAAACATGTGTCAGAGTAATCCATTATTCTATGGCTCAGTGTTTGCTGCTCAGTCCCTGCAAGTGGTTCCCCATGTGAGGATCTAGGAATGCAATGGAATGAGATGGAACCCTCAAAAACAAAGAGGAAGAAAACGAAAGTAACTGGGCAGTAAGTCATTGGAGCCTGCTTGGGATTTCCAAGTTCGAGGGTATTGTTTCTCAGCTAAGGTTTCATAATGGGACAACAGTTGTCCACAGAACAGCAGCAATATATCTCAGTGCTGAAACAGTTATTAAAAGCAGGTGGTGCCTCTATTACAAAAGAACAACTAAAAAGCGTATTACAGGTTTATCAATTTACTACTGGCCCTGTGCACAAATCTGTGCACAGCTGGCCACCCTGTCAATCATGGCTCATAACATGTCACCACACATAGCTCACTGCCCCGCTCTCCTGCTGTTTAGTCATTATGTGATGGCATCCTGACCAGTTTGCATATTACCCTATTATAAGTATAGATAATCCTTGGTTCCCTGATCCTGGAACACTAGAACTTTATCTCTGGGAACAAGCGGGCAAGAATTTAAAGAGTAATCAGGCCCAGGGAAAACAACTGCCCTTATCATCCTTAAATGTGGGCTCTTGTTCCAGCTGCATCATGTCCACTTCATATTGAAGATCAATAGCCTACAGAGAAACAAAAGGATTTACTACCACTCCTCCTCCTGAAGCAGAGCCTGTAGAGCAGTGGTTCTCAACCTTCCTAATGCTGTGACCCTTTAATACAGTTCCTCATGTTGTGGTAACCCACAATTTCATTGTTACAAATTGAACATAATTAAAGCATAGTGATTAATCACAAAAACAATGTGTAATTATATATGTGTTTTCTGATGGTCTTAGGCAACCCCTGTGAAAGGGTCATTCGACCCCCAAAGGGTCACGACCCACAGGTTGGAACCGCTGCTGTAGAGTCTGTAATATCTAAAGCTCCGCAGGAGGAAATGTTTCCTGATCCTCCACCTCTGGTGTGAGAGAGTCCACCAATTAGATCTTTGATTATGGGATCCTGTGTCAGGCAAGCCATGTTAGAAGGAGAACTTTTGGATTTCCCAATTACGCAAGATCAACAAGATAATAGAATTCATGAGCCACTCTCCTTTAATACCTTTACAGAAATAAGGAAAATTATTAGAGAAAATGGGGCTAACAGTCCATTTACAAAGGGAGTCCTTAATGCCTTGTCTGAAAACTATAACATGACTCCTTGGCTGGTAGATTTTGGCCAAAACAACTCTAGATGCTAGTTAATATCTATTATGGAGATCAGAATATGATGAGATCTGTGAACAACAGGCTATTTGTGGGTGTTCATTGGCCACCTCACCTAGAACCCTTCTGTGCCACCTTATGGCTGTAAGTCCCAGGCACTATAAGACATATTCTGAGAGATCCATGGAAAAGACTCTGGTGCATTACCTCTTGTCTGTAGGTTATGCATACCTATAAATATTGTAGGTTGAGTGTCTCTGTTAATTGTTGTTTTGTGACTTTGTTGTTTGGTTTAATTTGTTTAAAAATGGGGCATATTTTACGTTACTAGGGGCCCCAGCTACTTGTAGCAGGCTAAACATGTGGCAGGGATTGCAGGAACTTCTTAGCAGCTGCCAAGAATTCTTAATCTTGGGGACCCTTCCTGCTCCCCCTCTCAAGACGTCAGCCACTAGAAACTCTTAGCTAGTGGAAGTTCTTATCTGTCTGTAATGTAATTTAGTTACTGATTGATATTCTTTGATTGTTTTCTTATCTTTGGGGTACCTAGTTTGGAATTCACCATTTTATGAATATAGGGAATCCTCATTGTCTGCTGTTTGGATTTTGTGCCATTCAGAACCCATTTACTGTACTAGGTTATTATGAAATAAAATTCTAAGGCTAATGTCCCAGTCCACCCTTTTGTGAGTACTCATTCATTTACTGTAGGGTTTTATTTTTGTTTGTTTGTTTCTGTTTTTAAGATCTCCTCTTATATATAAGACTAGAGGCCCAGTGCACAAAAATGTATGCACTCGGGGGGGAGGGGGGTCCCTCAGCCCGGCCTGTGCCCTCTCACAGTCTGGGACCCCTTGGGAGATAACGAACTGCTGGCTTAGGCCTGCTCCGGGTGGCAGAGGGCAGGCCCAATCCCTAGGTGCAGACCCTGGTCAGGCTCAGAGCAGGGCCAATTGGGGAGTTGGGGAGCCACCCCCTGTCATGCACAGAGCAGGGCGATCGGGAGGTTGTGATGCCACCCTCAGTAACGCTCAGGGTAGGGCTGATTGGGGGGTTGGGGCACCATCCCCTGTCACACTCAAGGCAGGGTCGATGGGGAGGTTGTGGCGCCACCCCCTGTCATGCACAGATCAGGGCCCATCAGGGGGTTGGGGCGCCGCCACTCTCACACTCAGGGCAGGGCAGATGGGGAGGTTATGGCTCTACCCTGTCACACAAAGAGCAGGGCCCGTGGGGGGGGGGGGGGTTGGGGCGCTGCACCCTGTCACACACAGAGCTGCAGGGCAATCAGGGGGTTGGGGAGCTCCCCCCTATCAGGCACAGAGCAGGGCCGATCAGAGGGTTGGCGTGCATTCCCCTGTCATGAACAGAGCAGGGTGGATAGGGAGGTTGTGGCCCCTCCTCCTGTCACACACAGAGCCTCAGGGTGATCAGGGGGTTTGGGCGCTTCCCCCTGTCACGCTGATCCCGGTGCCGGGAGGCCTCGCAGCTCCGCCGTTCCCGGTGCTGGGAGGCATATTACCCTTTCAATATATAGGGTAGAGGCCTGGTGTATGGGTAGGTGCCGGCTGGTTTGCCCTGAAGGGTGTCCTGGATCAGGGTTGGGGTTCCCACTGGGGTGCCTGGCCAGCCTGGGTGAGGGGATGATGGCTGTTTGCAGCTGGTCACACACCCTTCAGGGTGGGGGTCTCCACTGGGGTGCCTGGCCAATCTGGATGAGGGGCTGAGGGCTGTTTTCAGGCTGGGGGTGACTGAAGCTCCCAACCGCTCCTTTTTTTCTTTTTTTTTTTTTTATTCTGGGCCAGCTTTAGCTTTGACGCTTGCCTCCAGCTCTTAGGCCTCCGCTGCTGAAAGTAGGTTTCTGGCCTTTGCTTACAATGTTGCGATCCTGCTGGCTGAAGCCCGGCAGGTTTCTGGGGTTTTGTTTAGTATCTATATTTGTTACATAGTTGCTAGAGTTGCAGCTCAGAGGCCTGCAGCGGCAGGCGGGGAACGTTGGAGTCCTCCATCACTGAAGCAAGCAAGCCTCATGTTAGTTTCAAGCTGCCTGGCTGTCGGCCGCCATCTTGGCTGGCAGTTAATTTGCATATCTCGCTGATTAGCCAATGGGAAGGGTAGCAGTCATATGCCAATTACCATGTTTCTCTTTTATTAGACAGGATTTCATATCATTAGTCTACTCAAGAAGAAAAAAGAAACATAGGAAATAATTATTTAAACCCCCAAAGTATTTATCCTAGAGGGCTAGATCTATAGAAGTACACTTGAATAGGATACAAAAGCAGCAGCAGTGGGGTTAGGGAGGCATTCTCCTTGTACAGAAAAAAAAAAAAGATACTTTTACACCAAAGCTCTTAGAGGCCCAGGAATCACTGCAGTCCTGGGAACAAACTCCAGGACCTGCTATCTCCCCACATACACAAGCCAGCCTTTCTCAAACCTCCTGAGTTGTCAAGGTCATATTCTCTCTATTATGCTTTTTAAGAATCTACACTAAGCCAAAACCGGTTTTGCTCAGTGGATAGAGCGTCGGCCTGTGGACTGAAAGTCCCAGGTTTGATTCCGGTCAAGGGCATGTACCTGGGTTGCAGCTGATCAATGTTTCTCTCTCATTGATGTTTCTAACTCTCTATCTCTCTCCCTTCTTCTCTGTAAAAAATCAATAAAATATATATTTTTTTAAAAAAAGAATCTACACTAATAAAAGAGAAAGATGTAAATTGACAGTACTTCCAGGATGCACATCAGCCAATCAGGAGTGAATATGCAAATTAACCCGACAAAGATGGTGGTGGCCATGCCCCCCAGATGCTCTGGGCCTCTGGGCAGCACACATACAGGCACGAAGTGGCCCGGTGGAGCGAGACACCTGATATGAGGGGGAGGTGGAGGGATCTACAGGAGCAAAGACTGAAGGTTCCGGCCAGAGCGAGGATGGAAGGTGGTGGCCAGAGCAAAGGTCTGGGTCCTGGGTGCTGGAGGAAAACTGGTGCTGGCAGCCAGGAGAAGGCAGGCCTATTGCACTAATCTTTGTGCATGGGGCCTCTAGTATGAGTATATTTTCCATTAGAAAAATAAGCCTATTTCTAAAAGTAAAGGGAAAAAAAGGGGTTTTCCTATATTTGCCTAAGAAGCAAAGGTTTTATATATATTATTAAAATAATTATGTTATATTATATAGGAACTTTATTACTTTAAATGAATAAATTACTTAATATTGTTTAGTCTATATATATAAAAGGCTAAGAAACTGGGAAACCAGCTGACCAGCTGGTAGCTATGATGCACACCGACTACTATGGGGGGCAAATGCTCAACACAGGAACTGCTGAGCGACAGCAACTTTGCAGAGTGCCCTCTCATACTCTGGGAACCCTCGGAGATGTTGGACTGCCGATTTCGGCCCAATAGCCACAGGCCAGGCTGACGAACCCCATCTGCTGGAGTGATTCCTTTCACTCCACAGACATCATTCAAGCCCTGGCACTACCCCAGGTACAGCCGGCTGGGGAGGGACTGCGGAGGTTGGTTCCAGGGCATGTCTGGCCCGTCTCACCCAGTCCTGCCCCGCCAACCACCTTCTAATTAATTTCCTTCCAATGTGCATGAATCTGTGCACTGGGCCTCTAGTAATAGTAATAATACATAATCTTTTAATCTAATGTATTTGACTACCTTCTCAGTGTTTAAATTTTAAGAAACTTTCCCTTGACCTAGAATTGGCTTTAATTCATTCCAATATGCTCTGAAATACCTCAAATGTTTGCTTTCTCTCTCATAAAGGAACATTTTCTACTTAAGGTACATGGGAAGCTTTGTCAAATAATAATTATATTTGCTTTCATTTATAGCTATAATTGTTATTCTGGAATATTATGTTTTACAGAAAGGACAAGATTCCATGTCATTTGCATTACTCTCTGAAGTATCTGAATTTATAGAAATACTAGCAGGAAAATTCAGAAGAAACAATTTTATTATAGAGCTAAATAAATAAAAAATAATTATATAGTTTTTGTAACTCCTGTTAAAAGTATTTCTAATTCTTAAACTTTTTGTTTTTCAGATATAACGAAGCATTTTTAAAGAAATTTGGTAAATTATATATTTCTCTCCCTACCTGTTCCTCCAAAATTTAGCAATTTTTAATAAGTAGCAATACCTTTCTTTGCATTAATTCAATAAGACCTATTTTCAATTATAGCTATATTACCAAGATAAAAACTAATAGGCCTTCTTATAGCAGCCATGCCTTTGATACCTTTTGCAGGACTTGGTCCATCCAGCATTCCACAGGAATCCCTTACAATTTACAGGGGGCAGGCCATTGTTGGGCATGCCCTTTTGATATTAAAGAGCATGCTAGTAAAACAAAATAGGGGGAATACGGGACTCAAGGACCCAATTAATTATTAACATAGGGGAGAGGATATGTGTGTAATTCTACCCCCACAGGGCCACTGTGGATTCCAGCTCTCTGGGTTAAACCCTATCGTGGCATGGCACAGTGACTACCAGAACTCCTCTGGCCACTATAGTAAAACTTTTACTGAGAATCTTACTGACAATAGCCTGATTTGTACCACTCGCCCCTATGTCTTTGTTATGGGCCCCAATCTACTAATAAACCATAAGTTCATCTTTTCTAGTACAGGTTGGAGAAGGAGCTTATTTTGCATCCTATATTTCCACCCAGAATATTACTTCATTGAACATCAGCATTTTTATGGCTCTTAGGAGATAAGAAGAAATCCTAATACCTGTTATCTCACCAGGAAATGGCATGGCTTATCAGCTATTGAAGTCTTAGAAAGAGCGTTGAGCCAATTAGGGCCTAAAAGATTTTTGGGAATGCTCATTGCAGCCATTATCTTGGCTGTTGTTATTATTACTACTACCAGCATTGCTGTGGTGGCCCTTTCTAAGTTTATGCAGACTGCCACCTTTGTAGACAATATGGCCTATAATGTAACTAGGGAATTTACTATACAACATAATATAGATAAAAATATATATATATATATATATATATATATATATATATATATATACTACCTAGACTACAGGCAATAGAGACAGCCATTGAATATTTGAGGGAAAGACAGGACGCTATAGCATACAGGCAAGCTTAATTGCAATTGGGATCATAAGTACATATGTCTCACCCTTTTAAAATGAAATAGTAGTCACCATTAGTGATTGATGTTTAAAAGCATCTATGAGGAGTCTTTCATGATAACCTTACTAAAGAAGTAAACATGTTGCAAAGGCAAATTAAAGAGCCCTTACTTGCCCGAACCGGTTTGGCTCAGTGGATAGAGCATCAGCCTGAGGACTGAAAGGTCCCAGGTTCAATTCTAGTCAAGGGCATGTACCTTGGTTGCGGGCACATCCCCAGTAGGAGGTGTGCAGGAGGCAGCTGATCGAGTTTCTCTCTCATTGATGTTTATAACTCTATCCCTCTCCCTTCCTCTCTGTAAAAAATCAATAATATCCTATATAATAAAACCCTAATATGCAAATCAACCCAATGACAGAATGACCAGTCTCTATGATGCGCATTGACCACCAGGGGACAGACGCTCAACACAGGAGCTGCCCCCTGGTGGTCAGTGCGCTCCCACAGGTGGAGTGCTTCTCAGCCAGAAGCTGGGCTCATGGCTGGTGAGTGCAGTGGCAGTGGCAGGGGCCTGTCCTGCCTTCGAGGCAGCGCTAAAGAGCAACCAGAAGCCAACTCACACCTGGCGAGTGCATTGGCGGTGGCGGGAGCCTCTCCCTTCTCCACAGCAGCACTAAAGACCCATCAGAGGATGTCTGCCTACCGGCTTAGGCCCGCTCCCCAACATTTGTGCACTGGGGGACCGAAGCTGGCAAGCAGACATCCCCTGAGGGGTCCCAGACTGTGAGAAGGCACAGGCCGGGCTGAGGAACCCCCTCATGCATGAATGTCGTGCACTGGGCCTCTTGTGTATATATATATAAGAGTTCTTACTTGCTATCAGTAAACATGAAAAATAGACTGCTGCTTGGAATACGGTAAAGGAACAGTTGGAATAGATAGATCCCACCACATGCTTTCCTAGAATCAATTGGTACCTGATTGGACTAACCATTGATGTCATTGTAATTCTCTTTGTTTTTCTTATAGTCTACAAAATCAGAACTCAAGCAGTGAACAGCTTCGCGGAACATTCCAAAGCAGAAAGTTCACTACCTCCCTCTGTATTCTGCAGTCAGCAAAACAAAAAGTGGGGGAGATGTGGCAAAACACAGGACTTGGTTGGAAGGTCTGTAAGGAGGATTCTTGGAAAGGTCAGGGGCCTCTAGGAGGACCTCGCCAAAGGCGGCAGCTACTACCTTGACTTTTCCAAACAAGTCTGAGACCCCAGGTGTTTTGCTGAAATATCTATATTTAATCTTTAAACCCAACCTTGTAGAAACATGTGCTTTCTCAAGGATACTTTCCCTGCTGAATGTATCTAAATGTTAATTTTAGTTTAAGCTGTTGTTACAATAAAAGCCTAAGGAGGAAGGCAAATGGGGCTGCTTAGTTCCTATAGCCAAGCAGTCCCTTAGCCTCTCTTTCACAGAAATGTGTGTCAAAGTAATCCATTCATCCATCGCCCAGGGTCAGCTGGTCAGTCCTGGCAATTCTTTACCTGTATAAAATGGAGATAACTTAACTAAAGGCTCTTTCCCCTTTTAAATATATTTTATTGATTTTTCACAGAGTGGAAGGGAGAGGGATAGAGAGTTAGAAACATCGATGAGAGAGAAACATCGATCAGCTGCCTCCTGCACACCTCCTATTGGAGGTACATGCCCTTGACCGGAATTGAACCTGGGACCTTTCAGTCGGCAGGCCAATGCTCTGTCCACTGAGCCAAACTGGTTAGGGTTAAAGGATCTTTCTTGAAAGAGGAAGAGTATTCCTAATTTGGACAACACTAAGAACTTCCAACCTCTGATTGAAAAAGATTAGTTCCCTGAGGAAAAGTGGAACTGTTATGTTCTTCTTAAATTTCTTTAAAAAATAAGAAGTGTCCACCAAAGGAAATGACTAGCAAAAGAGCTGTGAAGCAAAAGAAGAAAAATACCCACCACCCCAAGTCCCCACAGAAAAAGATGTCATTATCCTAAAGCCCCAGAACCTGTGCATATGTTAGGATACATGGAAATAAAGAATTGGGAATTAATTAGGCTTCAGATGGTTGCTAATAAGATGACCTTCAAATAGATTATCCTGGATTATCCAGCTGGGCCCAATGTACCATAATCTCAAGGATTCTTTAACTATGAAAGAGTGTCAAAGTGTGGGAGGTGAGGAAGACTAAACTGACTATTGCTATCCAGAAAGGAATGCAGCCTTATTGACACCTTCTGACCTCCAAAATGGTCAAATAATAAATGTATGTTCTTTTGAACCCCCACATTTGTTCTACTCTATTTGAAACATGAATATGAAATTAATAAAAATAAACTTTCTAGAGGCCTTAAAACTTCTAGAAAAAAAAGCCTATTTATGTTGTACTATTGTTTCATGGAAACTACTGTTTTTCCTATGTGTTTCTTGAGCAAAAGCTAACTCTACTGAAGCTAAAGTTTTCCATGCCAGTCAGACAAATTGCTAAACTAATGATTTACACAGACACAGATTGGACCAGCCTTTCCCTAATTGGACACCTAGCTCACATTATAGCCATGAGAACAAACGTATGCACCAAGACCTTTACCTGTAGCTAAACTAGAGTTTACATTTTTAATTCTATTTAGACTACTGGCTTTTTCTATAAGTAACCTTGCCTATACTGTAATAAATTTGTGTGAGTTATAAAGATGATTCAGAAGAGAGTTTTCTCTATTTTAGAATTAGAAAGACATAAAGCTACCAAATTTTAACAATATTTTACCCAAGAAGTTTACTCTGGTAATCATATAAATTCTGTTTTGCAGTACTATGAGATTAGAATGTTCCCAGATGGCTAAATGAAAATAATCTAAAGAACAAGTTTAAAAAATCATATCATAATTCATATATCTACTTTCCCTCTGAGATTTGAAATTTTTATTTAAATTTATTATATTGCCCTGCTGGTGTGGTTGAGCACGGACCTATGAACCAGGAGGTCACAGTTTGATTCCTGGCCAGGGCACATAAATATATTTCAGTTGAAATGTAAATAAGTGATTGCATTATTCTATTTCATTTGGCTCTAAGAGATTTCAAATCAAAACAATAATTAGTAATTAATATGTCTCCATCCCCTCTCCAAACTGCCTCTAAAGCTATGTCTACATGAGGACAATAACTTAACCAATGGGGCAACAGCCTCATCAGTTAAGCAAAAGTAACATAAAATTTGCTTTTCCCTCCCTAGAAACTAATTAAATATGTATAAGACTTCTGAAGAGTAAATAAAATTTGCCTCCCAATTCCATTAAAGAGAAACTTTTAGCAATCCCTTGATAGTGAACAAATTTTTAAATGTTTAAATGTATTAAAGCTCCTTCTGTTTAAAGATAATATAAGATGGCTTTTTATATTTAAATACATGTACAGTAGAATAACAAAAAATGTAAGTGATTTTTATTTGATTTAAAAGCTCATGGTTATCTTGCCTCCAGTTGAAATTAACTGTCCTGACAGATTTTATAACAATATTTTATCCAAGGAGTTTGCTCTTGTAATCATATAAGTTCTATATTTTGACAACTAAGTGTCTCTGGTCTCTATTCTAAAATGTAATGCTGAGATCTGTCCTATATAAAGCCACAAAGTTTCAGTTTAACAAAGGAATTCCTGGTCCAAATGAGCCAGATCTAGCCAGGTTTTTATTACAATGATTGTCAAAAAGAATAATTTATGAAAAGACATTACCTTTTCACATGTTCTCTAAGGGAGCAATATTGTCATCAAACCTTAATGGTTCCTTATTTTCAATCTTTGTTGTTGAAAGTATTACAGATGCCCCCTTATCTTCTCCCATTGGTCTTCTAGCCTGAACCTGTCCTCCACCCCAGGCCTTCACCAAGCTGTTGCCTGTGTCCATGGGTTATGCATATATGCATATAAATTATTTGGTTAATCTCGTCCCACCCACCCACCTTCTCCTTCCAGCTAAGATTGGACAGACTGTTTAATGGTTTTTCATGACCCATTGCATTTCAATGTATTTACCAAATGGTTCCCCTCAGCTTCACTAAACTTTAGACAAGCTTTCTTTTGACTCCAGGTCCCTGACCTTCCATTTCTTTGAGCATTTACTTAAAATATTTGAAATTGTCAATTATTTCTCCATCCCTTAAAGATGTAAATATTTTTTTAAGTTTCTTGCTAGTGTCACAACCCAGGATGCATTTCTCACGGACTTAGGGACTATCTTTTTACTAGGTGTATTGGTTAATAATGGAGGATTTTGTACTCAAAGAAACCACGATAATTTCAAGAGAAACATCAAAGTGCTTTATTCAAAGTAATGTCCATCTCTAGCTACACATTTCCCCCATCTTTCAGGTAATTTGTGGATACCGTCCCAATAGAACTTTCTTGTTTTGAGGCAAACCATTCAGAGGCCCAATTTTCCACTTCTTTGTAGGTTTTGAAGTGCTGCTCAGAAAGTGAATGTGCCATCGATCAGAACAAGTGGTAATCTGAAGGAGCAAGGTCTGGTGAATATGGCAGGTTTGTTAATACTTCCCAGGCAAGATCTTTTAATGTGTTTTTAACTGGTTTTGGAGTTGGTGCATTATCATGAAGCAAAATTACTTTGCCGTGTATTCTAGCACATTCTGGTCATTTCAAGATCAAAGCATGGTTCAAATTGATTATTTGTTATCAGTAGCAATCAGTATTAACGGTTTCACCTGGTTTTAGAAGCTCATAATACACCACACCTTCCTGATCCCATCAAACCCAGAGCATTGTCTTCTTTCCTTTCCGAAGCGATTTGGCCTTGCAGTTGATGTTGATGGTTGACCTGGATCAACCCATGATTTTGTGCATTTGGGATTCTCAAAATAAATCCACTTTTCATCTCCAGTCACAATTCGATGCAAAAAAGACTTTTGTGCCATTGAAGTAACATTTTACTGATGACTTTTTGGTTTTCCATTTGTCTTTGGTTCAGTTGATGTGGCACCCATTATCCTTCCTTTAAAATCTTTCCCATTGCTTGTAAATGATCGGAAATTGTTTGCTGAGAAACGTTCAATCTTTCTGCAAGTTGTTTTTGAGTTTGGCACATATCTTCATCCAATAATGTTTGTAATTGTTGGTCTTAACACTTTTTCATTTGACCTGGACATTCTTTGCCTTTCACATAGAAATCATCACTTTTAAAGCATTTAAACCAGCATTTACAAATATCTTGAGATGGAGCATGTTCACCATAAGCTTCCCAAAGTATATGATAACTTTTTCTTCAAAAATGTAATGAATGAAAACTTCTGGCAAATGCTCTTTTTTTGGCATGAAATTCGACATTTTTAATTATAAAATATCTATGATGTTAACACCTTCAGCAAATTTGACATATGAAGTTTTGAAGCTTGCTGTCAATACAACAAAAGAGCATACATATCAAATTACATATTTATAAACATATGGTAAATGTAATCATGAAGGAAAATAATGCTGTATCTCTGTTTCTGTGGGAGGGTAGGAGCCTAACTTCAATTAGCAAATACAAATGGTCTAATCACAGAAAATGTCCAAAATCAGGAATGCTCAAGGAGCTGGAAATATCCCTTTGATCAACTTAACATCCTCCCAAAAGTCCTCCAGTATTCTCACCTGCACTTAAAATCTCACCTGCCCTTTAACCCAGAAGAGCTGAATTCAGATTCAGTTCAGCCTTCCTCCCCATTCCAGTAGCCTTGAATAAGGTCTTCCTTGCCTGTTTAATTTTGTCTAACACAGCTTTTGCTTTAAAATTACCTAAAACTTCTGGGTAATGTGTTCAATTTCCTTCTGTCACAGCTGTTTCTGTGAGCAATGCAACATTTTTTGGTCGGGAGGTGAGATGAAAAAAAGCTCTTTAAGTTCTCATTCTAACAAAGACACACATCAAGAGAGGCATGGAATTCAAGAAATTTTCTAGATTTTAATAGTGCTTTGAACTAACAGTGATTGTTCTTATTTCCAGAAGAATACTCCAAGGTGAGCAAAAACAGTGAGATCCTCACAAATCCTCCTTATGCAGCCTCAGAACTTTGTGTATCTAGGCTGAGTCTCATAAGGAACTAAGTGTTAGAACATTGAACGATTTAGATTTTCACTGAAATTTCAGAGTTGACTTTCAAAGACTGTGAGGTTATGTCAGAGCTAACAGGTGAGCTACAAAATATTGTCACTGGAGGGGACAAAAAGGTATAAAAAAGCTGGGGGTTCAAACACTTCCTTGGGGTAAGTTTCCATATTCCTTTTGTTACTAAATCTACCCTCAGGTGAAATAAACTTCCCATGTTGGTGTTGGTAAATAGAACAGAAAAATTGGTAATTTCTGAATCAAGAAAAAGTGGCTATTTGCTTTTGAGTATTTCTAGTCAACCCTAATATATTCAATTAGCAAAGAATTTAGGTCAGTCATGGCGAACCTTTTGAGCTCGGTGTGTCAGCATTTTGAAAAACCCTAACTTAACTCTGGTGCCGTGTCACATATGGAAAATTTTTGATATTTGCAACCAAAGTAAACAAAGACTTATATTTTTGATATTTATTTTATATATTTAAATGTCATTTAACAAAGAAAACTCAACCAAAAAAAATGAGTTCACGTGTCACCTCTGACACGCGTGTCATAGGTTCGCCATCACTGATTTAGGTCAAGAAGAAAATTCAAAACAGAGATTAAATATGAAATGATCCACAGGCAAAGACTAAGGTGAACAAATCAAAGGGGTGGGTAAGGATAATTAAGGAAGCGTCACCATTGTGATTAAGAGTCTGATGGCTATTTGGGAGGGAGGGGTGGCTTTTTTAAAAATCTCTGCGGATTTTAGATTCCTTGTGTTTTACTTTAAAGATAGTGACTTAAGTAGTTATTTTCTAAAACCTTTCTGCTGAAAACATCTTGCTGAACTATTTGATCTGTGCAAATATAGTTGTATATTTGTTCTCACAAGGCTTCATTACTGAGGAAGCCACAAATAATATCCAGTGTGAAAAAGATATGCTGGGGCAAATAAAAGGGAATACTGGTCATACTGAAATCAGAGCCATGGGCTCAACTACGCTGCTTTATTGTTATTTATTTTAATGTCATTTCCTTCTGTTAAGTGTTGGGCTTATAATAAAACATTTTCTTCACTTATACAATTATAGTAGAAATTTAAAGAAACATTTTTTATTTTTGAATTATAGTTTATATTCAATGTTAGTTTATATCAGTTTCAGGTATGAAGTGATTCCCTCTGATAATTCAAGTTCCCACCTGGCACCCTACACAGTTATTACCATATTATTGACTATATCCCCTATGCTGTACCTTATATCCCTGTCACTGTTTTGTAACTGCCAATTTCTTATCCCCATCACCTTTTCCACCCAGCTCCCGAACCCCCTCCCATTTGACAACCATTGGGTTGTCTGCATCTATGAATCAGTTTCTATTTTGTTTGTTCTTTATTTAGTTCTTTAGACTTCACATATAAGTAAAATTTTATAGCATTTGTCTTTTTCTGTCTGACTTATTTCACTTAGCATAATACCCCTGTCAGAGAAGAGATGTTGCCAGCTGCTCTGAGTTGTTCTGAGTCCATGAATTCTTCTAAATTCTTTCCAACTACACCAGAGTAGGTTCCTTCTCGAACTCTACCTGCTACACTAACTGTTCGGAACTTAGTCCAAGTTCCTCCTTTTATCTTCTGCTCATTAGTAACAGGTGTTGGATCCGAGCCCTCTGCCTGGGGCTGAACCTCCTAGGATGGCGGGTCTTAGACGGAGAAGCCATGAGAGGTTGTAGGTGTATAAGAATGAGTCTTTATTGCAGAAGCCAGTGGTCATATAGCCAATAGACAAAACAGTCCTTCACAACAAAGTCCACACAACAGGCAGACGTACACTGGCTGGTAAATACATACGTTTCCCACACAGTAGTAGCTGTCTCTGTACCCACAGTTATTATCTGAGCAGCCATCTGCCCCCTAGACACACCTCCTCACACAGTAGAGGCACCTGAGCTCTCCAGCTCTGCAGCTTCTCCTGTCTCTCCTGCCCAGCACACTGGCTGGTCTCTGTAGCCTCACATAGTAACTACCTTCAGGCTTCTCTCCCAGCACACTGGCTGGTTAATATGGCAGCTGTATCTCAGCTCTCTATGAGCTCTTAGCCTTACATCGTAGCAGGAAGCTCTCAGTTCCATCTTTTCCTCTCCTCCCTAGCTCACTGGATGATCAATACATGTATTATACTCCTTAAACAAAAAAGGTCTCATGCCAATAGTCACATCCTATTTTTTTGCTACAGAAGGGCACCGTGTACCGTGTGTCCTTGCCCCTGCTCATGGTATCTTAGCCTGACTTAGAGTGGCCTTGGCCATTCAGCATACTACCAATAAGGCCTCCACACTGTAATTAGCCTTGACTATCTGGGGACTATGGCGTGGTTCCCACAACCCCCTAGGTCCATCCATGTTGTCACAAATGGAGTTTTTCTTTAAAAAAATATTGTTATTGATATCAGAGTGGAAAAGAGAGGGAGAAAGAGATGGAAACATCAATGATGAGAGAGAATCATTGATCCTCTGCCTCCTTCACAGCCCCATTGAGTGTTTTTCACATTTTAAAGATATAGAACACAAAACCCCAAATATAATTTCCAAGGTCACAATACTATTACATAGAAGAGGAAAAGTTTCCTCCTTCTTTATCTTTTACCACTCTGTCAATATGAGGAGAATCCACATTAGGTGTAACTATTCCATATAATTTTGTCTCACGCTCAAGGAGTGCATGACTCCACTAATTGGATGCTGGGCCATCATCCCGATTGACAGAGAACATGTAAGAGTAGAGCTACTGAATGCCATTACCAAACCTATATTACAGAAATGTATCTATCCTGCCACACACATGTAACCTCCACATGTATACTGTCCTGACCTATCGTCCCATTTAGAAGTATATTTGATATTCCTCAGCATATTTACAAAGCTTATGGTCATGAACCAAAGGGAATACATAGTGCATGATCCCAAGTAAAGGATAACAATAGACATAGCTTTGATTGAGAATTACATTTTTTCTATTTCCTCATGGTTCAATTGAATGTGAAATTGAGCATTACTTATAAAATTCTGGTATTTCTGCCTTTTTTCACATTAAAAAGAAGAAACCAAAACCTATAAATAAAAAGTACTTGGTCTTTGGCTTTTCTAGTTCCACAGCTCAATGGTTTGGGTTATTCAATTAACTACAAGCCATGATCACCTTATAGTAATTCAACACAGCAGAACAAATTGTGCTCAATGAAACTAAATGATTCATCTAATGGAAACTTTTTTTTCTGATTGGCTTCTTATTGCGCCAACTTAAAAACCATTGAAGTGCTTTCATCTTTTTCTATTGTGGGAATAGTCAGTCTTATATTCTGTTTATCTGCATGAGGCAGAATAGGTTTAAACAGGGCTCATAACACTATTTATGTAAAGGCTTGGAAAGTAAATATTTTAGGCTTGAAGGCCACATAGTTGCTTAAATAACCACTCCTTCCTCAATCTTGTAGAATAAAAAAAGAGAAAATGTGTAAGTTTTTTATTATGGCTCTGTTTGAATAAATTTTTATTTATGGACACTGACATTTAGATTTTGTATAAATTTCATGTATCTTAAAATAATATCTTCTTTTGATTTTTAATTTTTAAGAAATATAAAACTACTTGAGGCCCAATGCACAAAATATGTACAAGAGTAGGCCTTCCTTTCCCTGGCTGCTGGCACCGGCTTCCCTCTGGCACCTGGGTCCCTGGCTTTCCTCCCAGCCCTGGCTTCGTCTGGAAGGTCGTCCGGAAGGACATCTGGTCTAATTAGCATATTTCACTTTTATTATTATAGACTAGTGGCCCAGTGCACGAAATTCATGCACGGGGGTGTCCCTCAGCCCGGTCTGCACCCTCTCCAATTCGGGACCTCTCAAGGGACATCCCTCTCACAATCTGGGACTGCTGGCTCCTAACCACTCACCTGCCTGCCTGATCGCCCCTAACCACTCTGCCTGCCAGCTTGATAGCCTCCAACTGACCCCCCCTCCAATTTGCTCTTCCACAACTGCCCTCCCCTGCTGGCCTCATGGTCCCCAACTGCCCCCCACTGCCAGCTTGCTTGTCCCCAACTGAGCCCCCTGCTGGCCTGCTCTCCACCAACTGCTCCCCCCCACCAGCCTGATCACTCCCAACTGCCCTCCCGTCCTGGCCTGATCACTCCTAACCGCCTCTGCCTCAGCCCCGCCACCATGGCTTTGTCCAGAAGGTCTCCTGGCAGGTGTTCTGATTTAATTAGCATATTACCCTTTCATTAGTATAGATTATTAGCTTGTGTGCTGGTTAAAATCAATATGTTGACTGGATTTTGGCCCATAGCTCATAGTTTTCTGACCACAGAATTCTATATAATAAAAACCTAATATGCAAATTGTTCCCTCGGATGGTCATTCAACTGGGAGTTCGATCACTCTCTATGATGTGCACTGACCACCAGGGGGCAGCACAGAACATAGTGGGCATCTGCAATGTGGTACTGGCAGTGGGCATCAGTGGAGGTGCTGCCAGTCCCAATGGGCCCTGATGAGAGGGGAACTGCAGCAGGATGGTGGAGCAGGTGAGTGGGCAGTGCCAAGTCAAGGCAAGTGTGAGTGGGGACCCAATCACCCTGCTGATCGCCCTGTAGATGGCAACCAGTGGTGGCAGCAGAGGGCGGGACTGCCGCTTGGCTTGGCTCTCAGGTGCTGAGGGAGCCAGGTGTGGGGCCTGACCCCAATCAATCATCCCACAGGCAGGATAGTAGAACAGATGAGGGGTTGGTGCCAGGCCAAGGAGGGTGCCAGGCGGGGCTTTGGGGCTGTGAGGCTGGGGGTACAAGCTGGGGTGCTAGGCTGGGGGCAGGAGCTGGGGCCCGATATCCGCAGGCCACTCTGAGGGACCCCATCCATGCATGAATTCATGCACCGGGCCTCTAGTAAAAAAATAAAATAGAAGAGAGGAAATGAACAGTTTAGTAAATGAGACTATTGCTCAATGTTGCTAGCTGTTATTTTATTACTTGTTAAAGACATTTTAAGAATAAACATTTTAATAAAATTAAGTGACCACAGGAGATTAGCCTGACTTATAAAAGGGAGCCAATATGTGGTGTGAGCAAATTTATATAAACTGTTGGTTTTCCATCAATTGTATCACTAATTGTTTTTGTAATCTTAAGCAGGGTACCATATTTCTATAACCCTATTCATCCTACTTTGTTATAAGAATCGTGATAACATTTGAAAATGTTAGAGAAGTGAGAGGATTATGAATACCCAAGGAATAAACAAAAATTGTGTTTCTATTTCACTTAAAATATATTATATAAAACTATAAATTGCTTATTTGTACAATGGGTAGAATGGTAAGAACCTACATATTATTTTGGAGATACAGATTAAAAAAGCATTATTTCAATATCCAATTCATCTTTGTAAAATATTTTTTAAATTAAAAGGCAAATATGTCTAAGCTGAGCATAATAGAAATATTTTTCTGTGAATATTTATTTTATAATTTTTGAGAAAAATTTAACTTGCTTTGATAAAGTAAATTGAGTAAATATAAACTTTGTTATGGCAAAATGACATCATATATCAGAAATAAAATGGCAATTTGCATGTTTGTCATATTTAGAACCAGAAATTTTATGGAAACTTATGAAAACCCCCACACACAAATCTACTGAATTAAATGTAAGTTTGATTTATTGTAAATGAATGATTGAGAGAACCCAACTTTCCAAATCAGAATAGAATATTAGTGATTACATGACCACCAACTGCCAGGACCTCTAATAAGCCTTATAAATATTACAATAGGGCTTCTACTCTTACAACATTTTTGTGTTTCCATATACAACCAGGTACCTCAGAATTTTCTTTAATCTAATAACTATTGTGCATTTATTTAATTTGCATCTTTGTATATTTGTATTAAAATAGGTGATGCTCTGCATTGGAGACCAAGTAATGTTTTTGATATCTACACAAAAATATAGTAAAAATAATTAATTTTTTCTGTCCAATTAATTGATTTAATTAGCATTTAAATAATGCTTTCAGTTTACTATTCTCCAGCTATAGAGAAAGAGGGCAAGATAGAAATATGGATGCAGGAGATATTTATAAAAACTCTGGGACTATCATGGGGTTAATATAGTTTTTGAATCTCTCTGAATCTACTTATGAAGAAAAATAACATGACTGGATATCAAAACAAAAGATCAAACAAAAATTGAGCAATATTTGTAAAAATCATAGGCAAGAACACAAGTGGATGAGGAAAACCTTCAACAACCCATAACTTTCAAAGTATTACCATCTCTTTGGGAGAACACAAAGAAAGCAATTGATGTCTGGTGGACATGAGAAGAGGAAATATATATATATATATATATATATATATATATATATATATATATACTAATAAAAGGGTAATATGCTAATTAGAGCGGATAGACCAGACATCTTCCAGTCATCTGGTCTTCCTTCTGGACAAAGCCACGGTAGCGGGGGCTGAGGCAGAGGCAGTTAGGGGTGATCAGGCCAGTAGGCAGAGGGAGTTAGAGGCAATCAGACAGGCAGGCAGAGGGGTTAGGGGTAATCAGGCAGGCAGGCAGAATGATTAGGGGTGATCAGGCAGGCAAGTGAACGGTTAAAAGCCAGCAGTCCAGGATTGCAAGAGGGATGTCTGACTGCCGGTTTAGGTAGTTGGACAGCCTCCAAGGGGTCCCAGATTGGAGAGGATGCAAGCTGGGCTGAGGGACGCGCCCCCCCCGCTCCGTGCATGAATTTCATGCACTGGGCCTCTAAAATATATATATGTAAAATCTTTGTTAATTTGAGCATAGCATCTGTAATTTGCGTGGGTGTTTCTCAAAATATTTGCAAGAGAGTAAATGGTTAGCCATAAAACCAGAAGAGATTTGAATAGGTTTTCTCCAATGAATATTCAAAACTGATCCACCAGGAATAAGTGAGTTACAACATAAATAAAGAATAGCAGAATGGTATCACTACAGATAATAAAAAATATGCCAGCAAAATCTGTACTCAAAAGAGATCAGAATTATAAAATTACCCAAGTTATCTATAAAACAAATCATATAAATGAACAACAGAATTAAAACTCAAATGAGATTACAGAACTTCAGAAACTATTAATGGTAAAGGAAAAATCAATTCAGAGTTGCAGACTAAACTGCAATAAAAACATGAGTTTTTACATAGAACGTATAATTTTATAGAAGAAACAGAAGGATATAACCAGAAATATTTTAGAAATGAAACGAAATAAATAAAAAATAAAGTAATTTAAGTAAAAGAAACATTGAAGATTGGTAAAGAACATCAACATACCAATACTAGGTAACTCTAAATAAGAAAATCAATAGACGTGAACAGAGCATTAAGAACAATAGTTCAAGTAATATTTTTTGAAGTGTAAGTGAAACTACTTGTTGAAATAACTTACCATAATTGTAAAAAGATTGAACAACAACAAAATATAGTCTTATAAATTTATGGGGATATTATAAAAAAACCCTTTGAGTATCTAGATCAGTTGTCAAACTTATTCCATGCAGGGCCAAATAGTAAATATTTCAGGCAGTGTGCCCAAATAGAGTTTATTGGATTCCATCTAGGGAATCATAGTTTGTTGATCTTAGATAAACAGTTTTTGTGTGTGTGTGGTATAAGAAGGTGGTCTAGTTTCATATTCTTTTTTTGTATATATCTGTCCAATTTTCCTAACACCATTTATTGAATAGACTATCATTAAACCATTGTATGTTTCTTTCTCCTTTGCCAAGTAATATTGACTATAAAGTTGTGGGTCTATTTCTAGGCTCTCGATTCTAATCCATTGATCTGTCTATTTTTATGCCAGTTTGATGCTATTTTGATAACTATGGCTTTGTAGTACAGTTTGATATTAGGTAGTTTGATTCTTCCAATTTTGTTCTTGTTTCTAAAGAATCGCTGATGCTTTTCTGGGTCTTTTATATTTCCATATAAGTTTTTGGAATATTTGTTCTAGTTTTGTGAAATATGGCATTGGTAACATTTTTTTAAATGTTATGATTTCAGAGAGGAAGGGAGAGGGAGGGAGAGATAGTAGCATCAATAATGATAGAGAATCATTGATTATCTGCCTCCTGCATGCCCCCTACTGGGGATTGAGCCTAAAATTCAGGCCTGTGCCCTGACCAGGAATTGAACTGTGATATCCTGGTTCATAGGTCAATGCCCAACCACTGAGAAACACCAGCCAGGCAAGATTTTATTATTATTTTTTTAATGACCAAGTAATACCCCATTGAATATATATCCCACCTCTTCTTTATTCACTTGCCTATTGATGGGCACTTCGGTTGCTTCCATATCTTGGCTGTTGTAAATAATGCTGCAATAAACACAGGAGTGCATGTATCCTTTACAAATATTTACTTAGTGTTTCTTTGGATATATACCCAGAAATGGGATTGCTGGGTCAAAAGGCAGTTCTGTTTTCAATGTTTTGAGCTAACTGCATACCATTTTCCACAGTGGCTGCACCAGTCTGCATTCCCACCAACAGTGCAGGAGGGTTCCTTTTTCTCCACATCCTCACCAATGCTTGCTGTTTATTTATTTATTGATGATAGCCATTCTGAAAGGTGAGAGGTGATATCTTATTGTGGTTTTAATTTACATTTAAAATAAACATTTTAAAATTAAAATAAAAGTATATTTGTTCACTATTTCTAAGCTGAATGGATATTTTAAAATAAGAAATATGAGTATTCTCAATGTCCTGTCACAAACAAAAAGATTGAAAACGTTTTTCCTCCGGTCCAACCAACACTCAGCACTACCATCACAGGGAGAATAAACTTTAATAAATGTGACCTTTATAGAACATATAACAAATGACTACTTATATCTAACATTTATAATTTTAAATTATACTAGTAGATTACTATCTGGTTGAAAAACCATGCTTGACTTTATAGTATGAAGATGAGTCAGCTTTGGGAAATGAAAAGACATACACTAATTCAATTTAATTTAAAAACCAAGCTTTTATTTCCATTTATCTTTTCTTAATACTTGCTCAGTCTTAGGGTAACATGAATTCAAAGTGCTAGCTCTTCACTTTCTTAGACTAAATAGCAATAGATGTACTGAGCTCCAAAGGCCCACCAGAATGTATCCCCCCCAAAACTTCTTACCCTACTTTAAGAATATAAATTCTGCTGAAATGTGAATTATTTTACTAGATCAAGTCATCACATTAATAGGTCCTTGAGTGGTTAAGTCTTAAGGACAACTAAAAGGTTTTAAGCAAGGTGTAAATAGCCATCATAAGGCTTATACAAAAAAAGGGGTCTAAGAATTTAATTCAAGAAATGGACAGTTTCATGAATAGTCAGTGTCTAACATTTGTTGGCCTACACATACCTTCTTGGCAGTAGCCGTAGCATTAGCTGTTACCAATATAGATTATAAGAGAGTAAATTAAATATACATAAACATTTAGTTCTTTAAACAAGTACTCTGGTGACTTTCTGAACTAAGTAATCAACTACATTAATAAATTGATAACATTTGAGTCCATGGAATTATCTCCATTGGCCTAAGAATAAAAAAAAAAAATTAGCCTTAAGCTCAGTTCTGCATATAATTATGCAACCATAAATGAGTCATCTAATTTTTACAGGCTTTACTTTCCATCTCTGTAAAACAAGAGCCATAATTTGTTGATTATTAGTACCTTTTCAGATTCAACATGAAAGTAAAATTTAAGAATATTATATTTACTAAAAGGTTGAAAAAAACCTAAGGAGATATTGATTGCAACTAATTACATATGACAAAGACCTTAGTTAATGAGTTCATTCATAACCCATAAACCATAAGCTTACATTTTAAATATAAGAATGAAAAAGGAAGTCTGTATGAGCTTTTTAAAAATTCTCATTTTTATAATAACTACAATGTGTTAAGGAAAAATCCCTATAAAATTTTTAAATGATGTTATGAAGTTTTATTTATTGGCAAAGTCCAAATATGCCAGAAACATCACCAGTCTGGATTTTTACATTCATCACAGTGGGCGATGAGGAAACTTTAGTTATCTCCTTTGTTCTCACTGCTAGAGTCAGCCACATTGATCTACACATCAAAGACCGCCTTCACCTAGATATGACACACTCATTGGTAAAGCACCTGTGATGTGAATCAAAGCAAAAGCTGCCCTGGAAAGAGTGAAACAAGCAAGGAAACATTAGCCTTTTAATTTTCAAAAAAATATGACAAAAAACTTAAAGACAAATTATTTAAATTATTTATTTTGTAGAGATAAATATTTTTCCCTTTCTTTCCATGATATGTAGTCATTATAAGAGAAAAATACATTGTTCTTTAAGAGATAAAAATAATAATTTTTCCTAAAATATCATCATATATCCATGCCATGATGGAAAAATACTATGACATGTTTGATTGAAGAGAGGCCCATAGTCGTTTAGCTAAAATGACAGCCCAGAAGTTTCCTCAGTTTGAAGATATGTTTTGTTTTTTCTAAGTGAACTTCTATGATCACAGGCAGAGAGCTTGATTGCAGTTTATTTGTAAAAGATTGAATTTTATTTTTTTAAAATATTAATTCACTTTGGCCTGTCAAATAGTTTGAACCAATAAACTATTCCTCTGCCAACCCTTTTTTGTTGTGTTAATGTTCTCAGTGGTTAGGATGGCTGGGCCAAAAAATAATGATGAAGTTATATATGACTGTAGTGAGAAAGGAAAGTCATATGGGAACCCCTTCATATCCTACCTCATAATAGAACTGTAAATTTTAGGCTGCCCTGAAGAGAAATGCTGCTTAGGCTAGTGAGGATCTGTCAGTATAATAGACAGAAGTTCTATAAACTCCCTGCTCACTGGCAGTTTAACTTGCTCCAGGTTTTGAAAATCCTTAGCTCCAGCAACAGCTTCATCTCTCTTTGAAGAGAAATCAAGGTTGTGGAATGTGAACAAACAAATGACAACATAAAATTCATTTTACTTTCACTTGAAATAGTATGGTTATGGGTAATATAAGTACTATGAACATTTTATCTACCAATGATGGAGCTACCAAACAATAGAAGAATAAAAACAAATAATTTTATTTCAGAAAGGAAAATTCACTGGGAGTGGATTTTTTTCAGAATTTTTCTTTTTTAATAAAGCTTGAGGTGATATAATTTTTCTATAGGGTTTCTAAAATGAAAGCAATACTTTAGGGGTTAAAATTATATCCCAATTATGTGAGATTTCTGAATCTTAATAAACTTAGTACAAGGATATCTATGAGCAAAAAATATATTTATTTGGTAGTTTAGGCTGTTGTTTCATTGGATAAATTGAGAAATCATTTTATAATAGAATGTGTAGGATAATAGTGTCATCTTGTAAAAATTAGTAGTTTGTATGTACTCCTTTATATTTCCCCAGCATATGAAAAATTTTGCAGTTAGATAACAAAAAGCAGGGCCAATTGACATTAAGTTGTAATCAATACAGACTGAGCTGATTCTCTGCCGATAAACCATATCCCCAGTAACAGCAATATTTTGGAAAGGTAACTTTTACAATTGTGTTCATATCATCTGAAACTACATGTGATCATTTGTCCATATGGTCCATATGGGTCAAAAGAAAAGCTAAATGAGATGGAGGGATGCCAACAATTACATGGTTGATTCAAACAAAATGAAGAAATCACTTTTGCTTCTGAAAACAAAATAAGAATGGAGAGGGGCAGAAAGTAAGGAAATGTTTATCTAAATGATCCAGCTTGCCTGCATATTCTTCTAAAATCACTGGCTACTTGCTCAGTGTCCTCACCATTCCATATCTTTGCTTATCTGAGATTTAACACTTGCAAATATTCTTTTTTTTTAATACTATAAGAATTATATTAATACTGCATTTGTTGTTCGACTTATAATCAAAATACTTATTGCACGTCTAATAGTAAAATGTTTTCTAAGTGCTAAAACAGTCTATTCTCGAGTAAACAATATTTTTCTCTACTAAATATAAAGAAATAAAAATATAACCATTTCTCTGGTGATGTAGAACTCAAATATTAATTGATAGCTATAAGCAAGCTAACAAAACAATTATTATATTGACACTTAGATTTTATAATTTATTCCAAATATTTTCTATAAAATTAGATAGCATAGAACAGTCCAATAAAGTATTATATATTTTTATTATACAAAATTTATTTTTATTTACATTATACAAAAATATATGGCATATTAATTCAGAAATGATCATTCCCTTTTCTCCTCACAACAGTCCACATGAACCCTCCTATTATTGCTCATGTGAAAAGTTATATACATTATAATAAAAGTCCTCTAGAGGAACTCTGTGTCAGCAAGTTATAAACCACTTTGAAAAAACACATGTAATGAAAAGGAAAATGGAGCAAATAAGACAGATATATTGATTTTGTCAATAATATTTTATAAAATTCATCATATATTTTATTTAATGATATTCTAATATACAACTCAGAGAAATTCTAAATAAATAACATCAAATTATTTTTGAATGGGATCTAAAATTTTCAGTATGTTTTTGATAATTTTATGTCATTAATAACACTTTCAAATTTATAAAAACTCTTTTTACAAAATTGTACAAGCATGATGAAATAAATATTAGTTTTTCCTTAAATATTTAAATGTATGTATTTTATTTAATTATCCAAATTTAATTACTGAGTTTCTTAAATAATATGTTCTAAAATTTCTGCTAATTTTATGAATTAATCAGAGGAGGTGGAGTTGGGCCAATACAGGGTCATGGCTGGAGTAATTGTATATGAAAAGACAGCAGGAATAAGCATTAATGATATATGCAGCAATTCTATTGTTTGGATCATGGAGAGGAATGGCTGGAAGAAATAAAGAATGTAGAGGAGTGATTGAAAGAGAATGCTGCTAAAGGGACTCACTTACAAAGGGCTTGATAAGGCACTTTAAAGAGTGGGCTTTCTGTTCAGGGCAATGCAAAAACACTGAGGTGTTAAGTAGGCAAAATACGTGAGCATAGTCTCTCTTGAGAATAATCATTCTGGCTGCAGCATAGAGAATGGACGTATGGAAGCAGTAAGAAAAGTATGGAGGCTTCTTTAATTCAGGAGATAGATGATTGTGGCCTGATAATGGTGGCCTGAAAGCAGTCCTATAAGAGAGATACTTAGAAAATGGAAAGAACAGTACCTAGTAGGAGTTTATATGTTGGAGTTAAGAAAATACCAAATCAATAGCCATTAATATTTGACCACTCACTAATATTTGAGAGTATAGAAATGTGTTCAGATTTGAAGGAGAAAGATAACATCAGAAGGTGGCCTATTTTATTCCTATGGGCACCTTAAATTATGCAAATAGACATGCATTAAAAGCACAAGAAATCTGAAGTGGAAATTAAGGTTTTGAAACAAACACCACATGGCTACTAAAAAATGAAATCAATAAACGGCCAGGGAAAGTATGTGGGGGAAATGTGACAACAATTGTAATGTCTCTCTTCTTTTATTTCTAAGATGAGCTATTTAAATCTCTCTTTTTTTTTCTTAATCTAAGAACATGTTAATTTAGTTAATTAAAAAAAAAAACACAAAACACCTCTTAGCTTTGCTTTTCCCCCTACTGTGTCTGTATTCTCTACTTCTTTATTTCTGCTCTAATCTTTTATTATTTTCTTCCTTCTGCTAATTTTGGGCTATTTTTTTTTTCTGGTTCCCTGAACTGTACAGATAGGTTGTTGGTTTGAGATTCCTTTGTTTGTTTGTTTGTTTGTTTGTTTTTGTTTTTTTAAACATGTTATAATATTCTGTATTTGTCTATATATTTAGCTTTACTAGCCAACTGTATTTCATGTACCTTGATGTTACTATCTAGTCATTTCATCTCAACTAACAGGATGCCCTTTAGCATTTCTTGCTACCTGGTGGCAATGAACTCCCTGAACATATTTCTAATCTGAAAAAAGTCTTTATTTCTCTTTATGTGTTTTTTGTTGCTGTGTTTTGTTCTTGTTTTGTTTTGTTTTGGTTTTTTTTGTTTGTTTTTTTTTTGTATTGTAGTAACATGGCATATAAAATTTACTGACTTAAGCAGCTGAAGTATACAGTTTATTAACATTAAGCACCTACATATTATTGTGCACTCATCACTACCATTCACCTCTAGAATTCTTTTTTTTCCTTTTTTTTTAAAAATACATTTTATTGATTTTTTACAGAGAGGAAGGGAGAGGGATAGAGAGTCAGAAACACCGATGAGAGAGAAACATCGATCAGCTGCCTCCCACACACCCCCCACTGGGGATGCACCCGCAACCAAGGTACATGCCCTTGACTGGAATCAAACCTGGGACCCTTGAGTCTGCAGGCGGACGTTCTATTCACTGAGCCAAACTGGTCAGGGCTCTAGAGTTCTTTTCATCTTGTGAAAGTGAACTCTGAATCCATTAAACAATTAAGTTGCTATTTCCCATTCCTGGACACCGCTATTCCACTTTCTGTCTCCATGATTTTGACTACTCTAAGTACCTCATATAAGTGGTTTCATATTTGTTTTTGTTTTTTTGTGTGTTTTTTTATTTTTTTTATTTTTTTTGTAACTGGCTTATTTCACTTAACAGTATGTCTTTGAGGTTCATCTATTTTGTAGCAAATGTCAGAATTCCTTTCCTTTTTTAAAAAAAAATATATATTTTATTGATTTTTTACAGAGAGGAAGGGAGAGGGATAGAGAGTTAGAAACATCGATGAGAAACATCAATCAGCTGACTCTTGCACACTCCCTACTGGGGATGTGCTCTCAACCAAGGTACATGCCCTTGACTGGAATCGAACCTGGGACCCTTGAGTCCTCAGGCTGATGCTCTATCCACTGAGCCAAACCGGTTAGGGCAGAATTTCTTTCCTTTTTAAGGCTGAATAATATTCCAAATGTAGTTGTCCCTTAGTATCTGCAGTGGATTGGCTTCATGACACCCCTTGGACCATGAAATCTGCCAATGCTTAAGATTGTGGTAATTTGATATGTAGTGTTAAAAAAAACTAATATATGTCTCTATTTTTCTATCCTCTTCTCTCATTCTTTTGAATTTTAAATGCAGTGAGATTATCTAAAACAAATTTTCTCACACCTCAAATTCACTTGGTTTCCATTCTTCTTCAATTATTCTAGTCAAAGGTTATACAATATGAAATTCTTGGTATATACACCAATATGAATTTAGGAGAAATAACATTTTACTTCTATAAGTTTATATCACAATTTTCAAACCTGATAATGATCTAGCCATATGAATGGGGAGCGGGAGAAAGAGACACAATTTACCAATATCAGGAAGAAAAGAGGGACATCACTACAAATCCTCCAGACATTAAAACAAGTTACTCTAGTTTACCTCCTATAAAGTTTGGTTAAATATGGAATAACAAAGAGTGTGGAATTGGTCTATATGCATGGACATACAGACCACCTGAACAGAGTAAGAGTCCAGAAGTATACCACATATATATTTTCAATTGATTTTTGACAAAATTCTTAGATACATAAAAAAAAAAGGATGGACTTTTCAATAACAGTACTGGAACAATTAAATATTCCCATGGGAAAAAAGAAATGAACACTATATACAAATAGATACATATACGTTATTATGTACCCTGTATACATTAACTTGAAATTCATCATTTATCTAATTGCATAAGGTAAAACCAAAAATACCAGAAGAAAATATAGGGGAAAAGTCTGTAGCCTTGGGTTAAACAAAGTTGTCATAGATAGGGCACATAAATTTAAAATCTTAGAAGAAAAAAATTGATAAATTGGACTTAATCAAAATTTTAAAAATTAGCTCTTTGAAGGACAATATCAAGAAAATAATAAAGAAAAATAATTTCAAGTACATTTTATAAATTTACATTCATAATATATATATAGAATTTGTATAACTCAATAGTAAGAAAACAAAACACTCAGTTAACATGGGCAAAAAGTGATTTTACAAGTACTTCAAGAAAGAAGTTATACAAGTGTTACATAATCATATGAAACATGTTCAATGTGGTCATTCATTAGAAAATACAAATTAACAACTATAATGAGATACTGTTAGACATTCACTAAAATGGATAAAATTAAAATGACTGAAAATATCAAATGTTAGAAAAAATGTAGAGCTGAAACTTGAATATATTTTGGAAGGGAATGCAAAATTATTCAGTAATTTTGGAAAATAGTTTGGCAGTTTTGTTTAAAGTTAAATATGCACTTTCCATATAATTCAGCTACCCCACTTTCAGATATTTATTCAAGAAAAATGAAAATCTGTACCCACGAAAGTGCTTGTACATGAATGCTTATAGTCACTTGATATATTTTAGCCCTCCTCACAATTGTAAACAATGTAAATGTCCATTAATTGAATGATTCCACATATCTGATATGCCATAATATGGATTACTCTTTACAAATATAAAGTAACTATTAAGGAAATAGAGAAATCTGAACACAACCTAGGTATTTAATTATATAAAGAAATTAATTTACATTATTTTTGGTCTTTATAATTAATTTGTGGATGAAATCTGAAATTTTCTGTGAAATAATCATATATATTGGAAGTTAAGTTGTAATGATTAGGTCATAAATTGATAATTGTTAAAGATGAGTATATTGGAATAATTATACATTCTCCTTTTGCAAATGTGTGACATTTTCCATTATAAAGTAAATTTCACTACATTCTGCATGTAAATAATTATTCTAAAATATTAGATGAGAGTATTTTTCTCAATGTCCCATTACTAGAATAAACTACTTCTTTATTTTTAGCCAATGCAATTATTAAAAATAAAGTTATATTGTGTTAATTTGTAATTATTAGATCATATTTACTCTACATTTTTCTCATTTATGATTTTTATTTTCATACAAATAGACTTTGATTCTTTTCTAATTTTATTATCTGCATTTACAATCTTTCAAATTCTGTTGCAAAAAAATCCAATAATTTTACTAGGTAATATTTATTGTATGCTATTAGGAAAGGATTTTGTCAAAGAAGTTATACATATATTAGCTCAAAGCAATAGGACAATCCTATGGGTTGAGTTTTATTGCTACCAATATGCATAATTTGCAAAGGTCATACAGCTAAAAAGAGCCAAGAATTTAAATTTTGTCTAACTCCAATCAGAAATTTTGACCATTCTAAGCTTCCTCATTAAAAATTTTACATTTGTTTAGTTTTCTCCATGCTCACTTTAATACCTCAGTTTAAGATCTAATTCAGAAGAAAAGCACTCTTCTCTCACTTTGTGTCTTTAATTTGATTTTCCTCTCTGCCTGTTTTTTGAATCATTACAAAGTGTGAAGTCACAGTTCAAATGCAACCTCCTTCATAAATGTAGTGGTAAAATCATTGCTTGTGTAGTAATTATCTGGATTTGATATTGAATGTGTCATTCATGGGATACATGTCCTTGGACAAATTGCTAAGCATATCTTTTTTAATTTTCTTACCTATAAAATGGGACAAGGAAGCACAAATACATTGTATTTTCAAAGAGTAAATTTTATGAGCTTGACAATGTGTTTAGTGTAGTGATTGACACATAAGCAATTATTAAGTAGAAAAATTATTTCCAAGAATTAATAGAAGTATAATTCATCACCATGGGGAAAAATATTTTTCAAGTATTGATCTAAGCATTATGGCAGGCAGTTTCTAAGATGGACCCAAATGTTCTTCACCTCCTATTAACAACCTTAGTAATATCTTCCTTTGCATAACTTGCTTTTAAACAACAGAGTATGGCAACATTGAGAGGATGAAACTATGATTAAGCTACACAAAATTATTTTCACCTGGAAAGTAATCTCTCCCCTACCACTTATCATTGGCTTTGATAAAGTGAACTATTAGCTTTGAGGGTTCTACATGGCAAGAAATCAGAGCAGTCTTTAGCCAACAGCTAGTAAGATACTTTGGCCCTCAGTCCAAAAACTATCCCAAAACTGAATCTTGCCAACAACAAAGTAAGATTGAAAGATTATCCCCCAGCCCTCAATATCCTCTAACCTGCAGCCTTATGAGAGACCAAGAAGGAGAGAGCCAGGCTAAACTGTGCCCAGATTTCTGACACAGAAATAGTGAGACCATAAATATGTGTTGTTTTAATTAAAACTTTAGGATGATTTATTGTGTTGCAATAGATAGTGGAACAATTTAAAATTTTTGGGCTTGTGACTAAACTACTTGGCATGTACCCTTACAAGTCGGAATAATTGAAGTACATTATCTATGATTCATCTTTATTTAGGTCAACATTTTTGTTCCATTAATATTTGTTGGATGGATATTTTGATGAATGCCTGGATGGTTGCTGTAATACTGGCTTATTCTACTTTCACCTTTGGTACCTAAACTACCCCCAGATATATCATACAGTGCAATTTCCAGAGCAGTTTCCATTAATGTGATGCCTCACAAGATATCTGTTATGGAGTCATGCCCTGAAAAAGGTTTCCTCTTTACATTGGTTGAATGCACACTGAACAAGACATAGTGATCCAGATGGCATGTGACTTAACTTGAATCAATATGCTTCTTTCTTAGTGCGTCTTAAATGTTTGTGCTCAATAGAAGTTAAGTCCTGCTACCATTGCACAAAATCTCCCATACATAGGGTTTTGCAAAGTTAAATTTCAATTGTTATAGCATTGCTTAAGACAAGAAAATCACCAGCTCAGCTATCCAAAATTTGTTTTTTCAACACAAATAATACTTAATAAAACAGTTTCATGTAGTATAATTTGACCTGCAGTTGAAAATTTTGACATTCTTGATTATTTTACTTTGGAGTTAGAGATTTAGCCCTTATTTCTTTCCCTATATTATTTGCCAATACTATATAGAAAAATGCTTATGTTTGCAGACATGACCAGTTGGGGTCCCTGTGGAAAAAATACATTTGTTTCTGGCTGAAGTATTTTCTTTTTCATTTTCACTTTGTGGAATATCCAGTTATAGCTATGAAGAATTGGAGATGCCTCACAGAGAATGATGCATATGCTAGGAGAGAGTGTAGGACATTAGTTTCTAGTACTGGAAATGACTAAAATTTGCTAATAGATACATGTCTTACACAATAACATAACACTTGATAATTTAAAACCTAATAAGTTTGCATTTTATCTTGTTCACTATTACAGGCAAATTATGTCACTGTAATTTTTACCTATGAAACAGTCAGGGTGAACTTGTGAAAAGTAGCAGGAAAAAAGTATATATGAATACAACCTGATCCAACTTCCTACAAACCATAGTAAATGTTCTATTTAAGACTGGATATGACTAAATTTTATTAGACTTGAACTGTATTCTGGGTAATTGTCCAGTAATAACCTTTGCTAAATTATACCAAGTCTTTACTTTGCTTAACAGATTACATAGACTCCCCAGCCTCTAATATTATCATCATTCAAGATAATGAGCAACACAAACCATTCTATTACCAATCTAAAAGCAATAAATGTCAAAGTAAAGAAGTATGCAATATTCTGGCCCGAAAGAACAAAGGACAAAAGTAATGATAATACCTCTTGATATTTGCAGTCTATTATATCATGCATAACAAATGATGCCATAATTGTAGACAGTGTTATTTTAACAGTTATAAGGAGGCGATTGTGGGGGAGGTGAGAGAATGTTTTGACTAGTGCTGCGAAAAATGCTTCAAGCTTCTTAATTTAAGATATCCAGCAAGAAAAGGATATAGTTTTTAGAATTCATTTGATTTTAGTTTTTCTTTGAATCATATAAGCTGAAGATTTCAGTGTTTGATTAACCATTCAATTCACTGTATTGTGAATTCAAGATAATTGGAACACAGGGACAATAAATATATTTCTTTCCAACTAAATTATCAGAATGAACAGGGAGCAGATACATAGTTTTTTAACTATTCATTTCAAACTGTCTAGTGGAAACCAATATTGGAAAGGCAAATGTATGTTAAGCAAACAAAACTATGTTTTCCTAGTATATATTGAATAATAAAAATGGTGTTCTGTCCTACAATACTACAGCTCACATGTGTTTATGTCTTTGTGATGTGGGGGAGAAACAAACTTTCCTCTACCTTCAAGATTCTTCTGGCTGGCCTAATAATCATATAGATGTGAGACATTAGCAGGAAAAAGTATCCAAATTTAATACATACATACGTATGGGAATGCCGCATACATGAGTCACAGATCGCACATGCAGGAGGGGGTCAGAGGTAGAAGGGAACATGGGCATATAAGACATCCTGAGTTAGGGATGCGGTAATGTGCCTTGCAGGTTTCAAAAGGCCACTGCAGGAGGATCAGGGCAGATGTTTGGTAAGTAAAAGTTTGTTCTGCCATGTAAGTGGGTCAAAAGGTTATAGTTACTAATCTCTTACTGTGGGCAAGGCCCTTAATTCAAGTTCTTCCAGGTAATTAAAAGGAGGGAAAGAAGTTTCTTTTGAGCCTGAAGGCAAAATTGCCTTTAGCTGAAAACAATCTGCATACCCCAAGGCATACTTTGGGATGACTAATTCTGGACCCTCACAGTGAGATCCATAGGTTTCAAGACTGTAGGGAAAGGCCACTGGGGCTACAGATGAGGAAATCTTGGCTCAAGCTCTGATTTCTACCATGACTAATATATAAAACTATTTTTTTAAATATGGTTTTCAACTGGAAATAGAGTTGAAGATTCTGCAGTCCGCATAAATTACATAAAATATAAGGATAGCTGAGAAGTTGTGACTTATTTGAAGATTTTCACACAAGTTTTGCTCTTTGAACTTGTCCTCTCAAATTTATCTGGAGACATGGGATGTTGTCTAGATAAAGTTTATTGATATTTGAGTGTGACCTCCCCTTTTTATTAAGGCTTCCGTGGCATTTTGTAGTGGCAATGCTATCAGCCTTTGTCTTCTTTAGGTTCCTGTCCTCTCTCTGGACAGCACACCATTGACAGTTGGGACAATATAATCCTGTAAATACAGGATCTTGCGAGAAGTCAAAATTCTTAATGTTTTTTCTTTAGTTCATGTCACAAATATAATTATCTTTGTAATCTGTGCCCAAAATGAACATCACCCTTAAACTGTTTGTAATAGCAATAATATATATTTTTCCCTTATAAATACGTACAAGTGGTGATAATTTACATGAGAGTGATTAAACTCAGCTTGTAAATAAATCACTGATTGTAACCGGAAAACTCACTAAGAGAATGGAAACATTTGCTTTATAATAATTGCATTGGCTCCATCTACCCTGTGGATGCGAACCCCTCTGAGACATCCCGCCAGTTGGATTAGTATATGGGTTCATGTTTCACAGCTTCCTCAGTGCTCTATATTGTTGGCCAATCCCTGCCTGCCTTCTCCAAGTGCTTCCCTGTACTTGTTGGTTAAGTGATATTTTTGTACTTCTCTGTACACTAATCTCATCTTATGCATAGTGCTTTCTTTAAAAAATTGTGAATGAAAAATGAGTTTTCATAGAGTTAGTTTACAAATATATTCTACATATATTCAGAAAAATATTCTCAGTAATGTGATCATTTCTGTCTCAATATAATTGCTATATAGAGAATTTTGTTTCAGAATTAATGGAGTAATTTCTTTATTTTCTTTTTTCTCTTAGAAGGAGTATAATGATCTATTTAGATCAGAATCTTCTAAAGTAAAAATACTTATGAAATTAATATTTATTATTTCAGCCAATATTTGATGTAATTTTTTCAGACTACATATTTTTTTTTTTATTATTAGTTAAGGTATTACAAATGTGTCCTCATCCCCCCCATTAACCCCCAACCTCCCCCCCACACACACTCATGCTCCCATCCCCCTGTTGTCCATGTCCATTGGTATGGCTTATATACATGTATACAAGTCCTTCGGTTGATCTCTTCCCCTTACCCCCGCCCTCCCCTACTTTCCTTCTGGGGATTGATAGCCTGATTGCTGTTTCTCAGTCTTTGAGTCTGCCCCTTTTCATCAGTCTATGTTGTTCTCTATAATCCACAAATGAGTGAGATCATGTGGTATTTATCTTTCTCTGACTGGCTTATTTCACTTAGCATAATGCTCTCCAGTTCCATCCATGCTGTTGCAAAAGGCAAGAGTTCCTTTTTTTTTTTACCGCAGCATAGTATTCCATTGTGTATATGTACCACAGTTTTCTTTTTTTTTTTTTTTTTTTTTTTTTTTTTTTTTTTTTCAGTTGATCAGCAGCCTAGCCAGGATCTCTAGCCAGGATCTCCAGCCAAGTTCTGTGTTTTATTGTCTTGTTACATCTGTATTTATACCAGTTGATTTTAATCCTATCAATTTCTATTCCAAAGGTTAGGGTGTTTCTTATCTCCATTCCAGGGAGTAAAGATTATGTAGCTTAAGTGTGATTGTTCGTAGTTAAAGTGATTAACTACCCACCTGGCACTTAGTTAAGGGGTTTTATTCCCTCCCTAACTTCAGGGAAAAATCCCTACCTGGGGAAACAACCTTTCTCGGAGAGGTGACCTTGGTTAAAACACATAGCGCCAAGAAAGGGAGCAAACATAGTAAGAACAGTATCCCATATACGCCAGGTCCCTTGAAACATATGCTGTGCAGATGTTTCTTCCCTGCAGCGACTGTGTCAAGCAGCAAGGATGGACCGGCTTCCGGCAAAATATATATTTTATGGATGTTACAGAGAGGAAAGGAGAGGGAGTTAGAGAAATCGATCAGCTGCCTCCAGCACACTCCCCACTGGGGATCGAGCCTGGAACCAAGGTACATGCCCTTGACCAGAATTGAACCTAGGACCCTTCAGTCCATGGGTGGATGCTCTATCCACTGAGCCAAACTGGTTAGGGCTTTCTCTTTATTTTTAACCCTTGGCATTTTAATTATTATGTGACTTGGATGGGCCTTTTGGGTTCCTCTTGTTGGGACTTTCTACACATCCTGGACTTGTAAGTCTATTTCTTTCACCAGGTAGGGGAAATTTTCTGTCATTATTTATTCAAACACTCATTTAAATATCTTGCTCGCTCTCTTTTGGCACCCTCATAAAGTGCATGTTGGTACACCTGAAGTTGTCCCAGAGGTTCCTTACTACACTATCTTCATATTTTTGGATTCTTTTTTCTTTTTCTTTTTTTTTTTTTTTTTTATTATTTTGTTCTTAGTTCTCTAAAAATCATTTTTTTTTTTAAATTTTATTTTTTTTATTTTTTTATTGCTTAAAGTATTACAAAGGGTATTACTGCTGATGGGCACTTAGGCTGTTTCCAAATCTTAGCTATGGTGAATTGTGCTGCTATGAACATAGGGGTGCATATATCCTTTCTGATTGGCGTTTCTGGTTTCTTGGGATATATTCCTAGTAGTGGGATCACTGGGTCAAATGGGAGTTCCATTTTTAGTCTTCTGAGGTAGCTCCATACTGTTCTCCACAGTGGCTGCACCAGTCTGCATTCCCACCAGCAGTGCAGAAGGGTTCCTTTTTCTCCACATCCTCTCCAACACTTGTTGTTTGTTGATTTGTTGATGATAGCCATTCTGACAGGTGTGAGATGATAACGCATTGTCGTTTTGATTTGCATCTCTCGTATAATTAGTGACTTTGAGCAGGTTTTCATATGTCTTTCGGCCTTCTGTATGTCCTCTTTCGAAAAGTGTCTATCTAGGTCCGTTGCCCATTTTTTTATTGGATTGTTTATCTTCCTTTTGTTAAGTTTCATGAGATCCCTGTAAATGTTGGAAATTAAACCCTTATCGGTGGTATCATTGGCAAATATGTTCTCCCATGTAGTGGGTCTTCTTGTTGTTTTGTTGATGGTTTCCTTTGCTGTGCAAAAGCTTTTTATTTTGATGTAGTCCCATTTGTTTATTTTCTCTTTAGTTTCCATTGCCCTAGGAGCATTATCATAGAAGAAATTTCTTCGGCATATGTTTGCGATTTCGCTGCCTGTGGATTCCTCTAGTATTTTTATGGTTTCCCGTCTTACGTTTAAGTCTTTTATCCATTTTGAGTTTATTTTTGTGTATGGTGTGAGTTGGTGATCTAGTTTCATCCTTTTGCATGTATCTGTCCAATTTTCCCAACACCATTTATTGAAAAGACTGTCTTGACTCCATTGTATGTTCTTGCCTCCTTTGTCGAATATTAATTGGGCATAGTGGTTTGGGTTGATTTCTGGGGTCTCTATTCTATTCCATTGATCTATATGTCTGTTCTTGTGCCAGTACCAAGCTGTTTTAAGAACAGTGGCTTTGTAATACAGTTTGATATCTGGTATTGAGATCCCACCTACTTTGTTCTTTCTGAGGATTGTTGCAGCTATTCGGGGTCTTTTTTTATTCCAGATGAATTTTTGGAACGTTCGTTCTAGATCTGTGAAATATGCTGTTGGTAATTTAATGGGGATTGCATTGAATCTATAAATTGCTTTGGGTAGTATGGACATTTTGATGATGTTGATTCTACCAATCCATGAACACGGTATATTCTTCCATCTGTTTATGTCTTCCTCTATCTCTTTTTTCAGTGTCCTGTAGTTTTCAGCATATAAGTCTTTTACCTCCTTAGTTAAGTTTATTCCTAGGTATTTTAATTTTTTTGGTGCAATGGTAAATGGGATTGCTTCTGTAGTTTCACTTTCTGTAAGTTCACTATTGGTGTAAAGAAATGCCATGGATTTCTTAGCATTAATTTTGTATCCTGCTACATTGCCGAATTCATTTATTAAGTCTAATAATTTTTTGATGGAGTCTTTAGGGTTCTGTATGTACAGTATCATGTCATCTGCAAATAAGGACAGTTTTACTTCTTCTTTTCCAATCTGGATGCCTTTTATTTCTTCTTCGTGTCTGATCGCAATGGCTAGTACTTCCAGTACTATGTTGAACAGGAGTGGTGAGAGGGGGCATCCCTGTCTTGTTCCTGTTTTTAGGGGGAATGGTTTTAGTTTTTGCCCATTGATTATGATGTTGGCTGTGGGTTTGTCATATATGGCTTTTATTATGTTGAGGTATGATCCCTCAATTCCTATCTTGCTGAGAGTTTTTATCAAGAAAGGGTGTTGGATTTTGTCAAATGCTTTTTCCGCATCAATTGATATGACTATGTGGTTTTTCTCTCTCAATTTGTTTATGTGATGTATCACATTTATTGATTTGCGGATATTGTACCATCCTTGCATCCCTGGGATAAATCCTACTTGGTCATGGTGTATGATCTTTTTGATGTACTGCTGGATCCGATTTGCTAGGATTTTGTTGAGGATTTTGGCATCTATGTTCATGAGGGATATTGGCCTGTAATTCTCTTTCATTGTATTGTCTTTATCTGGTTTTGGGATTAGGGTGATGTTGGCTTCATAGAATGAGCTGGGAAGTGCTCCTTCCTCTTGGATCTTTTGACATAGTCTGAGGAGGATAGGTTTTAGGTCTTCCTTGAATGTTTGGTAAAACTCCCCTGTGAAGCCATCTGGCCCCGGGCTTTTGTTTGCTGGAAGCTTTTTGATTACTGCTTCGATTTCCTCCATAGTTATTGGCCTATTGAGATTTTTAGATTCTTCCTGGTTAAGTTTTGGAAGGTTGTATTTATCTAGGAATATGTCCATTTCCTCCAGGTTGTCTAGTGTGTTGGAGTAGAGTTGTTCATAGTATTTTCTAAAAATCCTTTGTATTTCTATGGGGTCTGTTGTTATTTCTCCTCTTTCATTTCTGATTTTGTTTATTTGGGTCCTCTCTCTTTGTTTCTTGGTGAGCCTGGCTAGAGGTGTATCAATCTTGTTTATCCTTTCAAAGAACCAGCTCTTGGTTTTGTTGATCTTTTGTATTGTTTTTTTGGTCTCTATGTCGTTTATCTCCGCTCTGATCTTTGTTATTTCCTTCCTTCTGCTAACAGTGGGCTTTTTTTGTTGCTCTCTTTCTAATTCTTCTAGTTGTAGAGTTAGGTCATTTATTCTCATTGTTTCTTGTTTCTTGCAGTAGGCTTGTAGAGCTATGAACTTCCCTCTCAAGACTGCTTTTGCTGTGTCCCATAGGTTTTGGATTGTTGTGTTTTCATTGTCATTTGTTGCCATGATGTTTTTTATTTCTTCTTTGATCTCACTGGTGACCCAGTCATTGTTTAATAGCATGCTATTTAGTCTCCATGTGTTTGATTGTTTTGGATTGTTTTTGTTGTAGTTGATTTCCAGTTTTATGCCTTTGTGGTCTGAGAAGATACTTGATATGATTTCAATTTTCTTGAATTTGAAGAGACTTTGTCTGTGACCCAATATATGGTTCAGACTACATATTTTAAGGATATCTTTGGAGGTCATAATTATTTGCTGATTGGATCTTCTACAAAATTCAATATCTTTGCTTTTCCCTTCTTTTACTCCTTGTAAGGAAAAGCATCCCTGGCAGTTGGGCTCAGTGAATAGAACATCAGCCTGCATACTGAAGGATCCTGGGTTCAATTCCAGTCAAAGGAACCATACCTCTGTTGCAGGCTCAATTCTCAGCACGGTAGGGGCGCATGCTGGAGGCAACCAATTGATGTGTCTCTCCCCATTCCTTCCACTCTCTCTAGAAATCGATGGGAAAATATCCTCAGGTGAAAGAACGAAAGAAAGAAAGAAAGAAAGAAAGAAAGAAGGAAGGAAGGAAGGAAGGAAGGAAGGAAGGAAGGAAGGAAGGAAGGAAGGAAGGAAGGAAAAGGAGTAATCCAGAGGAAGATTTTTTAGGACTGTTTATCTCTGGCAAGTACAGTCTAAATTTAGACCTGATTATGTTTATTTTGATGTTATTGTTATTTAGTCATCTGTGGGGTTCCTTCCAGTAGATTCCCTTTCATCTTCAGTCACTTGAAAACAACTTGATAAACTTGTTTAGAGATTAATAATTTAAACATTGCTTAACATTTATATAGCAAATAATCTTATAAAGTATAAAGCTTTTATAACTCCATATTCTCAGAAAACATTTTTGTGGGATAATTTTTCAGCAATTAATCAAATTCTTCAGGGTATTCTGGGTTGCACATAGGACCCTAAAATCACACCACATGTATGGACTAGTCAGAATACAATTTGCCTTTGCTGGATATTTCCCACTTGACTCTAAGTTCATTAAAGGCAATAATCTGCATCTTTTACATATTTTATCTAATACTTAGGACTCATAGATATTCTGGATGTATTGCTGTATATAACAAAAACGAAAGAAAGTTTTGTCATTTGAGGTTAATATGTCTTCTATGGCCAGATAGAGTAACAATTCAAAACCAAACAATATAGTTTTGTTTTTAGGGCTTTTGCACTGTTTAATTTAATTTTTAACTTGTAAAGCTGGACATGAAATTATTAAGAAAACAAAGTCTTACAAATATACTGGTCTAAACCAACAATATTTTACCTAACACTTTTTTTAAATAATAAAACCACTAATTTATGATCTCTCTAATCACAAAGGGCTAAACTCTGCTCTCCAACATTTCATTAAAATTTTCTGTGATTGTTACAAGAGTTCAGAATAAGTTCTTGACAGAAAAATGTTGCCTGGTAAATTTAATTAAAATTAACAACCCATTATGGTACAGTCACTACTTGGAAGGATGGAGGTAAAATTGCAGATCCAGACTTTAGTAAGATAATGAGAGAAGAATAGTGTTGATAATAAAGCAATTCACTGATGATGCTACTTTAAGTGATTTTAAAATTTACTTTTTTAAAATTTTATTTTATTGTTTAAAGTATTACAAATAGTAGTATATATGTCTTCTTTTATTCCCCATTGACCTTCCCCTGCAATAGAATAATTTATTACATTCTTTTCTACCTGAAGCTACCAATTAATATGGTGCCTGCATTTTGAATTAACAAAAACCCTCTCCATTCCAACTTTAGAAAAAAATATTAAAGTTTATGGCAATTTGAAACATATTCCTAATATGATCTTAATAATGGTGTATCTGGCACTTATTACTATCCTTTCTGTTTGTCTTTAGATTTTTTTTACAAAAATAGAAAATTTCTTACATTTTATAGCAAGATTCATTCTTCAGTTTTCATGTTGTATTCAAAGATGCATTTCCTTTAAAAAAAAAAAAAGAAAAGATTTTAAAGCAAACACTAGCTTTCATCTATTCCCTCAGAAAATAGAATGAGTGCTTTGAAAAAAATGATCAATTTCTTGGGAAAAACTAACATGTTATTTCTATTCCAAAAATAAACATAACAACCAAATATTTGTTTGTTATTGTTTAGCTAAGTAATAACAGCTGCAATTTATAAAACACTTACTTGGTGCTAGACAATTACTATACACATAACCTGGTAACATAGGACCTATTTTCCCTGTTTACAGATGAAGAAATTGAAGCTTAAAGATATACAGGTTTTTTTTTTCAATTGTTCAAGGTCAGACACTTGAAACAAAACCCAGTTTTGAATAAAGTGAACCTGTCTCTTCGAAAGATGACACTACACTTCTTCAAACTATGTTATGTACAATTTTGTTTGTGGTCCTGAAGGAGTGATTCACAAAAATGGAGAGAACAGAATAGATCAGGAGTCAAAAACCTGAAGGGAAAGATGTCCAAAGATGTCTGATGGATGCAAATTAGGCTTTTAGTTGTACTATTACTAGTGACCCAGTGCACGAAATCTGTGCACATTAAAAGGGAATTAATTAGGGGAAATATTTTAATATTGCTATTTACCTTTTCTCTATAATAGAAGTGTTAGAGATGAAAGAAAATTAGATTAGTAAAATGTATATGAAAATCATCCTCCTGTCAGAGTCTGGGGCACACCACGGGAACCAGAGTCAGGTCCCCAACCACCCACGTGTGCCTTGAAATAGCACAAGACCCAAGAAACGCTAGATCCAGAACTGGTCAGCCCCACCACCGTCAAGCCCTGCTGGGTGGGGGGCTCAGCCTCAGGTCACATGGCCTGGCACTGGAGCAGTGGGTGTGGCCGGAGGTCCCCTGGCCCAGGCTAGGGGGTGCACCTTGAAGTCCACTGGCCCAGGCTAAGGGGCGCAACCTGAGGTCACCAGTCTAGCCCTGACAGGCGGGGGACTCAGCCTCAGGTGCACCATGCCGGAGCGGGGTGCGCAGCCTGAGGTCTCCTGGCCCAGGCTGGGGCAGGGGGCACTCCTTGTAGTCCCTGTCAAGCCCCTCTGGGGTGGAGGGCATGGCCTGATGTCTCCCGGCCTGGTGCCAGGGTGATGGTCATGGCCTGAGGTCCCCTGTCAAGCCCCACCAGGCGGGGGGTGCAGCCTCAGGTCCCCTGACCCAGCCTAGTGCCACACAGCCTCAGGTCCCTGCTAGTTCTCATTAAGGCTCATTACGGGAACTCAGCCTCAGCTGTGGGTGCAGCCATCTTGTGTTATGGAATCCCTGCCTCCACTGTGGGCACAGTCATTTGACCGTTATGGTGTGATGGTCAATTTGCATATTCACTCTTTATTAGATAAGATAGTATACTATAGTATACTACAATTTGTGCACAGGTGGGGTCCCTCAGCCTGGCTGGTGTTTGAGGCCTATTGAGGGGTGGCTGGCCAGGCCTAGAGACCCCAGGAGGTTAGCCAGCCAGCCCCCCAATCAGGGCCTATTTGGGGGGGCAGCCGGTCAGGGGGAGGGACCACAGGAGGTTGGCTCTGGGAGCGCACTGACCACCAGGGGGCAGCTCCTGCATTGAGCATCTGCCCCTAGTGGTCAGTGCACGTCATATTGACTGGTCGACCGGTTGTTCTGGTCATTTGGTCATAAAGGTCACTTAGGTGCATATATATATATATATGTATATATATATATATATGAACACACATATACATATACATATACATATACATATACATATACATATACATATACATATACATATATATATATACATACACACATACATACATACTATGGGAATCTATTGACAGGAAGAGGAATTTTGTTTTTATTTTCTCTCTCTTTGTGTTGTAGAGTCTAGATCCACTTTCTACCAACACAGTCTAGATTCTAGACTGTTTTTTCTTGAAATTAAAAGCTATTGAGCATTTTCCATGAAGTAAGTACAAGACATTACGTATTTAACAAACTAATTTTTAAAAAGTTAAAAACATATACTGACCTAATGAAAAGCAAATAACATGTAAGTTTCTTCTAGGTATTATGCTGGAGAGTGCTGGAAATCAACTTAACATATATGATTTCAAACTTTGTGAGCCAAGAATCTCTTTTCAAATAGGAAACTGAACCATTCTACCAATATGTTCAACAATTTAAAGCAGTTTTGTTTGGATGGTGGGGACTATCATATTTCTGCTATGACTGGAGGATAGGAGTTTCTTTACAAAATCACTTGGGCTTCACATAAGAATTGCTTATCTTTAATCCAGATTTTAATAATGTAAATTTTCAATATCTTAACAATGTGTCAGTGACATTTTAACTTTTTCTATAGTGCAAAATATAAAAACCACTAAAATAGCCAAGCAAAACTTCTGTGTTCTATTAAATTCAATAAAGGCCAAGTTTTCATCAGGCAGATTATCTCCAGTAATTAGTGGGGAGATTATGGCCAATATTTCCAATAATGTGAATCCTTGATAGAGTGTCAAGAATGAGAGAAGAAAGGATTGTGAAAAGAAGGTTTAGAAAAAAGGGATGCATTTCTAAAATAAGATGATTGATCTTAGAAGAAAATAAGCAATTTAAAAATAAAGTAACAGACTTGGTGACCTTTCTCTACTGCCTTTAAGCATTTGTCCTTTGCAGTATCTCTTTATTAGATTGGGTTCCTTAAAGTTATCATATAACTTTGTTTTTGTTCTTTAAAGAATTCAGCCAAATTAGCTTATTTGGTATCTTAAGGAGAAAAGCTTAGATGATCGAATTAGTTTTCTGTACCTGCTATTACAAATTACCACAAAATTGACAACTGAAAAACACAGGACTTTCAGTAAACATGGAGAAGCAGGTAAACGCTGAGCTCACTTCCTCCCATGATCATATCAAAATTACAACTGAACTACAGAACAATCCTAACTTAGAACCCGAAGTCTAGCTGAAGAGAAGTCCTGTAACAGGATATACAGAGAACCCACATGAGACTGATAGGAGGGGTGGAGACTCAGAACAAGCCAGGCCCACATCAGAGTTCCCCCTAAGGAGCTAAGGGTCCTAGTCCCATACCAGGCTCCCAGTCTAAGGTCCCAGTGCCAGGAAGAGAGGTCTCCATAACTTCTGGTTGTGAAAAACAGTGGGGATTTTGACAGAGTGAAACAGAGGGCCTCTGGAGTACAAGATGTTCCTCTTAAAGGGCCCATGCACAGACCTCCTGGGACTCACTGGCACTAAGATCCAAAGCAGGGGCAGTAGCTCAAAAGGTGCCTGGGACACTCGGGGAGGAACTGAATGGTATATTTTCAGGGTGGAGGCTGGAGAAGCAGCTTTCTACCAGACAGATATTTGGGCAGAAGCTGGTACAAAGTCTGAGTCTCTATCAACCTGGTTAACAGTGTTTATCCAGCCCTGCTGATTCCCTAAGACCCTGCCCCACCTAACTTTTAGACCCACCCTAAGCTGAGTCTTTTTTTATACAAATAGCCTGTCTCAGATCATGCTGTAGAGTTCCCCAAAATTTCTCAATGTTCACAAGCCCCAAACAAGTGGTCTATGTCCTCAAAACATCCTGTATTTCTTGTTAAGCCCCTGGAATCCTGGAACTAATTACAGCTAGCTTCAGTTTGCAGCTTAGCCTCTCCCAGATGGCTCCCAGACCAGCACAAGGTCACTTTCTAGCTCATACCAGGTGTTCCTGGGCAGGCACAGGCAGTGCTGACCTTGGCCTGTCCCAGAGTCCCACCCAAGGGCCCCAGAGCCAACACATTCAGTGGCCAGCTTCAGACCACACCAGAACACTACTCAACCACCTCCACAAACAACACACCCCAACAGCAGGTTTGGCAGGCACCAGAGCCCCACTCAAGTGAATCCTGTTCAATGGAGTCAACCCTTGCCCAACAGCACCTCTATTGTAGTTACAGTCATTCTTCACAGCCAATAAGCCTGAGGGTCAATCCCTCCTATTGAAATACCAATAGCAATTAAGGCTAAACTACAACAGGAGGCCACACACAAACCACCAAGGGACACAACTGGTGCACCCGGATCAGGTGACCAGGTTGACTTTGCCATATGAGACCTACTGCATAAGGCCACTCTACCAAGACTGGGAGATGTAGCAGATCTATCTAATATATAGAAATAAACAAAGAGAGGTGCCCAAAATGCACAAGAAATAAAGAAACATGTTCCAAATGAAAGAATAGAACAAAACTCTAGAAAAAGAACTAAACAAAATGGAGACAAGCAATCTATTAAATGCAAAATTCAAAACACTGGTTATAAGGATGCTCAATAAACTTAGGGGAAGAGTAGATGAACTCAGTGAGAACTTTAACAAAGAGATAGGAAATATAAAAATGGAGATAAAACATAAAAAAAGGACCAGTGAGAAATAAAGAATGAAATAAAGAATACATTAGTGGAATCAACAGCAGATTAGATGATGCAGAAGTTCAAATCAGAAATTTGAAAAACAAGGTAGCTGGAAACTCCTGATCAGAACAGCACAAAGAAAAAAAAAAATCCAAAATATCTCTCTCTATCTCTATCTCTCTATCCCTTCCTATCTCTAAACATATCTTTGGGTTTGGATTAAAAAACAACAACAACAAAAAACAATGGAAAAAACAAATGGTAACCCTCCTTCACTGCTGGTGGAAATGCAGACTGGTGCAGCTATTGTGGAAAACAGTATGGCGTTTCCTCAAAAATTTAAAAATGGAACTGCTATTTGACCCAGTAATACCACTTCTAGGAATGTATCCCAAGAAAACAGAAACACCAATCAGAAAGGATATATGCACCCATATGTTCATAGCAGCACCATTTACCATAGCTGATTTGGAAACAGCCTAAGTGCCCATCAACAGATGAGTGGATTAGAAAACTCTGGTACATCTACACAATGGAATACTACACTGCTATAAAAAAGAAGGAATTCACCCTAACCAGTTTGGCTCAGTGGATAGAGTTCGGCATGCAGACTCAATGGTCCCAGGTTCCATTCCGGTCAAGGGCATGTACCTTGGTTGCGGGCATATCCCCAATGGGGGGTGTGCAGGAGGCAGCTGGTCGATGTTTCTCTCTCATCGATGTTTCTAACTCTCTTTCCCTCTCCCTCCCTCTCTGTAAAAAATCAATAAAATATATTTTTTAAAAAAGAAGGAATTCTTACCATCCAGCATGGATGGAACTGGAGAGCATTATGCTAAGTGAAAATAAGCCAGGCAGTGAAAGAAAAACACCACATGATCTCACTCATTTATAGATAATAAAGAACATTATAACCTGATGAACAAAAAGATAGATACAGAGGCAGAGAAGCATGGAACAGACTGTCAAATTACAGTGGGAAGGCTGGGGAGTGTGTGTGTGTGTGGGGGGGGGGCAAGCTAAGAGATCAACTGAAGGACTTGCATGCATGCATATAATCATAACCAATGGACACAAGACACTGGGTGCGGTGGGGTGAGGGCATGTGCCAGGGGTAGAGGAGGCCGGGGGAAGGTCAATGCGGGGAACAAAAAGGAGACATATGTGCTACTATCTGTAATACTTTAAACAATAAAATAAAATTTAAAAAAATATTCACCAAATATTTTTGTCTTTATTTAAGTTACTCTAAGATCCCCATCAGATTATTTTTAAAAACATTGCAGTTTCGCACCCAGAATTCTAGTCTTGACACACTAATCTCAGTTCTCAAATTTTTATTGGGGTAATTGTCTCCACTCTCATATATTAGAGTGTGTGTTAATGCAACATCAAATATAAATATTTGTTTTTATTTTTTCCAAAAATATGGACAATTTCAATTATAATAGATTCTATTGTATTCAAATTGGCACAGGGAAAATTATCAGGAAAATAAATGTAAAAGATGTTTCCAGCTACAAGTATTTAAAGAAAAGAAACTGGATGTAGTTACATGATATTATTCTTTACTTGCTCTGGTAACTAAAGGTCTAGGGGGTAGGGGCCACTGTAGAACTTTCTACTTACTCTACCAGCTATCTATCTATTCCTGAAGATCTCTTTAAGGCTTAACTGGAAAGGAGATGCCTGCAGGATTTCTAGGTTTTATATCTCATAAAATATAATTTTTTCTGCCAGAAACAGAAAAAGCGGGATGCTTCCAGATGGTTTTTTAGAAAAGGGGAAAATTGCCCAGAGACAACAACTAGAATCTCATTAGTCTGAATTGCATCATTAACAAGGGGGTTGGTATAATCCTGAGATACGAGCTGACTATTGGCGCTAAAAGCTAAATAAGCCCCATGTGCTATGTGAGCTATGTTAGGCAGTGGTAGACATCTAAGAGATGTTGGGCATTTCTTATTAGTAAAGTGAAGAGAAGGGGGAATAAATCATATACAGTTATCCAAACTATCCACCATGAGAGACACACAAATGGGAGCTATTTCAATGAAGACACTTGTCAAAAAGCATATTAAAAAAAAATAACATAAAAAGCCAAAATTTTGATATAATAATCCAGTTGTATTAGTCAATAGGCAGAAATAATTAGTAAGTGATTGTTACAATGGCTTTTAAAACCTTGAGGGAAATTTTCTTTTACTCAATTTTGGAATTGGACAAAATGTGACTTTCATGAAATGACAAAATTCACTAACTCAATGAAATTACCTAGATTTTTGAGTTGAAATATTTTTGTCTTTATTTAAGTTACTCTAAGATCTCTATCAGATTATTTTTAAAGACATTGCAGTTTGACATCCAGAATTCTAGTCTTGACACACTAATCTCAATTCTCATATTTTTCTTGGGGGAATTGCCTCCACTCTCATATATTTGACAGCCTTTGCATGCTTAATTGCCTAAATCTATTATTGCCAGCTTTATTATTTTTTTTTTAACCTTTATTTCAAACACATCTATCAAATCACCTGTTGGCATTTTCCACTTGCTTGAGGTCTGGGCATAGCAAACTCACAGCGTCCAAATCTATGCACATCATTCTCTCTCAACTTGCTTTTAGTGTAATTTGTGTCTGAGTGTTAATATCTTCCATCCAGACATTGAAGCTATATCCTGAGGGTCATGACTTTACCCTTCTTCCCTGGAGCACATACTAATCAATCCTAAAATTCTAAATAGCATATCCTCTATTTTATTCTAAAATCTAATCTATTCATCATTTTCTAATCCTCCTACCACAACCCTAGTTTATTTCCTCAGAGGTTCTTCTTAGACTTATATAATAAGCCACTTAACTGGTTTGTCTGCTTTGAAATTTGTCTTCCTTAAATCCTTTCTTCCCATAGCTTTCAAAGTCAATCTTTTTTTTTTTTTTTTTTTTTTTTTAAATATATTTTATTGATTTTTCACAGAGAGGAAGGGAGAGAGATAGAGAGAGTTAGAAACATCAATGAGAGAGAAACATCGATCAGCTGCCTCCTGCACATCCCCCACCGGGGATGTGCCCACAACCCAGGTACATGCCCTTGACCGGAATCGAACCCGGGACCCCTCAGTCCGCAGGCTGACGCTCTATCCACTGAGCCAAACCGGTTTCGGCACAAAGTCAATCTTTTGAATTTCAACTCAACCTGTGTCACTTCCATGTCTAACCTGTTCAAAGACTTCCTCTCACCTATAGAATAAAAGGCAAGTAAGTTAAAATGATTTTTCAAGTTGACTCTTAACACCTCCACTATTATTCTTGATAATCTCTACTTGACATCACCCACTTCAAGGAAATTACTTTCCTTGCTTTTGTGGCTCTGTGTCCCTTTTTCTCAGACAGCGTTTCTTCTTTCCAGCCATACTTGGTCTGGCTAACTCTTGTTTGTCCTTTATGACTCAGGTCAAACACCAGGTCCGACCTAGAGGATGTTGGTTTAGTCCCTCCCCACACATTTCCAGGCTTGATCAAGTATCCTTTTTCTTGCTGCCCTTAAGTCCCATACAAGCAAATTCATTGTCCTCACAGAAGTAAATTTATCTGTTAATTTCACTTTCTAGGCTAGAATGAAATATTTGAGAATAGAGACTATGGCATTAATTTTTTTTTCATCCACCCAGTTCCCAGCATAGTACCTGAGACATGTAATTAGCTGATGAGTAAATAATGACTGTTTGATGGAAGAATATCTTAATGAATAAATAGTAAGAGCAGACATGATAATATATCATTTTTAAAGCTAAAATTGACTATACATATAGACTGAAAATATCCAAAATGATTCCCACAATTCTAATTAAGATTGGATCTACAATTTTTAGTCAAGTGATTCAGCATAATGTTTTTTTCAATGTGGTGCCGATAATGAAAATAGAATAATATATATTTTGTGGTATATGAGCACAAAAGATATACTAGTTTTTTAGCAAAATAAAATAAATTATACATTTTATTTTAACTGTATCTCATTCTCCATTTTAATGTAAAGATTAAATATTCTGTCTTTCAAACTAGGTTCTTTTGATTCCAAGCCATACATCTCCTCTTATGTCATGTGTTCTTGACAATTTACTAAATTTTATTATATTAATTTTCTAACCTATAAATAGAATGTTAATAAACCTCCTACAAAGAGTAGTTACAATGGTTGAAGGCTACTTGAGTCAAAATCTTTCAACAGTCCAAATAGCATTAAAACAGTGACTGACATAAATGTTAACTATTATTATGATTATCACTGTTATTATAATATGGAAATAATAAATTTGATGATTTAAAATATGTATTATCCAAGTAAATTAGTATATAACTTATTAAATTAAGTGATATCTTAGGAACCTTGAAGTGTGAAATTGCAAACTCCTAACAACATCCTCTTCAAGTATTTATCACTTATTTTTAATGAATATTCTCTTCAAATATCTTATCACTTATTTTTAATTAATATCTTAGTTTTCTATTATTTTTAGTCTCTCAGCTGTCATATCTTGTTATTGTCAATATCCTAAGTTATAACATCATTTTCTGTCAATGAGTGTATTTAGACACACAAACAGTTAAACAATATTGTCTGAGAGTATGGCTGCTTGACCAAAGAAAAAATCAGTAGGGAAGGAATTGATTAAGCTAAGGTGCCCAGCACAGTTTGTTGAATGGCTATTCACTTCAACTAATTTAGGATATAATATGTTAATATTTGATGCAGCAGCCACAGTAAAATTTTTAAAAAAGGCTTTAATAAATGTAAAATTTAAATCCATGTTGCCCCTTAATTTATTTATAGTCAACATATCTTAAATACATACACTGATATTTATGTATATGTATCATTATTATAATTCTCTTTTCTTCACACAATATTAAGTTTAATCCATTGAAGTAGAAACTTCTAGAAGAAAATGGAGTTTATTTCCATTTCCTCAAGTTCTGCCTTGTCTCAAGAATCAATCCATCTATTTCTAAAAGTTATATTCACTCACCTGTAGTTTTTATTCTTCCTTAAATTGGAAAGGATGTGAAGGCAGCAGCTTTGTGGTGCTCTGTGCCTGAGAATTCTCCCTAATAGCCAGCTGCCATGGGAACCTGCTTGGCAGGTGCAGTTTAACTTCACAGTCATTTCATTTCCCTTCATCCTACTTCTGCCAATCTTTGACTGCTAACAGACATTTCAATAGTGAAAGAAGAGAAGCAAAAAGAAAATAAAAGAAAATGAACAGACTATTTTATTAATTGTTTTATTGGTCTTTTTGATAGAAGAATTGTTTGGTAAAGTACATTAAATTTGTGATTAATCCTATTTAGTTATCTAAACTACCACTTTGGCTATCTATATTGTCTGCTTTTTTAATAAACAAGACTAACATTTTAAAAACAAAGAGAAAGAAACAGTATTTTCTAGCAACATTAATTTCCATTATTTACAATTTTTTTCAGATTTCTCCTTATTTTATTGCCCCACTTAATGAGATGTGAAATATCTGAACTGAGACATTACAATCAGAGCTTACTTTATTCCATACAACTTTGGTAGCTGCCACCTTTTGAAACACGTTTAGGAAAATAGCCTCTTTCCATAAGTTATGTTCTCTGTTCTTTCTCTTTCTTTATCTATTCCTAAAACTAATTTGCGTATGCATTTCTATGACACAGCAGATCAATAAATGAAGGTTAATGATGATTTTTTTATCTAAATAAAGTAAACCACCTTTTATGGATTTTTTGTGTGTATTAACTTATTCTCCTGATGGGGAGTCAACGTAATCAATAAGAATATATAGGCTAGAATTATGCTCTTCTCCTCTGTGTTTACACTCCTCCCAGATGGCTATGTGCCGCCTCCATACTCTTGTAACATATTTTTAATAATCTCTTAATCACTTTCTAGGGCTACACATATAAAAACAATATAACTCAAACAAACATTTTTATCTTTCCCCATATCATTCCCTAAAAGGGCTAAAAATGAATATTTTTTGATTTGCAAATTATCACAAGGTTTTGTATTTTTTAATCTATAATGGGTAAAATATGTGAAAATATAATTTTAAATGAAGTAAGTTTTATTAGAAAGTGGCTGAAATTATTTTGACACATTAGGATGCTGTTGGTGACCATTTCACAAAGTTTGAACCATAGCAGATACTGAAAAAAAAAAAAAAAAGGAAAAAAAAGAGATAGAGATGGAGACAGAGTAATATTTAGTTAAGAAAAACAATGCAACAAGAAAATGCCAAAGCTTTTAGATTATAAACATTATTAGCCAAGGCAGTTTGTCACCCTTAGGTGATAATTTATTTTACAGAAATCCATAAATTTTTAAAAAATGAAAAATGGCTTGCTCAACAATGTAACCTTGAAAAATATGCAAAACTCATTGTCAAAAAATAAATATATAATGAAGTAATGAACACAAAACAACTTACTTTTGAATGCAACAATTTACTATTTTGCCTTATGTCTTAATATACATTATCAAAAATTTAATTTAAATACAAATGAAATAATATGGTATTATTTAATATTCAAATTTTTATCATTGTGCATTACTAAGCTATTGTCTCTCAGTTCTGAATATATTACATTTTGCTTTCTCATGCTGAAGCGGAGAGCTCTACAAATGCCAATTCTTTGCCACTTGGCCTTCTGTTATATTCTGATAATGAAGGGCACCTCAGATAGATTGGAAAGCAGACTTGGGAGAAGAAACTTTTGTATTTCTGCTTGCCTGCTGCAAACTATAACTGTCTCAGAGTTCCAGCAGTTTATCACAGCTTTCAGCTTTTGTGGCACACTCAGAGCCAGCCACCTCGGGCTCACCAGGCGCCAGTGCTGACTAGGTCGGAGCCCACTGATCAGCCTGAACTCCAACTCCTTTGTCCCCAGGCCGAGGGTGAAAGTTGTTTTCCACAGCTAACAATTCTGGGTATAACAAAAGTCCAGAAAGTAAGATCCTCTCTATACTTATGTAAATGTTTTCCTGTTTTTTTCTATTTATATATCTAGTGTGATTTCTGTTTTACTGACTAGACACTGTCTGATATAAGAATTATGTTTATGGCCTGACCCATCTATATTTTTATGTTTTATTTTTCTCATTTATTCTTCATAAGATAATCAGAATTGGATTAAAAATAATCCTTGCTTTTTTATAACCTCTTTTATGGCTTCACGTATAGTATATTTTCATTTAGTTGATTTTTACATTTCATTGGTTTTTTGTTGTTGCTTTTTAACATATATTTTTATTAATTTCAGAGAGAGGAAAAGAGGGAGAAAGCGAGAGAAGCATCAGTGATGAGAGAGAATCATTGATTGACTGCCTCCTGCGCTTCCCACACTGGAGATTGAGCCTGGAACCTGAGCATGTGCCCTGACCAGGAATCTAACGGTGACCTCCTGATTCATAGGTCAGCGCTCAGCAACTGAGCCTCCAGCCAGGCAATTTCATTGATTTTGACAATGTGATCAGCATTTCTAACTCACCCAAAACAAAAGGTAGAGCAGTACAGTGGGGAAATGACTAGCCTTTTCAAGGAATGGTATCAGGTCAATTGGATATTTATGTGAGGAAAATATATATCTAGACACCTCACACCATACACAATTCCAGATATAAGGCTAAGGTGAAAGGTCGTATTTGAAGAGAAATCTTAGCAAACTATCATTGACTTTGAAGGAGAAAAGTATTTCTTAAATAAAAGGCAAGATCACCAACAATAAAAAAATGTTGCACATTCGTCTAGCCATGATCGGCAAACTGCGGCTCGCGAGCCACATGGGGCTCTTTGGTCCCTTGAGTGTGGCTCATCCACAAAATACCACAAAATACCACATGCGGGAGCGCACGTACAGTGCGACTGAAACTTCGTGGCCCATGCGCAGAAGTTTGTATTTTATGGAAGAGCCACACTCAAGGGGCCAAAGAGCCGCATGTGGCTCGCGAGCCGCAGTTGCCGACCACGGGCTACAGTGAAAGTGATAGTTGATTGCTAAAAACACCATTAAGAGTCAACAGGTAACACATGATATGAAAGAAAGTATTTGTAATACATGTGACAATATATGTGACAAAAAATCATAGCCAGATACATAAAGCCTAATGAACAAGAAAAACACAGGAATCTAATAGAAAAATGGCAGATGTTCATTTCACAAAAGAGTATATCTCACGGACAATTAATGTATATAAAGAAGTTCAATTTTATTAATGATAAGAAGAATGAAAATTTAAGCCATAATGTTTAATAAAAGAATAGAGATAACAAATATTGACCATAGATGTGGTGTATGGTAGTGATGATATGAGAGCATGATAGTATAAATTGCTACAATCCTTTTAGAAAACTATTTGGCAGATATGTTAAAGTTGGACATATGCATATGTTCACCAAATACACATGTACACATGTTCACTAAAAATAGGTACTAGCATTATGTACACAGGAATTATTTATAATAGTCTCAAACTATATAAAGGCCTATTAACAGTAGAGTGTATGCACACATTTTGATACATTCTCACCCCCCCAAAAAAATGCAGCAATAATTAACCTTTAAAACTACACCTTGAAACTATAGATTCATCTCACAAACTTAAGGTTGAGAAAACCAACCCAGAAACTAGAGTGCATTCTGTCTTATTTCAGTTATATACATTTAAAAAAGAAGCAAAAACTAGTCTATGGTGTTAGCAGTCAGGATGAGTGGTTACTCTTAATGGGAGTGGGAGATAATGACTGAAAGAAAACAGAAGGAGGATTTCGAGTTTATTCTTAATGTTCTATTTCTTGATATGAATATTAGTTACATGGGTGTGTTTAGTTTGTAAAAACTTATTGAGCTATCTATTTGTGAAGAGTGTACTCTTTCATAAATATTTTACATTTTAATACAAAGTTGAAGGAAGTTGAAAGCTTGGACTTGGACAAACCTATATCTAACCACATGTATTCACCCAACTTAATTTTCTATCTCTCACCAGCTGAGGTAGTCATCATCTAGAACCCTATGTCACCATTCCTTTTTATGCAGTTTTATTTGCATTTCTATGTATTCCTAAGGAGTATTTTTAGGAATGCACAGGAGGAAGAATTATGATTTGTTTTTAACTTTATAAAGGATACTAAGCTATGTACATAATGGCTGTTGAGATTTACTTTCTTTTTCCATATGATATTATATTGTTAACATTCAGATTTGAGTACTAAAATTGACACTGCACAGTGTCTATGCATACGTGTGTATGCTTATGTAGGTACATGCGTTTGTTTAAATATTTTGATTTTTTTTGAGTTGAGTTCAATCCCTGTTCTTTACCTAATTTCTTAGGTATATTTTACAATGACATTATTAGAAAACTGGTTGTTTGCACAGGAAATGTGAACTTCTGTTCAAATGTAGATATAGTACAATATTAGTAAATAAGTATAAAGGTTTTTTTTATTTAAAAAACTATAGTTTTTAGTAGCATTACTTTTGTATCATATACCAATATACACCAACAGAATAAACATTTATTTTCTAGGCCATAATACTTAGATTTTTATTTGTTATAATAGCTAGATATATTGAAAGACATAATTTGACTTATGGTTTACATAATTCAAGCTATACCAAGTGTGTTGAATTAGGTCTTAGTGTATAGAAAAGTTGAAACTAATTCCTTAATTAAAGCAACTAATAGTACTATGCTTTGCTTTTATGAGCACATACTGAATGCATTCTGAGCACAATTTCTTAATGATAAATGCAACAGTCCTATTACTACCATTTTAGTTAGATGAGGGTGGGTATAAGAGGCTAAATCAACATACAAAAGTATCTCTATTTCTTAGAAAAGACAAGGAAGAGTTAATATAAGGTATGAAATACAAAATTTACAGGTGGAAAGTGCTATATTTTAATCTGTCTTTGACATAATGGATCCTGCACATGGGATTCTAGTGCTAACATTTGTTCCTAGTGGTAAAATTAATTCCTAGTGGTAACATTTTCAAGGCTGGTTGGACATGGAAATATTTTCATTTGGTGGGAAATAATGTTTCTTGAAGGACTTTTTACATCTTTGGAAGTTTTTACCCCTGTGGAAGTTTGTTCAAAATAGTATAATTCATGAGGAAATGCCTCAGTGAAACAGCTTATTTCACAGACCTTCATTTTAATATTGAATTCGAAATAGAACAAAGCTCTTCATAATTGAACTAGAGGCCCGGTGCACAAAAATTTGTGCAGTCGGGGGGTGGAGGGAGGGGGTGGTCCCTCAGCCAGGCCTGTGCCTTCTTGCAATCTGGGGCCCCTTGGGGGCCCCTTCCCCTGACTACTGGCACCAGTTTTCCTCTGGCGCCTGGAGCCCAGACCTTCGATCTTCGCCGGGAAGGGCCTGCACGGTGGGTGAGGGGCTTAGCTCTTTTAAAAATACTTCTGAATGTTTGGTAAATAACCCTGTAGGAATCTACTTTCCGAAACATGCTGGTTGTTAAGGGCTGATTTCAGTAATCAACAAAATGTATGTTAAAATCCTAATCCCCAGAACCTCAGAATGTACCTGTATATGGAGATAAGATCTTTAAAGAGGGGATTACATTAAATTGAGGCAGTTCCAGTGGAACCCTTAGCCCATCTCACTGAAGTCCTTATAAGAAGAGGAATGTTGGGGTCCTGCCCCAGCAGGTCCAGGGGTTCCCAAAGGTGTGGACGGAGTCGGCGAAGAAGGAATGACACAGAGGCAGCATTCAGGTGATCATCATAGCCAGGTTCTTTTTTTATTGTCCTGTTACATCTATATTTATACTATTTGATCCTATAAGCATGCCTCTATAAGCTTTTTTTTTTTTTTTTTTTTTGGCCAAGGAGAGCATCAGGTCAGTCAAAGGGGGAGCTGGCTAGGGTGGGGTAGGGCAGCAGCTTGTCTGGCCCCTGAGAAACCCAACTTGAGTTCAGAGCCTCGACCGCTTTGAAGCCAAAGTCTTCCTCCACCTTTATCTGCACGGGGGCCAGCTCCGGAGTCAGCGAGACTCCCGTCCAGCGCCCTTCCTGTGGCGCTCTACACCTCTTCCGCCCGCTGGGCCCCTCACCAGTGGCAGGGCTGCTGGCTTCTGTGGGCGCTGGTGTCCTCCTGGGCGGAGCCTCCTCTTTCTCCGGAGGCTCCTTCTCAGCGTTGCCTGGGGTGGGGGCGTCTGTGCCCTGGCTGCCCTCGTCCTCCAGTAAGATGGTGAACTGGCTGGCCGGGTAGTTGTCGCCATAGGAGTCCAGCACCTTCATGAGGAACCTCCGCTCCTGCTAGAGTCTCCGTGTTATCCTCTATATCTGATGGAGCCTGTTCAGGACCCGCTCCTTCACCTGCTCGATCTCCCTGCAGCGCCGATCCAGTGCCAGGTACTTCCTGCGATTGAGTTCCTGTTGGTGCCACTGCCACTGGCCTGGCCTCAGGCTGCCTCCTCCTCTTCATCTCGCTCCTGGAGGCTGGAGCTGCCCAGACCCCCAGACACGAATTCCACTTCAGTCTCAAGCTTGCTCTCCAGGATGTGACCACTGAACAGTGGAGGCAGCACCAGCTCTGAGCCGAGAGGTGCTGAGAACTCCTCAAAGCCCATGGCTGCCATGGACCCATCTCTCTGCTCCAGCTCCATTTCTCCCTGGCTCCAGGCGCAGAACTTCCAACCTTGCAAGCCTCCAGGTCAGCCGTGGGCAAACTACGGCCTGCGGGCAGGATCCGGCCCATTTGAAATGAATAAAACTAAAAAAAAAAGACCGTACCCTTTTATTTAATGATGTTTACTTTGAATTTATATTAGTTCACACAAACACTCCATCCATGCTTTTGTTCCAGCCCTCTGGTCCAGTTTAATAACCCATTGTGGCCCTTGAGTCAAAAAGTTTGCCCACCCCTGCCTAGGTTAAAGTGGCTTGTAAAACAACACGCCCCATCCGATTTCAAGGCCAGGCACCCAGGCCCCAGCCGCTAAGCTGCCTGGGAGTTGTAGTTCTCTATTTTCAGCTCACCTCCCACGCCCCACGCCCCACCCCCACCCCAGTCCCGGCTGAAAGGCCCTTCTGGCTGGTCTAATGCCTCAGCCAGGAATCTGAGTCACTTCCGCCTTTATTCCTGTCCCGACACCACGCCCTCTGACCACAGAGACTCTCCTCTTTGGAGGCCCCTGGGTCTCCTTCTGGGGCTGGGGCTGCACCGCCGCATGGATCGCATGCCCCAGAGGCCATGCAGCCCCAGCCCCTGGGTCTCCTTCTGGGTCTCCTTCTTGGGCCTGGCTGTGTCGCCCGCCAGGGACCAGATCACATTCCCCAGGCAGCAACGCAGCCCGGCCTCTGGCCCCGCATTTGGGTGTTCTCCTATCACTGGTGATCGGTGATCTGAGAAACCAGGCGGGGCAGGGAAGAGGTGGACATCTGCTGTTACGGTCAGTTTGCATATTACCCTTTTACTATATAGGATAGAGGCCTGGTGCATGGGTGGGGGCTGGCTGGTTTGCCCTGAAGGGTGTCCCGGATCAGGTTGGGGGTCCCCACTGGGGTGCCTGGACAGCCTGGATGAGGGGATGATGGCTGTTTGCAGCTGGTCACACCCCCTTCAGGGTGGGGGTCCCCACTGGGGTGCCTGGCCAGCCTGGATGAGGGGATGATGGCTGTTTGCAGCTGGTCACACCCCCTTCAGGGTAGGGGTCCCCACTGGGGTGCCTGGCCAGTCTGGGTGAGGGACTGAGGGCCGTTTTCAGGATGGCGGGCAACTGAAGCTCCCAACCCCTCCTTTTTTTCTTTTTTTTTATTCTGGGATTTATTTACCTTCTATGGCTGTCACTGGAACTCAGAGCTGGCTTTAGCTCTGAGGCTTGGCTCCAGCTCTGAGACTTCAGCTGCTGAAAGCAGGTATCTGGTTTGTTTGGCTTCTATAATTGAAACACTGTTACAACTCCACCTCTGAGGCCCAGCTGACCGAAAGCAGGTTTCTGGGGTTTGTTTAGCTTCTATAATTGCAACATTGTTTTTTAGACTGAAGCTCAGAGGCCAGCAGCAGCAGGTGGGAACCTTGGCTTCCTCCATCACTGGAGCAAGCAAGCCTCTTGTTCTCTTCAGCTGCCTGGCTGCCAGCTGCCATCTTGGTTGGAAGTTAATTTGCATATCGCCCTGATTAGCCAATGGGAAGCATGTTGGAGGTACGGTTAATTATCATGTTTGTCTATTATTAGATAGGATATTAATTTGCCTTTGTTTTGTCAATGCAACCTATTTCCAAGTGAACAAAAAGCCCTAAAATTGGTTTAAAAATAGGTGTTATCATCCTTTCTTAAATTTGTTCAAACCTCCATGAGCCAGTAGACAGGACTCCTATTTATGTGTGTTCTTTTATGCAATTTCTATTAAGCCCTTTTTAAAAGTTCATATCCAATAGTTTACTTAAAAATGAAGATAAAAAATTTTACTAAGTTTGGTAAAGCTTTTCCTAAGCAGATTTTTCCTTCCTCTGTTTCTGTAACCTGTTGATAATTAATTCTTTTAATAAGGTGGAAAACTATTAAGATATATTTCTTTGAATTGTGGTTCAATTTTCTTCAAACAACTATATAGAGAAGACATATGTGATTTTAAGTGAAGCCAGAGACCTGCTTTCTAACACATTTGCATTTTCCCAGAGCCTTTAATATTTTTTCTTTGGACTCATGTCTTTGAATTCTGTTTTTCGAATGATAATAACATGGTATAATAATGCATTAATAACCATTTTCTTACCAGGTTAGCATGTGGTCAATTTTCTTACCAGGTTAGCATGTGGTCATCTTCAGGTGGCAACTCTGAAGATGATTTGACATGGGTCCTGGAAGGAAACTATTCAGAATGCTAACATAACACAAAGGATCAGGTTGGCAAATCAGACTTATAAGAAGCAGAGCTCTTACCCAGTACTAACATTACTAATAGTTCAATAACACAAGTGATCATGGCACACAGCAAAAACAGGGAGTGGTCTGGGACAACCAACAAGTACAATCTCATCCTTCCTTGTCGCATCAGAATGCACTTCAGTGAGGATTAACATGAAAGAAATCTAAGTTATTATGGGGTTATACTATTTTCACAGAAGGGAACCATTTTAGCATAAAACATCTTTATTTTATACTCAGTTCAAAACTTATGTGATATTTTCAAGAAGGCCATGTTTCATAAACTCATAGGTTCCATGTTTGTTTATAATAAGCAAGCCTAGAAAGACTGAGTTCATTCTGCTAAAGGGATTATATCCCTAAGGACTCTGACTAACAAATTCCACCAGTTGGTCTTCAGGGCATTCTGTCTTTATAGAAGGTTTACAGAGGGTGGTGGGGTCTTAAAGGGTCTTCTTCCTTCTTTCTTTGCTGAGAGAATCTGCACTTGTACAAGATAATGGATTGTATACCTATTTATCATCATTTTCCCCCAAGCATTATTAGAAAGGGAAGAAAGCCAGTTGAAGTAATAGGAGCTGGTGATAAAAAAGAGAAATAGTTTGCTTAGGAAATAAAATACCAAAATGAGGGATAAGGGTTTGGGAAAGAAAAAGAAAACCATTTAAGAGAGTATTTGCCTATTTGTAAATCTATCTGCATCCACCCCAGTATCAATATAAAAACACTTATGAGAGTATCAGCTCCCTGTGAAGAGCTTTTCAGTGGCATGCTTTTGTTTTATTCTTACTCTAATTTGTTGTATTGTTTTCTTAATGAATATTACTTAGGACTTTAAGTCCTACACCATGTTACTAAAAACCATAATGAAAATGCTGTACAAAATGAATAAATTTTATTATATTGTGCCGGGTTAATAGCTACTGAAATGATTGAAAATATTCTGTTATCACTCCCTTGAGAAATGATATATGTTGCTTTTAGTTCTTGAAAGAATAATACAAAACTAATACAAAAATGATAGTTATAAAATACAAATTATACCTAAAACCATTAGGTAAATATACTTTATGTGGGTGAGTGTCCTACATAGTATTAAAATCTTGTCACAGTAAGATCAAAGCATTGTAATATAGCATTCTTGAGTATTATTCTTAATTTTCCCCAAGAACAAAATAACTGTGTTTTGTGTTTTCTTTTTCTTTTTTAAAATTTCTTTATTGATTAAGTTATTACATATGTGTCCTTATCCCCAAATTACCCTCCATCCCCCCAATCATGCCCTCACCCCCCTGTTGTCTGTGTCCATTGGTTAGGCCTATATGCTTGCATATAAGTCCTTTGGTTGACCTTTCCCCCTTCCCCCCACCCTCCCCTACCTTCCCTCTGAGGTTTGACTGTCTGATCGATCCTTCTCTGTCTCTGGATCTGTTTTTGTTAATCAGTATGTTGTTCATTATATTCCATAAATGAGTGAGATCATGTGATATTTATCTTTCTCTGACTGGTTTTTTCACTTAGCATAATGCTCTCCAAATAACGGTATTTTTAAGAGAAAATACAATGTTTTCATGAAATTTGACTATATATGTAGACTGTATAAATAAAGTTTCACCATGCCTAAATGTCTGTCTGAAGTACCTCTGTCAAATTTGAATCATCTCCTTCCTTTATTAATACTGTATCAGAAGAATATTATTAAATGCCAAGAAATTGAAGAAACCACTATTGGAGCTTTCTAAAAAACAGAAACCATTTGAAACACTTTTTATTTATAATTGATCCAGACATAATAATGTATGTTTGTGCATTCAATAAATGATTAAATTATTGACTGTCTTAATGTTTCCCAATAAAACTTATAAGAATCTTTGTTTGTGGTAGGCAGTATGCTAGATTTCACTGTGAATATATTGAAGAATTTGTAAAACTATTATTCCAATTGAGTTAGCCTCTTTGTTTCTTCCATCTATGGTGAGTAATTGATTCTTCACATATCTGATGTTTTTACAAAGTATTTCTAAATCTTTCCTTCTTATGATACTTTGTCAGATTGCACCTAGATTTTGTGGTTTCCCATAAATGAGATGACTGTTCAATCATCAGACCTCCTTATTTGAAATCCAGGAAAATAAAATCTATAGTTCATTTTCAAATGCCAAGTGCTGAAACCCAAGGTCACTAAGCAAGATGACAGTTCAATGTTTTGTGAAAGGATTTGAAAAGTAATGACAGAAATAAAACATGCATCTCATATCTAAAGTGCTATCATTCTTTCTGGATAAAAGTAAATCAGGGGCAATACCCTTATCAAATTTTATTGGATATGAGCATTGAATAATACTTTGAATAAGTAATAAAACATACCTCAATAATTGATATTGATTGATTAATAATAATGGTGAGGAAAGGAATAATGGAAATATAATGTAAATTTACATGCAGAATTAATAAATTAATAATGGTAATAAGACAAGGATTCTCCTCAATTCTCAGGACAAAATCAGTAAGTGCTACTGAAAATGAATATTACTAAAATTTTTTACAATCACTGGCAGATTCAACTACATTTTAAGTTATATTTTTGTACCCATATCTTATCTCAGAAGTAGACTCAATGATGGAGATGTGTGTGAAATGGTTCATTAAGGATAAACACCAATAGTGGAGTGAGGTAAGCAGAATTGGGTATAGGGAGAAATTGAGCTGCGAAATATTTGCAACAAAGACCTGAGGAGATCCCATGAGCAGCCTTGAAGTTAGAATATGCTTTTGAGCTCCTGTCCCCACCCTTGAGGCAAGGGGCCTGTTTTTTGCAGCCTCATTTTGACCAAGTTTTGGATATGCGTTGCCTTGAAAAGAGGGTTTAACCTTGAGTGAAATAGTTCTCTTAAATCTGGAATAATTTCTGGAGACTCAGCAGTGAGCTATCTGCAGGCAATACCCCTAACAGTTGGAAAAATTAATGCCTTGGTCCCAAAAGTAGGAGATGGGTCCAAAAAGCATAACTTTCACTTCACCCCTTCATTAAAATAAATAACATAAAAATCCTTCAGAAAGCGTGAGCTATTTATAAGCATGGGTTCTGTTTCACAACAGCTATTCATGTGAAACTTACCAGGGAAACCTGTATACTTTGATCATATAATAGTCTTTTGGAGCATTGTAAATACATTTCTTTATAACATTCTTTTATTTGTCAGGAGAGTGAATCTCAATAAAATTATATCAGAAATGCATGTCTTTGACTAGAGTCAAATGAAAGAGGACAATGTCTTCCCAGCTAATGTAGCTCAGTGGCTGAGCATCAACCTATGAACCAGCAGGCAGCAGATCAATTCTCAGTCAGGGCACATGCCCAGGTTGCAGGCTTGATCCTCAGTGTGTAGGATGTAGCCCATCAAGGATTCTCCCTCATTATTGATGCTTCTATCTTCCTCTCCCTTTCTGAAATCAATAAAATATCTTTTCTGATAAAAAGGACAATGTCATACAGGGATTTAAAACTATCTCAAGTGTAACTTTTATCCCTTTCTTTTATTATCTTTCCCAAAGACTGGAGTATAGGTCTCTTAGTGAAATTATAAAGCTGTGAAATCAACTGAAAATACATATTTTTAATGGGCATAATGTTTTGTCCATATGGTCTCAGTTGCTCATTTTCATAAATATTTATCCCACATTTATTATTTTCCAGGTCCCGTCCTAAGACGTACAATGCATCCTATATAATAAAGAGGTAATATGCAAATTAACCCTCATGCCATCATGCAGTCACAAGATGGAAGATGGCTGCGCCCACAGTGGAGGTGGGGTTGCCGTAACGAGCTATACTGAATGATCAGCAGGGACCTGAGGCTGTGTGGCAACCAAACAGGGTGGGGGACCTGAGGCTACAGCCCCCAACTGATGGGGCTTGATGGCGGACCTCAGGCCACACCCCTCACCCGGCGGGGCTTGACAGGGAACTTCAAAGTGTGCCCCCTTCCCCCGGCTCAGGCCAGGGTAACTTAGGCCGTGCCTTCCCGCCCCAGTGCCAGGCCAGGGGACCTCAGGCCATGCCCCCTGAGGATGCACCCCTACCCTGGGATGGGAGACCTGAGGTCACACCCTCCACCACGGCACTGGCACCTAAGGCTGTGCACCTTGCCCAGTGGGGCTTAACGGGAGACCTGAGGCTGCGCCCCCACCCAGTGCCGGGCCAGGGGACCTGAGGTGGTGACCCTGCCCTGTGGGATTTGATAGGGGTGGGGCCGGCTGGGTCTGGGTCTCGTGTGATTTCGAGACGCATGTGGGTGGCTGAGGACTTGACTCTGGGTCTCATGGCATGCTCCAGACTCTGAAAGTAGGAAGAATTTCATATACATTTTACTAATTTTCTTTCATCTCTGACATTTCTATTATAAAGAAAGGGCAAACAACAATATTAAAATATTTCCTCTAATTCCCTTTTAATGTGCATGAATTTCATGCACCAGGCAACTAGTTAGTAAATAAAATGTATATCTTTTACATTGTGGTGTTTATGTTAAAAGGGAACTTAAAGAGGAGATAGTTTCATTTTCTGTTTTATAAGTGCAATTGTAAACTAAGTTTACTTTCATCATTAATCTCAGTAGAGGCCCGGTGCACAAAATTGTGCACTTTTGGGGGGTTCCCTCAGCCCGGATTGTGAGAAGGCACAGGCCAGGCAGAGGGACCCCACTGGTGCAGGATTGGGGCTGGGGAGGAACACGGGAGGTTAGCCAGCCGGGGAGGAGCTGTGGGAGGGCTCCAGGGCATCTCTGGCCCTTCTCGCTCAGTCCTGATCAGCCAGATGCCATCAGCAATCTAACTTATCAGTTGGAGCATCTGCCCCCTGGTGGTCAGTGCATGTCATAGCAGGTGGTTGAGCGGCCTTAGCATATCATTAGCATATTATGCTTTGATTGGTTGATTGGCCAACTGAACGACCAGACACTTAGCATATTAGTCTTCTATTATGTGTAGAACTAGAGGCCTGGTGCACGAAATTTGTGCACCGGGGGTAGGGGGGTGGTCCCTCAGCCTGGCCTGCACTCTCTCCAATCCCAGACTCCTCGGGGGATGACCTACTGCCTCTTGCAATCTGAGACTGCTGGCTCCTAACCACTTTCCTGCCTGCCTGCCTGATCACCCCTTAACCCTCTGCATGCCTGCCTGACTGATCATCCCTAACCACCTCTGCCTGCCTGATTGCCCCTAACCCCCTCTGCCTGCCTGCCTGATCACCCCTAACTGCTCCCCTACCAGCCTGATCACCCCTAACTGCTCCCCTACCAGCCTGATCACCCCTAACTGCTCCCCTACTGTCTTGATTACCCCTAACTGCCTCTGCCTTGCCCCACACCCGGGACTTAAGATTCCCTCCTCTGGCCAGCCGCAGGCATCCAGGACCCGGGCTGGCTTTGCTAGGGCCAGCTGAAGCCTCAGGGGACCATGGGCAGGTGGCTTTGCTCAGGCCGCAGCCACAGGCACCCAGGACCAGGGGGTGGGTAGCTTGTCCCTCTTCTGGGCCATAGCCCCAGCCACTGGCATCTGGGACAGTGAGGTGGGCAGCTTGTTCCTCTCCCAGGCTGCAGCCTGGCTGGTCCCCATTCCTCTCTCCCCAGTGTTGAGTGCCTGAGCCATTACAGCGTGACAGCATGATGGCATGAGGGCATGATGACCATTTGTATATTAGCTCTTTATTATATAGGACTAGAGGCCCGGTGCACAAAATTCATGCATGGGTAGGGTCCCTAGGCCTGGCTGACAATCAGGGCCAATAAGGTTCCCCGCATCCCCACCTCCCCACCTCCCTGCTTCCTTCTTCCCTCACCACCTGTTCACCGACACCATGGGGTTCCCCCTGCTTCCCTGCCTCCCCACCACCTCCTTCTCTCACCACCTACCTAGTAGTTCTCCCTGTCTTCCCGCCTCCCCATCTTCTCCTTCCCTCACTCCCTCAGTGCCTCACCACCACCACTGGTCACCTGCCATGTTCTGTGCCCCCCCCCCCCCAGTGGTCAGCACATGTCATAGTGAGTGATCAAACTTCTGGTCTCATTGCCAAACTTCTGAGGGGACACCTTGCATATTAGCCCTTTATAGATCTAGATTATAAGCTAAACCTGATATTGAATCTGATGAACTCATAAGGGATCCAGATATGGTTTCCTGTGATAGCCTTGAAGGCAATTAAAAGTAAATAAATAAATGAATGATTTTAAAAGCAAAGTATCTCTTTGCCTTATAAATAGAAACAATGTATCAGTATAGTATATCAGGAACTCTGACATGACATATATATATGCAAAAAATCACACATATACACCCACACACAAGTTCTAACGGGTCAGAAACTGAGAGTGATGCTCAGCAATTCCTGTTTGGAAAAGCCCTCCAGATGATTCTGATGGGTGCTAAAGTTTAAAAAAAACATTGGCTGGTACAATCATTTTAAAAAAACCCAATGAGTTATCTAAGAGGTGAGGACTGAAGATAAGATGGAATCATAAAAAAATAATTAATCCAAAAGAAGGCAGGAAAGGATTTTTACAAAGAAAACAAAAAGTGGGACAAATACAAAACACATAGCAAGATGATAGATTTAAACACTATCATATACATAATGGATTTGAAATTATCTAAACACTCCAATTATAAGAAAAAGTTTGTGAAACTGTATAAAATATAACTTCAAGAAAATAAATATATTTATTTACTATAAATATGGTATGTAATACATTAATATGTATAAATATGATATTAATTTAGCAATATAAAGTATTAAAATATATGGTAGGTTCAAAATAAAAAGGATGGAAAAAAGATGTATTGTAAAAATGCTGATAAAATAAAAAGCTGTGGTGGCTAAATTAATATCAGACCAAGTAGATTTCAGAACAGTGAATACTGTCATGAATAAAAAACATTATCACATTATAATGTTGTCAATATTAACTAAGAGGAAAAACAGTTCTAAATGTGTATGCACTTAGTGATAACTTCAAAATACTTGAAGCACTCTGTACTAATAAAGAGCTAATATGCTAAGGGTCGATATGCGTAATGGTAACGACCAGGTCATTAGCATATTAGCTGGGACATTGCTCTGGAGAGGGGCAGAAGTGGAGAGGCACCTGGAGCGGGGACGATCCCCTGCGGGGCGGGCGGGGGGGGGGGGCAGGGGTGAGAGCGCATAGCGCCCCCCTCACCAGTCCTTCACCACCCACTGCTCGCACTCTGAGTGCCTGGCGGCCCACCTGCCAGGGGAAGGAGCACAGCGCAGCAGGCAGGAGGCTTCTACACTCTCCTCCAGCGCCATGACAGGGCAGAGCTGGGTGGAAACCGTAGGATCCCAGAGATGGCAGGACCAGCCCTAGGCGACTGGAGGACTGAGGGCGGGGCTTGAAGCGGCCAGAGAAGGCCAGAGGGGTTGGGGGCTGGGCCAGGAGCTCTGGAGCTCTGCGTGGAGAGGTTAGGTTGTCAAGGCAGGGCAGCTCCCTGTGATTTCAAAGCCTACGCTGAGCTTTAGTAATATAAATAACTGAAAGAAGAAATAGATACCATCATAAGCAGAGTTGGAGACTTTACCATTCCTCTCAATACTGATTATGTAGATAGGAAGTTAGAAAGTATATATTTGACTAGTACTAACTAACAAGTTAACCTAATATATACTTGACCTAAATGACAACTTAACATTTCTTTCCAATGTCTATTAAACTCACTAAGATAGAATCTTTGGCCATAAAAAAATATTCTAAGTAAAAATTAAAAGGATTGTTATCATATAATACTTCTTACTACAAGTAAAATTTACCTTGAAAATAATAACAGGAGGAGATCTGGAAAATCTTCCAAATATTTGGTGACTAAGCAATGTATTTCTAAATAACTCAAGTTTCTAAGAGACAATCTGAAATAAAATTAGGAAACGTTTTGAACCAAAGGAAAATTAGAACTCAACACATCAAAATTTGGGGGAAAGAGCAAAAATAGTGCTTAGAAGGAAATAGATATCACTAAGTGCTTTCATTTGAGAAGAAAGTTATCTAATCAATTATCGAATATGCTACATTAAGAAACCAGAAAAAATAAAAAGTGCAAAGGATATAGAGCAGAGATTCTTTGAAAATAAATTTGATCACATTATCACAAGACTACAAGACTATGTCCTTTTTCCTTTACTTTGGGATCTTTCCTGCTATCCTTCACTCAAAAAACAAGCAAACATCAAAACATACAAAAACTCTGATTATTGCAAATAAAAATATTTAGATTTCAAAACTGAAATTTCTAATAATACATTTTAAAGCATATTTGAAATTAAAACATATTTTTCTTTATTTCTGTAATTTCAGTATGGCAAAACTCTCACTATTACAATTTACATATGCTTAAAGGTAGACAACAGTCAAGCAACAGGAAGTATTGGAAGAAAAGCACACTGACACATATTTCAAATTTCAAGATTCGTTCCTCATTACACTAAACGTCATATTTTCAATGCACTTTAAAATGGAATTGACTGAGCCACATACTAAATTGCCCTAAATACATGATTTTTTTTTTAACCTCATGCAACTGATAAACAATCTCTGCCATCATTTATTTGTACCATAAAGGTTCTAGCCAAGGGAAGGATTTTACCTTTAACCCTATATTATTTTATTTTATTTTTTAAATCCATTCCATTGCTACATCTTTTGTGATTATTGTGAATTCTGATTCCAATACTGTGCTAGGGCCAATGTAACAAAGTACCACAACTGGGGGTCTTAAACAGAAATTTATTATCTCACAAATTTTGGAGGTAAGAGGTTCCAGATCAAGGTGTCAGCTGGTCAGCGGGGTTGGTTCCTTGGTGGTGGTGGTGGTGGGGGGGGGTCTGTGAGGGAGAAACCTGTCCCATGCCTCCCTCCTCGCTTCTGGTGCTTTCTGGCCACCTTTGGTTTCTGCTGCATCACTCTGATCTCTGCCTGCATCATCACATGGTGGTTCCCTGTGTGAGTCTGTGTCTGAATTTCCCCTTTTTATAAAGTACCAGTCATCTCGGATAAAGAGCCAAACCTACTGCAGCAGTATGAACTCATCTTCAGGATTACATCTGCTTCCAGTCTGTTTCAAAATAAGGCCACAGCATGAGATACTAAAGGTCAAGACTTCAGCATATGAATTGGGAGGACACAATTCAACCCATATCAGACAATAAACATATTCTCTATTTATCACAGCTTTCTTTTACTTTATTATAGAACTAGAGGCCCAATGCACAAAATTTGTGAAAGGGGCTCAGCCCTCAAAGCCCCGGCTTCCTCTGGAAGGTTGTTCTGCTGGCCAGTCTAATTAGCATATTACACTTTTATTATTATAGACTAGGGGCCCAGTGCACGAATTCGTGCAATTTGAAAGGAACCTTGGGCTGCAAGGCTATGGTGGGCACAAGAGTGGGTTTCTGCCCATCCTCCGTGCCCATGCCTGGCCTCTCCCACAGCGGCTCCCAGTCGGTCCCCTGTCTGCCAGCAGCCCCCCTCCTGCCGCTGCTGTTCCCACATGCTGACAGCACTACCCTCGCTTGCAACTGCTGATGGGGGCCAGCAGCTTCCTCTTGCACCTGCTGACAGTGCCAAGCAATTGGGACCAGGGCCGGGCGCTGGCAGCAGGTGTGAACAGTGGCTCCAGTGCTGGCTGTGGGTGTGAGTGGGTCCGGTGCCAACAGCAGGTGCGAGCGTCCGGTGGGACCGCAGCGCACGCGAGCAAAGAATTATCAGTAACCACCACAGGCTTGCCCCTATGATAGAGACTGGCACCACACCTTGGTCTGGTGCCCCCGCTCACCTGCTCCATCATCCTGCCATGGCCAATGTCCACCATGTTCCACGCTCTGCTGCCTGCTGCCAACACCCGCCATATTCTGTGTGCACCCTTGGTGGTCAGCGCACGTCATAGCAACTGGTTGTTCGGTTGTTCCACCATTTGGTCTATTTGCATGGTAGGGTTTTATATATATTGATACGTTTGAATGCCTTCCCATTGAAATTAAAATAAAAATCAGTACATCAATATATTTAGCAAAAAACATATATCATCTGACTCCTGTGTATATCTCCAGTCTCTTTTCAAAATGCTCTTTGCTGTTTATGTTCCATTTACACTTCTTAAATTTTCTGATTGTATGAACTTGGCATCAGAATAGCCTCATAGTCACTGTTCTCTCTACCTTGAATGCACTTCACCATAGTCATCTCCTTATTCACTTAGTTAAAACTAAGTATCTTCTAGACATATCTTAAAACATCGTTGCCTCATGCAAATGTTTCCTATGCCTAAACCTTACTCTAAACTACTACTTTCATTTGTGTGGTCTAGTGGATACTGACTTTTTAAGCATATGACACATTTGAAATATTGTCTTCTCTGGTGGTTGTAAATTAGATGAGAACAGGAAATATGCCTGCCTGTTCATCAGTGTATTCCCAGTGCATGAGAGTAGGGTATTTGGCATGTGGTTAATGCTCGAAAATTAACTGCGTGAATAAGACAAGAGCCATATAAGCCAGTTGACAGCCAACAATGAATCTGTTCAGCCAGCTGCTGATACACAAAGTAGCATAATAGTTCCATTCATATTTCTCCCTTATGCCCCAAATATTCCACAAGACATTAATACATAACATAGCATCTACATAACTTATAGCATCTACATTCAAATAATATTGATGAATGTCAGTGCCTAACATATTTCTATAGTCTATCAGAATAACAATCCCAAAAGAAAATTTAAGGCTAACATGGTATGTTGAGATTGAACCCATATTGACTCCTGGTGATCCTTCTTTTCATTTCAAATACCCATAAACCAGAACATAAAACATATTTGAGAAATGTGTGTCTCACATATGTTAAATTTACCATTATTTATTTTGCAGAATATAATTAGGTCTTTTTTGAGAACTAAAGCTGTGCATTTCTAATCATTTTGTAGGCTGTTTGAAGTATTACAAGGAACAGTTTGAAGGTAATTAATTATTAGTTAACACAGTTACTGCAGTCATGAAATTTTTTAACCAATTTTAGAAGAATTCATTGCTATCATAAAATCTGCACTACCCAATTAATAATTCAGTTATGTTAAGCATTATGTTGTTCTCTATTAAATTATTCTTCAGATTCCTTGCAGAATAAAAGCTCTTTAAGAGTAGAAAACATATGTCATATATCCATGTTCCCTACAGAATTGGTGCATGCAGAGTAATGGCTCAGAATCAGAGCTCTCAGGCCTCAGATGCTATCACTTTTCTCTTTTCTCCCTCTGCTCCAGTCACACTGACTCTCCTGTTGTCTCTTGCAAATGATAAACATGATCCGCCCTTGCGGCCACTGCCTTTACTCTTCCCTGTATTCTGCACAATCTTTCCCCAAATACTCACATGGTTCGTCGGTGTTGACTGAAACAGCATGTTATCCGAGAGGATTCCCTAATGACCCTCTCTATAACTGCTTAATAGTCAGCTCTGTTTTTATTCATAATAGTTTTTACCATGTAGCAAATGGTATGTTTATTACCTGTTTACTCTGTGTTTTTTCCAACTAGAATGAATGCTTCATGAGGACAGGAAACTGTGCTATTTTGTTACTGTTGTATCCTCAGTGTCTAGGACAGTTACTGCCATGCCATAGTAGGACCTCAAAGAGCACTTGTTGAATGAGTGAATGATGAATGAATAAATGAACGCATTGAATGTTTCCAAGATTTCATCAACTTATCCTGAGTCCATGTTTAAATGCTAAGTTGAACAATTTTGGTCAAACTATTGATAAACACGATGATAAGAGATTTGCAGTTCAGTTATAAAGTAGCAGAAATGAAAAAAAGTGGTTTTATTGCTTTTATTTATTTGGCCATTATTATTTGCATCTTATCACTGCAAATAACTGGTCACTAGGATTCTGTAATGGAAAACATGATAAGTAGTTGTGATCTGCACCAGAAATCCATAACTGTCTTTAATCTTAGCTGCTCATCATTTCTGAGGTCACACCAAAATGGGCCATAAGCAATTCATTTTTTAAATAACTCAGATTAAATCTCTTTCAAGAAACCATTGGACCCTGATACTGGTAGTAACACTTCCATACTTTTTTTATATAAGTCAGCTTAGTATTATTTGTATAACTATTAGCAAGAAAATCATAATTGAGTTCATTTTACTAATATAGCATGGTTTCAGATTTTTTTTTAATTGTAGAATTGTGAATGGTCAAATCAAAATGAATTTAAAACAATGGGTATTTGGGGAGGCTTAACAATTACCATATTTCCAGTCATAAATGTGTTTTATATAGATCACACATAGCCTTCAACAATATTGACCATCTCTTTACCATTATATAGTTGCAAAATCTAGTTGTATTTTACATGGACTCTTATTTTAAAATTATTTTACTAACATCACACAGAAATAGCTCAAATCAAGTAAAAGCACTTTCTCTTTATTTCTATTTTCTTTTTGTTTCTTATTAAATAAGACTCATAAGACATCAAAAAATATGATCTCTATAATACAGAAATGAAAATGCTATTAAAGATATCATTATAGCTTTTTATGCATTAAAAACATTTGAAAACATAAAAATTTGATGGCTGAAGTGTAAATGAATCAGAACAGCTGAAATTAGATTTTTCTCCCAGTGTTTAGTAATACAGGAATGTGATAATACATAAAACATTTACTCATGATTTGTGTAAGTATTCCATTATAATTAGAAACATAAATACACATTTTAAAGTTTGCTCTTCAACAGAAGATATATTATCAAATATCCTTTACTATGTGTTTCTCTTTTCAGGATCTAAAGTAACACATTCTATAGTTTCTCATAAAATACCATTCAGTTTGAAAGTAGAAACAGAGAATTGCCTTCATAAGAAATCACTTTTATACAAAATTAGAGGCCCAGTGCATGAAATTCATGCACGGGGGGGGGGGGGGAGCAAGGGGGATGGCCTGCACCCTCTCTAATCACAATCTGGGACTGCTGGCTCCTAACCACTCACCTGCCTGGCTGTCTGCCTGATTGCCCCTAATCCCTCTGCCTGCCTGCCTGATGCCCCTAACTGCTCTCCCTTCCAGCCAGATCGCCCTTAACTGCCCTCCCCTGCCAGCCTGATCACCCCTCACTTCACTCCCCTGATGTCCTGATTGCCCCTAACCACCTCTGCCTCGGCCCCCGCCACTGTGGCTTTGTCTGGAAGACATCTGGAAGACATCCAGTCTAATTAACATATTACCCTTTTATTAGTATAGATAATATTGAATGTAAACTGTAATGGAAAATATTTAATTAATAAATATAAATCACAATTCATGAGTAGTGTAGTTGGCCTCATGAAATTCCTTATTATTTTATTGAAAGTCTATATTATCAATATACTAGTATGTCTCTTAAACATAATGATGCCTCAAAGGGGAAAAAACACACGTATTTAATAGGTAGCAGGCTCCAATATCAGGTAATATTTTACATAAGAAAGTTTACCTTTACTCATTACAGAGGAAAGTTTTATTCACAGCTAATATTAGTAGCATTGTGTGCATTTAATCATGTTCTTAAAAATTGCCTTCAACAATTGTATTGGGTGGCAATTAATGTTTTAGGCTTATAATCCTCTCTAGGTCATTCACTTTATAAAAATAAAGTTTTCTTCTTCTGCTTCTTGTGATGGTTGAAAATATTACTGAAAATTGCACTGTGTGTTGCCAGGGAAAACGTGCATCAAGCAATCAGAATTCACAGAGCACCATTCTTCACTCCCCATTCCCTCCCAGAAGCATGCGCTATATTTCTCACAGACGGATGCAGAGCTGTCTAGTCAACAGTTCTAATGCGTCTGAGCTCAGTATCAAATTGATACTATAACCTAGAAGGAGATTAAAAATAGAATGATTCATTGGTTGTTAATAATTGGAGTTGCAGAGTCTTGGAAGTTAAAGACACATGTATTGAGAAAGTTCAAGTATTATTTTTATTTTCATGCCTTCTACTTCACCCTTTAGGTTTGGTAGATAGTTAGGAAAAAGAAAATTAAATGGAGATTCAAGAACTATGCATATTTTCTATTTTTTCTATCCTTTACCTTTTCAATTGTTAAGTAACTACCAGTGCTTTATCTTGGAATAGATCTAGATGGAACCAAAGCTCTCTCTTTTATTAATTAATAAAATATTGAACTGTAGCTGAAATAGATTTCAAAGCATTCCAATGTCCAAAGAATAGCTTGTCCCCTTTTCTGATTTTTTGTTTGTTTTTCTGAATTAACATAATTAAAGAAAACACCAGTTTCTGTTCTTTATTTCCTTAAACCTCTTTTCTTTTCCACTTTGAGACTTGGAATACAATAGGAAGGCATAGAAACTCGGATGGAAAAACATATATAACTAGAGGCCTGTGCATGAAATTTGTACACAGTGGCGGGTTCCCCTCAGCACAGCCTGCATCCTCTCCAATCTGGGACTCCTCAGGGGATGTCCGACTGCTGGTTTAAGCCCTATCCTGGGGACATCCCTCTCACAATCTGGGACCACTGGTTCTTAACTGCTCACCTGCCTGCCTGATCACTCCCAACTGCCCCCCCTCCTGCTAGCCTGATCACTCCTATCCACCTTTGGCTGCTGGCCTGATCACCTCTAACTTCCCCCCCTGCCAGCCTGGTCACTCCCAAATGCCCCATGCAGTCTGCTGTTCAGTCGTTTGGTCTTTCCTCACTAAACCCCCTGTCAGCCTGGTTGCCCCATACAGTCTGCTGTTCCATTGTCCACCCAGTTGTTTCAGTTGTGACGGCCCCTGGCATTTTTATATATTACGATGTTAGCCAAAATAAGAAACAGAATAATCTAGAGAAAGAATGAATAATTTTCATTTTAAGTCATTAAATTAGTATTTTCTATTCTTCCTGTGGATCATAAAATTTATTAAAATTTAAGGGTTTCAACAATTTTCTTTGTCCTTTTCATTTTTTCAAGTGAAGAGAGTAAGTCATTTATTTATTTATTTATTTATTTATTTATTTATTTCCTCATAGCTGTCATTGAAAAATTAATTAAATGCATGCTACATGTATACTATGGCCCAAATGTTTGTGCCCCATCAAACTCAAATGTTGAAATTCTAATGTCCAATACCATGGTATTAGTACCTGGGGCCTTTGGGTGCTAATTAATGAGGGTGAAGTCCTCATGAATGGGATTTGAACCCTTGCAAACTCTCTAGTCTTTTTCACCATGTGAGGATACATGGACAATCTGCAACCCAGAAGAAGCCCTCACCCAACTGTGGTGCCACCTTGGACTTTGGACTTCAGCCTCCAGAACTGTGAGAAATAGATTTGTGTTGTTTATAAGCTGACGCAGTCTATTACATTTTGTTATTGCAGTCTGAACTGACTAAGACAATGTGGGACACTGGCCTGGAATTCAAAATTATATATATATATATATATATATACATATATATATATATAATCATCATCATCATCTTTTCCAAATGCAATTAGTATCTTTCAGCTTCTGAATAAAAATGAATTAAGGTAGTAAAAACTTGTGCACCCTGACTTTGTACATTCTTAAATAAGCTACTCATAAACTTCACCACCTTTCTGTTTAAATCTGACAACAAATTTGGTTTCCCCCTGGCCAGGCGGCTGGAATGGTTGGCGTGTCCTCCTGTGAACAGAAAGTTTGCTGGTTCAATCCTAGATTATATTTTAATCCCCAGTCCCGAGTACTGGAGGCAACTGATGGATGCTTCTTTCCACATCAATGTTTCGCTGTTTCCCTTTCTCTCTCTCTTAAAAAAACCAAGAAAAATAGCCTGACTGGTGTGACTCGGTGGTTGAGTGTTGACATATGAACCAGGAGGTCAAGGCTAGGTTCCTGGTCAGGGCACATGCTGAGGTTGTGGACTTGATCCCCAGTAGGGGGCGTGCAGGAGGCAACCAATCAATAATTCTCTCTCATCATTGATGTTTCTATTTCTTTCCTTCTCCTTTCTTCTCTGAAATTAATAAAAATATATTTTTTAAAAAAAATCAAGAAAAACATATCCTTGCTTGATACAGCTGGAAGTCAGCTGTATCAAGCAAGGAAATAAATGATGGAGGATGGAACTGAGTCAGTGCTGAGGGTCAAAGAGGAGGAAACAAATGCTGTCAGCACTAAGAATACGCGATGTATAAGTTATAATAAGCCTTGGACATATCCCTCTCACACACACTCATTCACAACACAGTTGAATCTTCAGGGGTTTAAGTTGCCTCAGCCTAGGGCAGCCATGGGCAAACTATGGCCTGCGGGCTGGATCCGGCCCATTTGAAATGAATAAAACTAAAAAAAAAAAAGACCGTACCCTTTTATGTAATGATGTTTACTTTGAATTTATATTAGTTCACACAAACACTCCATCCATGCTTTTGTTCCAGCCCTCCGGTCCAGTTTAAGAACCCATTGTGGCCCTCGAGTCAAAAACTTTGCCCACCCCTGGTAGGGGCTACAGAGACCAGGAATCAAAAGAACATGCCACCAATTTGCTGGCCCATGGTTTACCCAGTTAACTGGTATCCTTAGGAGTCATTGACCTATAGTTGCTTCTAATGGCAATAAAAGTTTTAGAAAGAACTCTTGCCTTTAAAACAACTGAATAAGTTGTTTAAGAATAGCTAAAAGGCCCTAGATAACATTCTCTTTTTTTCCCTGCAACAATTGATAAGCCACTCAGAAAACCAATAAATATTTTTAAAAGAATAATAAATTCAGATAAATAAAGGACTTGGGGTGGATTTTGAATTAGCAAATGTAATTATAACTGACTTGCAGCATAACCAAGTGTTTATAATGTAGCACAAAGGAGACACTGCCCAAAGGGTCTAAATGGACAGCTATTCAAACATTTGTGAAATAGTGGTGATTCTAGTGTTGTCTGCTCCCTGCAGATGATATTAGATGCCTCTGGGATACTTCAGGGGAGCATAAGAAGATATAACAACGCTTTAAACAAGTATCAGTGTGTGAGTGGGTGCCAGACAAGCATGCATTTACAAGTAAATTAAATCTGTTTACCACGTATTGATAGCATTTTCAGGGATATCAAAAGGGATGTCATTATCCCACAGATAACTTCTTCTGGTCATTATAACATTTATGTCAAAGAGATGGCACTTCTCCCTTAAAGGCATGTCTGGTAGATGTGGATAGGTTTCAGCTGAAAAAGTTTTACAATATATTTCAGATCCTGTTCATGAAAAGGACATGGGTCTCTTGGCAGCCGTAATAGAGACATCTGCTTCTTTGTTTAAGTCTGCCTTTCTGCCTTTTTTTTTTTTTTATAATCACCATAGGAAGTCTCAATTAACTGATTGTATAAATATTATTATTATTATTATTGATATGGATACTATTATAATTATGATTACTTAGAACTTATCCCTGTGGCCTGTAAATTGGTGATTTTGTTGATTTGAAGGTGTGTATTTGTGTCTTAGCCATCACAGAGCCAAAGAAGATTGAGCATAACTTTGAGCAGCATTTATAATTAGTTAGGGAAACTTAAGAAGAACCTGCAATATGCTTGTGCTTACAAAGAAAACGTTAGAGTTTTAGCCTCTTATTATTATACTAGAGGCCTGGTGCATGAAAATTCATACACTGGGGTGTGGGGGGGAGTCCCTTGGCCCAGCCTATCTCCTCTCACAGTCCAGGAGCCCTCAGGGGCGGGAGGTGACCTGGCAATCAGGGGAAGGTGATGCCCCATCACCGGCCCTGGTTACCTGCACCTTGGTCTGGTCCTGGGCAGTGGGGCAGCCAATATCCGAGGCTTGCCTGCACCTCATGCTGGCCCTGGGCAGCTGGGCAGCTGCCATCCAAGGCTTGCCTGAGCCTCAGACCGGCCCTGCGGGGCTTGGAGGCTGAGGGAACTGGGGGACTCTGGAGGCAGGCGTGCCTTGCCGCACGCCTGCCGCCCTGGTGGAGCTGTGGGGACTGGGCACCACCATCTTGTGTCTTTGGGCACTGCCATCCTTGAGAAAGTGTGAGGGTCATTTAGCGTATTCCCTCTTTATTAGATAGGATATAAAGTCTTATCTGTTAAACATTTAAAAAGCAATTCCTTCCACAATATATGCCTTTCAGCTGGGTCAGGGACTTGCACTATTCAATGTTTAAGATAGTAGACCTGTTAATTACATGTGAAATGTACAAAATGAGTAAAAAGGAAATATATTGAGCAACATATTTAGGATCTGGAGATATATACAGTATCTGAAATAGTGAGCCTTTCCTTTGTAGATGAAATTTAAAATAAATGAAAATTTTATTTGAAAAACAAAATACCCAAAATTTTCATGATGATTCAGTCATATCTAAAAAGGAGGACAAGTAGCAAGTCCCAATAGTGGCCCAATGGTTAGCCTAAATGACATTTTTTAGTACAAGCTGAAATGTAGAATAGTATTTTTCAGATACAACTGCAACCAGATGAGCTTAACTAGAGCTGCAACCTGGTAAGTTTAGCCAACTGTAAAGGAGAAATCAACATGTAGTCAACCACATAGTGTATATAAGCAATGGCTAACCCTCCCTTCCCAGAGACAGAGCTTTGGATGGGAATCCCCTGTCTTCTTAATTTATTGCAGGTAAATATTGAATAGAACATCTCAAGGGGAAAACCCTTTGACTTCAGTAACAATATTGCATCAGTTTGGGAATAACAATCAGAAAAAAATATAGTGGAAGTTGCATGTATTCAGAGAAGTGACATCAGGATATTAAAGCTTAAAAAAAGGTTCAGTTACTGGTTTGCTTATGGTCCACCTCTTCTGCTTGATGGTAACACATGAGCACAGTCCAAAATCTTTCAGTTAAAGACTGTTTTCTCAAAGGCCTACCACAAAACCTGGCACAGAGTAGGTATTCAATATGTCAATGTATATTTTTGATAGACTTAATAAAATTAGATTTCCCTGCTCTGTGCAATACTTTGAGACTCAGAATAGCTGTCCTGAAATAATTTAAGAGCTGTTTTCTGAAAGCTTAGATATATTCTATATGTTAATGGTAGGAAGAAAAGAGAGAGAAAAAATTAATTTAAAGAAAAAAATAATAGTCATTTATTCATTGATTCTCTTTGTTTTACTTTGCATTCTAGAAAGGAAGAAAGTATCTAAAAAGTGTGTCAAAACTTTTAGGAATAGTTTGGTGATATTTTGAGCTTAAGTTAGGACTGCATTTATTTTTCACTATTACACTATTCGCAAATGATTATTATAGCAATGATATAATAGTGATTTTTATAGCAAAATAATTCAGTAATAATGTAGATTAGATTATTCAATACAGTGGTATACATGATTGATTGATTTATATGAGAATAAAAGTATAGCTCTGGAATTGTTAAATAAACATTAGTGTATTTGCTACAAAATTGCTAACTTTACATAATTAATGACTGAAGCTATAAATGTGAATGTTTTGTTTTATGGACCATACAATTATAAGCTGAATTAATATTCTTTTCTCCCTTGGTATGCAGAACACAAACAGACACATATGTCATTAGAGTAAACCTAAGCATTTTAGATACTAAAAATTAAATATTTTTATATCCATAAAATTAGAACTAATTGAAGACTAAAATTGACATATGTGTTTGTAGCATTGGTACTATTCCTTGATAGCCAGAGTTCATATTTGGCAAAAGAAGATATGAGATACATGTTTTCTTCTCTTTCTTTTTATTAATTTTACTGGGATGACATTTGTTAATAAGATTATATAAGTTGTGTCCTTACCTGTGTGACTCAGTTGGTTGAGCATAGTCCCATGCACCAAAAGGTTGTAGGTTCAATTCTCAGTCAGGGCACATACCTAGGTTGCAGGTTAGATCCCCGGTTAGGGGACATTCAGAATGTAGCCTACAGATGTTTCTCTCTGACCTCTTCTCTTCTCTCTCTCTCTATATATATATGTCCTTAAATATATATATATATATATATATATATATATATATATATATATATATATTCTTAAATAAAGATTTAATAAAAGATTACATAGGTTTCAAGTGTACATTTCTATGATATATGATCTTCATGTTGCATTGTGTCCCCACCACCCAAAGGCAAATCATCTTCTATCACCATATATTTGACCTCTTTACCCTTTTCTAACTCCCACTCCCTTCCCTTTGGAAACTACCATACTGTTGTGTAGAGAGCAGCTCTAGGGTCAAGCCTGGGCCTGATCTGTTGCAGGGCCACAAACAAGTCCCAGCTTGGAGGGCAGAGCCCTCTTATCATAATTAAGCTTGACCTTATAGTCCTCCCTGGCTCCTTCCGAGGTAGCTAATGGGATGTGGGAGGTGCAGCAAATGCTGCCAAAACAAGGTGAAACTCACAAGAACATTGTAAACATGTTGATCACTATCCTTGATTTTCTTTGTGTGCTCTGACTATAAAATAAAGTCTCCGCTTGCAGGCTGTGGCACTGACTCTCCATCAGAGAAGCAGCATCCTACCAAGCCCCAGCTGTATTCTCTTGTCTGTCTTCTTTAATCCTTCACTGCCCCTCCTCAGGATCACTGAACCTGCCATGCTGGACGCGGCACACTGTTGTCTGAATTTAAGAGTTTTTGTTTGTTTGTTTTTCTTGATGGTAATATAAACTTGTAGAGCCACTGTGAAAAACAGTATAAAGGTTCCTCAAAAATTTAAGAATAGGGTTACCATATGACCCTGGAATCCTCTTCTGGGCATCTACCTGGAAAATTTGACATTTATTTGCAAAGATATGTATACACCCCTATGTTCACTGCCGCACTATTCATGGCAGTCAAGACATAGAAGCAACTGAAGTGTCCTTCAATAGATGATTGGATAAAGAAGATGTGGTACATGTATACAATGAAATACTATTCAACCATAAGAAAAAATAAAATACTACCATTTGTGACAACATGGATGAACCTTAAGAATATTATGCTAAGCGAAATAAGTCAGTCAGAAAAAGCTAAAAAACATATGGTTTCACTCATCTTCCAGATATAAAACTGAAAGCAACAAATGAACAAATGAGATATGCTTTTTTTAAAACACATAATGATTTGTGGTATTATTGAAAAATATTTTAAAAATATAAAGAGTAAGAATTACAGTTACTGAGAACCCCAAACTGTAACCAGTAATGTAAAAAATATAGGAAAATTTTTTTAAAGCGTAGCAAATCAATTCTCAATAACATTAAAAGAATTATATGACTAACTGATTATTTTTTAGTAATTAAGGTGGGTAGGCTGATTTATATAAAAAGCCAAATGAAATAGAATTATAGTATAAGATTTAATTGTATTCTGTTATGTTTAATGCTGGGTTTATTATATTTCTATAGGTCATAGACTATATTCTATTGTAGAAACTTTGTATGGGTATTTTAAAATAGAATGTAATGATTCCTCAAAAGTCACCAAAAAACTCAAGTCTCTTTACATTTTCACTGCCTTGGAAATTCACTTTTTCATCTAATATATGTTAAATTCTTGGAAAATGTCAAAAACTTTGTAAATGCCAAGGATATATCCTATATAATAAAACGCCAGTGTAACAACCGGAATGACTGATTGACCAGTTGCTATGAGGTGCATTGACCATCTCTCTGTCCCTTCCCCCAGCCTGCAGGCTCCAATCACTGGATGGCCAACAGGGAACCACAGGGAACTGGGCTGGGTGGCAGCAGGGCAGAACTGGGGACTGGTGAGTAGGGCGGAAGGCAGACCTCTTGGTCTCTCCTCCCAGCCTCAAGGCTCCCATTGAGACTCAGTTATTTCCTAAAGGAACATGGTGCCTCCACTGCGCAGCCTCCCAGGAGGAGGACTCATCACTGTGAGAGGCTCTGGAGTGGGTACTTCAACAAGGACTTCAGTGCCTGCAGCAACCCTCAGCCTTCACTGCTGGGAGGTGGATGGAGAACACCAGCTTTAAAGCACACACACCCTCCTCAGGAAGAGCCTGCCACCCACTACTCTACAGCTGTTTCTGTGTCTGCAAGAAACTGCCTATGCTCCTCCTGCAGGATGGGTGGGGCCAGAGCCTGAGCTAAGCAGTTCTGCAATGGGGGAGGGGCCAAGCCAAGCAGCTGGGTCAGTGCAGGGACAGAGGGAGGGATGGAGGGTGGGGCAGGAGCAAGGGGGCAGCCCTGGTTCCCTTCACCTCCTCCCACAGGCATAGCCCTTCCTGGTTGAGTTTCCCACATTATTGTTAGGGTTTTGGCTGGTAACACTGGCTGTGAAAGGGTTCACAAGGGAGAGAAGAGACAGGTGAAAACAGAGGAAGTTTATTTTATTTCTTTAAAGGGGGCAAAGAGCCAGATGCCCTTTGATGGCACAAGGCACCTAAGGCAGAGTGGGCTGTTCTTTTGATTGCTGATGGCAAACGAGGAACCAGGGTGGGTGGAGGCAGCGGGGCTGGACTGGGGACTGGTGGGCAGGAGGAAGATGGCTCTGATTGCAGGTTAGGCCTATTGACCCCACCTGCACAATTTCATGCACTAGGTCAGTGATGGCGAACCTTTTGAGCTTGGCGTGTCAGCATTTTGAAAAACCCTAACTTAACTCTGGTGCCATGTCACATATAGAAATTTGTTGATATTTGCAACCATAGTAAAACAAAGATTTATATTTTTTATATTTATTTTATATATTTAAATGCCATTCAACAAAGAAAAATCAACCAAAAAAATGAGTTCGCGTGTTACCTCTGACACGCGTGTCATAGGTTCGCCATCACTGCACTAGGTCTCTAGTAAATTAATAAGACAAAAGTCCAGGCCTTTAAAGATTTCAAAGTTTTCTGGGGACTAGAGACACAGTATCCAGAAAGCATGTTATAAACATGAACTCTTATAATGAAAACAAGAACCAGTGCACCAAGATTTGCATAAGAAGAATGACTTCCGTTTGCTAGTGAAAATAAGTGGGAATTTGCAAGGGATAGTGTATAAGAGCATGAAAGCATGCAGCTTGTTCAAAAACATTAGGAACATAAGTTTCCAAGAAGCACATGAAACCTAGGGCATTGTGGGTTAGAGCCAAATTATAAATATGCTTATATGGAATGATGACTACAGATTTTAACCTGAAGAGTACTTAAGGAAAGAATCAAATAACTTTTACTGAGCAGAACTCAAACTGATTCAAATATTTTGGAAGCTGTTGCTGTTCATTATAGAGATGGCCTAGAGTGAAGGGACAGTAGAAATAAATAGGCTGAAAACAGGACCGTGATGTAGTTTTGGAATTATTATAAGATACTTATTAAGGCTGTGGCCAAATTTCAAGAGTCATGTCCATTAGAGTGTGATGATTTTGAATCCATTTAGCTAAGTTAAAAATAACAGAATTAATTTTCCTGTGTCATTCCACGTTAGGTTGGCCATAAATACATAAGATTTAAAAGAAACAAGTATTATGCTTTTAAAGTTGGTGGATTGCACAAAGGTCTGTTTCTTCTTGTTCACGTTGTCATTATTCTCCTCCTCTACACACTTATATTCTCTACCTGGTCCCAAAGCTGATGCCATGTTTCAGGTTTCTGTTAAAGACTATTAGTTTTGGAATCAAATAATTCTCTGGCAAGCTATTGCTGAACAATAAGCCACTTCAATACTTAACGGTATACAACAAGCATTTGATTGTGTTCAATGACATATGGTTCAGAAGTTTGGACAGGGCTCAATGGGGATAGCTTGTCTTCACACCATGATGACTGGGACTCAGGTAAATTAGCCCAAATGGATGTTTTGGATTCGTAAGCCTAGTTATGGCTGCCATCTGGATTCCACTGTTCTCCATATCATCATTGCTGGGACTGGAATATTCAAAAGAACCTCCTCACTCATTTGCTTAGTGCCTGGGCTAGAATGGATGTAAAAGCTGATGGCTAACTGGGCTTCTTGGTCTCTGGGCTTTTCTCTCTTTCCTTGCAGCTTTGCCATGTGGACTTCCTCATTAATTGGTATTCAAATGATAGACATCTTACATGGTAGCTGATTTGACCTACAGCAAGCATTCCTCCAAGGGACCTGGGTAGAAGCTAGCAATGGAAGTCCCAGAATGTCATTTCCATTGTATTTTATCATGTAAACTTATGAAAGCCAGTCCAGACAAGGGAGGAGCTCTGCCTCTCATAAAAGGAATGGCAAAGAAGTTTCAGCCATTTTCAATCAAGCACAGAGTAAACAAAAGCTGTGTGTAGAAAACATAAAGGTAAGTGAAAACCAGGAATAATTTAGATTTTCAAAGTAGATTGAATGATTACTTCATTAATGGATAGTGAGATAATGCTGGCTTCCATGGGTTGAGCTTGAGGTCTAGCACCTAACTTTAACTAAATGCATAGAGATCAAACACTAGCTACAGGCAAGTTTAGATTGTGAAATCTTCACCATACTCATGTATAAGATATAAAATAAGAGAAAATACAACTTTTATCTTCATAAGAGAAAATGAAACTTTTAACTCCAGAGTATTACTTGATATATGAAAAGGAAGCAACTGATCATATATTTTATAATCTTTTGCTGTTAAAGCCAGACTTCTTGCTGGAACAGTTCTTGCATGGAGTTAAGTTTAGGGATCCCACGTATGTAGGTCTTTGCAGGATATATGAGCAAATGGCCGACTTGTAGATGTTGAAAGGCTGAGCTGCAGTATCACAGGCTATTTGCCTGCGCTTTGAAAATGGTGATGGGCATGGGGAGAGGGAATGGGAATGCTGCTGCTGAAGCAATTCTGTGTTATCCTCCCTTAGATTTGCCGTCTCTGGAAGCTGCTGCAGTTGTAAAAGTGAAACAGGGCCGCATACTAGTGTATGATTCATCTACTTGAAACAAGGAAAGTAGTGGAAGTTGTTAGACTAGAGGGGAAGCAAAAAAAAGGTCCTCCTTGCTGGAAGGAAGAGAGGTTAAATAAAAACAAATGCAGGTTCTAGTTCTTTCTCACCTTTCTGAATATTATCTTCCTCCTCTGTGAAATAAAGGGATTGAGCAGAGATCTTTAATATCCTCCCAATTCTGCAATTGACTTAGGAAAATAATAGAGGTCAATTTCTTGCTAATCTAAATGTGAGGATAACGCCAATGCAACATATGCCATGGATCCACATGGTTGCATGTCTTAGTTCATCTGGATGATCTTTACCTCTTCTCATTTAAAGTAATTATAAAGCTGGGATTTTCAGGAACAATCTTATTTTAAAAATTCTAACTATGCCTCCATATTATTCAGACCACAAATCTGAGCATTAAGTGTGAAAATGTATTACTATAAGTAGAAACATGTTTGCCAAGACTCCATGTCCCAACAAGACAAGTCTCCAAGATAAGAAACATTTGTCTTTAGCCAAAGGTATGTGAGAAGTTATGCTGCAGTCTAATCCTATCTAATAAAGAGGGAATATGCTAATTGACCCTCACACCATCATAAAGATGGTGGTGTCCACAGCCAATAAGGAGGGAATATGCTAATTGACTGTCCTACCCTCAAAAGATGGTGGTGCCCACAGCCAATAAGGAAGGAATATGCTAATTGACTGCTCTGCCCTCAAAGATGGTGGCGCCAAGAGCCAATAAGGAGGGGATTAGCTAATTGACTGCCACGCCCTAAAAGATGGCGGTGCCCAGTCCCCTCAGCTCCCAGCTGCCCAGGGCCAGCCTGAGGCTCATGTAACCAGGGATGGCTGAGGCTTGTGCCAAAATAAAATGAAATGTATATGATATAGACAAACAGGAAAAATTGGGTATCAAATGCCAAATACAAACTGACTTCCTACCAATAAATATCTATGAAAATTTATTTCAGTTTATCAAAGCCAGTGATGAAGTATATTTTACTCTGTAATGTTTGTACAAAGTACCATTTTGGCTTTTTGGAGATGTTACAAAATGAGATAGTCCCTGGTTCCCATGTGCTGACAGTCTTTTTTAATGTTTCCCAAAATGCTGAATTATTTCCAAAAATGTTATAGAATGGAAGTGTTTAGCTCCATGTCAACACACAGAAGTAAATATTGTAAATTTTTAAATAGAAAAAATCAGGAAGGACACTCGTGTTTTTCCCATGATCACTGATAAGAAATCCTTGATGAGCGATATTATATCATTTTTTACAAATATTGGCAAAAATATTCCTGAATAGTTTGGATTATATAATCTAGTCAAGACTGTCATGTGTTAATTCATGAAAATGTGAATACAAATCCTTCTGAGTCTGTGCTAATTTTTGCCCTCTTATGAGATCTGAAGCTGGTTTTCATAAAAGTTGCAAAAGGAACGGTTTGGGAATAGTTCTGCTGCCAGCAGTGTAGCTAAAATAAGACTCATCTTTTCCTGTTGAACAATCTCGGCATTTAATCCCAGTATAATAGATGTTAAAGTAGACAAAGGGATGATCAGGAAGGGGAAAAAACATAATATCCACTGACTCTGGGAAATGTCAGTATCACAAGGTGTAGTGTGAGACCTTCAAAAGCAAATGATAAATGTGTATCTTTGTCAAGTTGTTATGGGTTATGGGCAAGTTCTCCCTGGTCATTTCTTTAAAAGTCAGTTTTTTGGTTCTTTGTTATGGAATGAGAGGTTGAAGAATCATCTTCTTTGGGGAATTTTAAAAAAATACTATTTTAAAGAACAGTTGCAGCTAAGTCTATACTGTACTTAAGAGAATAAGATATAGAAATTTCCAAAGTCTTATCTAGCTCTATAATATAATAATGTGACTATATATGTAAATACACACACACACACACACACGCACATATATATATATGTAATATATATATGTAATATATATATATATATTATGTGACAAGATCAGAAAAAATTCATAATGGATAAATGGCATGGATTACTAGGCAATAGAATCTTATAAATTCTAAGGCACAGCTATCCAAGTCAATAAAGTAAAGTGGAGAAGTAATAATATAATTCTGTCAATAAAGATGCAGCTCTAGAGAAGTTAACACAGATTACTATCCAGATAAGACAAAGCACAGGGGCACAGGATTATTCTTTTTCTTTTTTATTAAATTTATTTTAATGATATTGGCTAATATATTTATATGGATTCAGGTGTACAGTTCCATAATACATCATCTATATGTTGTATCATATGTTCAGCACCCCAAGTCAAACCTCTTTTTAACACCATTTATGCCTCCCTATACCCTCTTCTACCTCCCTGGCCCTCTCTTTTCCTCTGGTAATCACCACACTGTTTTCTAGGTCTATGAGTTTTTTCCATTTGTTGGCTAATCCCTTCGCCTTTTTTACCAAGTCCTGCAACCATCCACCCTTCTGACAACTATCAGTCTATTTTCTATGTATTGGTCTGTTTCGTTTGTTAGTTTATTTTGTTCATTAGAGTCCACATATGAGGGAAATCATGTAGTATTTGTCTTTCTCTTACTGGCTTATTTCACTTAGCATAATGCTCTACAGGTCTATCCATGCTGTCACAAAGGGTAAATTTACTTCCTTTTAACAGCAGAGTAGTATTCCATTATGTAAATGTGCCACAGCTTTTTTATCCACTCATATATTGATTTGGACTGCTTCCAAAATTTGGGTATCTATCTATATATATATATATAAACTAGAGGCCCAGTACACAAAAATTTGTGCACTCGGCGGGATCCCTCAGCCCAGCTTGCGCCCATTCACAGTCCAGGACCCCTTGGGGGATGTCCACCTGTAAACTTAGGCCCACTCCCTGGGGTATCAGGCCTAAGCTTGCAGTCAGACATCCTTCTGGCAGACAGGGAGCCCTCGGGGGATGTCCGACTAAAGGCTTAGGCCCCCAAGGGATCGGGTCTAAACCGTTAGTTGGACATTCTTAGTGCTGCCACACAGGTGGGAGAGGCTCCTTCTTTGAGCGTCTGCCCCCTGGTGGTCAGTGCACATCATAGCAACCGGTCATTCTGTTGTTCAGTCAATGTGCATATCAGCCTTTTATTATTATTATATAGGATATACCTATTTCCCCCTTCTTTCCCCCTCTAACCAGCTCTTGTCCCCCACTTCTCTCTGGCCATCACCATACTGTTGTCTGTGTCCATGGGTTGTGCATATATTTTCTTTGGCTAATCCCTTCTTTAAATTCACTTCTTTAAATTTTTATTTTCAGATAAGTGCTTATAACTGCACTATTACATATTTTGAATTATATCATTTAGGATTAAGTTATTTTTTAATTAAACCCTTGTAAATTTTAGCACAATTTAATAAGTTATGCTAGACGCAATTAGGAGATTTTTCATGTAATGCAGATACAATTCAATTAATATTTTATTAATTTTTAATTTTTTAACATTTTAATTTGAAATAATCTCATACATGTAAAAAAACTATAAAATACTAAAGCATATTATATGTACCCTTTACGCAATTTCTTAGATGTTAATAATTTAAACATAACCATTATACAACTAACAAAATTTGGAATATATTTTTCTTATAATCTCTTTAATGTTACTTAATCCATTTATTTTGTTTTTGTTAATCTTCACCCAAGGATATTTTTCCATTAAATTTTAGAGAGAGTGAAGGGAAAGGGAGAGACACATTGATTGGTTGCCTCCTGCACATGCTCTGATAGGGACTGGGGATCAAGCCAGCAACTGAGGTACATGCCCTTGACTGGACTCGAACCTGGGACCCTTCAGTCCATGGGCTAATGTTCTATCCACTGAGAAAAACAGGCTGCAGCTTAATTCATTTACTTTTAATCTATATGTGTCTTTATATTTAAAGTGGGTTTTGTTTTTGATTCACTCTCATAATCTGTCTTTTAATTGGTGCATTTATGCCACTGACTTTCACAGTGCTTACTGATAGAGTTACTACCATATCAGGTGGCTTCTGTGGCTTCTAGGGCAGGCCTGCCTTGCTGCCCCGGGACCCGCCGATCTCGGGTCCGGGGCAGCAAGGCATGGCCAGCTGCTGGGGCTTCTGGGGCGGGCCTGCTTTGCCCCCGGTGACCCACCGATGGGGTCCCAGTGCTCTGGCGGTTCACGCTGTCCTGCCCTGCCTGCAGTATGCAAATTAGCCGCCATCTTTGTTGGCGGTTAATTTGCATATCACGCTGATTAGCCGATGGGAGGCATAGTGAAGGTACGGTCAATTACCATGTTTGTCTATTATTAGATAGGAAGGCTAAGCGACCTTCCAACTATCTGATCATCTGACCAGCTAGTAGGTATGATGTGCACTGACCACCAGGGTACAGACACTCAATGCAGGAGCTGCCAAGCTGTGGTGACATGGCAGCAGTGGTTCTCAGGTGATGCACCCTGGAACCAGAGAGGAGGGAGCCCAATTCCTCCCGGGGCCATGCAATTCCACCTTTAGCCATGGGTTATGTTGTTGCTGGGGCATTGTAGGCCCCAAATCTGGTTTACTGCACACTTGCATTTGCATTCCATACTCTGTACAACAGCAACTTTGCAGAGTACCCTCTCACACTCCAGGGACCTCAGGGGATGTCAAAGAGCCGGTTTCCACCTATCCTTGCAGACCAGGCTGAGAGA